>NC_052158.1:5515495-5815495 GCF_902713615.1 Scyliorhinus canicula
GGAGGCGGAGGAAACTCCGGCGGAGGAGCTTAAGGGCAAGTGGGAGGACGAGCTAGGAGGAGAGATAGAGGCGAGTCTATGGGTGGATGCCCTAAGCAGGGTTATTACCTCCTCATCATGTGCCAGGCTCAGCCTGACACAGTTCAAGGTAGCCCACCGGGTACACATGACAGCGGCTAGGATGAGTACGTTTTTCGGGGTAGAGGATAGGTGTGCGAGGTACGTGGGAAGCCCAGCAAATCATGTCCACATGTTTTGGGCATGCCCGAAGCTTAGAGGGTTTTGGCAGGGTTTCGCTAAGGCAATGTCCACGGTACTAAAAACATGGGTGGTGCCGAGTCCGGAGGTAGCGATCTTTGGAGTGTCGGAAGAGACAGTAGTTCAGGGGGCGAAACAGGCCGACGTCTTGGCCTTTGCCTCCCTGGTAGCCCGGAGATGGATCGTGTTAATGTGGAGGGACTCGAAGCCCCCGAGTTTAGAGACCTGGGTTAGTGACATGGCTGGGTTTCTCAGTCTCGAGAAAATAAAGCTCGCCTTTAGAGGGTCAATGGTCAGGTTCACCCGGAGGTGGCAGCCGTTCGTCGACTTTCTCGGGGAAAATTAAAATGTCAGCAGATGCAGAATTCCAAGCGGGAGGCGGGGGAGAGAACCGGATTGTTGTTTTATGGTTGGGGTGTGTGAAGATTGGGATGGGGGGGCGTAAATGTTTATTATACCCTGTTGATGTCATTGTTAATGATATTATTATAAATATTTTCAAATACATTAAATATTTTTTAAAAAGTAAATAAATCAGGACAGAGGAACCTATCTGAGTTTTACCAGGGTTAATGACATCCAGCATTTCTCTCCACACTGGGAACGGTAAAGGGCCGTTGAATTTTCCGATGGACAGGACACCATCTGCTAGTGACAGCTTTTTACCCTCATCGCCAATCCTGTAAATATTAAAGAGTTGATCATAAATTGACCATAAACACGTTGCTGAGTAATTTTACCAACTTGCCCTGAGTTTCAGTAAAGTTCATGTCCTACCTCCTCTTCCCAGATGCTTCCTCCTGAAATAAACAAAACACAAATCTGAGTTGAGATTCAGTGAAGATGTTTCCACTTGTAGAGAATCCATAATTCGGGATAGAAACATAATCTAGTTACAAATAAATCCAATTGGGAGTTCAGGAGAAACTTCTTTCCCGAGAGAGTGATGAGAATGTGGAACTGACTATCACACGGGGTGGAATTTACTCCAGTCTGTCACAGCAGTGAGCATGGTGTCCGGACATAGGGGGCGGGATTCTCCGATCCTGCGGCTATCTCTGCAGGATCCACCTGGTCTTACGACCAGAAAGTCGGCGCCACCCCCGCACTGATCCTCTGCCCGGTGGGGGGGGCTCACAGCCGCGCAGGGTGAAGCCCCCAGCTTTACCTGCGGATCGGGCCGGGGAATGGCTGAGTCCGTGGCCGCGTATGTGCACGGCGGCGGCCTGCAGCAGCCACGCTGGGCAACATGGAACCGGCCGCCCGCAGACCCGACCTGCCAAAAACTGCTCCCTGTAATCAGCCTCACCAGCCCCGGACCACCCCCCCCCCCCCCCCCCCCCCCCCCCCCCCCGCTGAAGCTCCCCCTGCCAACGGAACGTTTCCCCCCCCTGACTATGAAGGGGCAAGCTCCAAGGGTCTGGCACTGTAGTGAAGAAGGAGGGTCAAGAACGGTCAACCTGGCTCCCGGGCCTACAATTCACACCAGAAGGAGCAGCCGGGTGGGGAATTGTAATTCATCAGCCAAATCCCAGGGGGATTGGGGCTGAGGTTTTTAAAATAACTTCAGGGTAGCAACCAAATCCTGGGGGAATTTGGGTTTGAATTGAGGAAGGTTTGGGCTGAAATGTGGGGGTTTGTCTGTGAATTTTCAGGAGAGGCTTTTTAATAAGTTGTGGTGATTTGTGTGTTTATGTGGAAGCCGAGGTTAAATTAGGAAGGAAAAAAACAATTAAATGTTGTGTAATGTTATTTACACGAGTTTAGAGCTCTTTGTAGTCAGGTATTGGGAGTGTTTTTCTAAAAACAAGTTTGTGGTTGAGTCTGTGTAATTTAATATAGAACATAGAACAGTACAGCACAGAACAGGCCCTTCGGCCCTCGATATTGTGCCGAGCATTGTCCGAAACCAAGATCAAGCAATCCCACTCCCTGTCATTCTGGTGTTCTCCCTGTGCCTATCGAATAACCGCTTGAAAGTTCCTAAAGTGTCCGACTCCACTATCACAGCAGGCAGTCCATTCCATACCCTAACCACTCTCTGATTAAAGAACCTACCTCGGACATCCCTCCTACATCTCCCACCCTGAATCTTATAGTTATACCCCCTTGTAACAGCTACATCCACCCGAGGAAATAGTCTCTGAACGTCCATTCTATCTATCCTCCTCATCATCTTATAAACATCTATTAAGTTGCCTCTCATCCTCCTCCACACCAAAGAGAAAAGCCCTAGCTCCCTCAACCTTTCCTCACAAGACCTATCCTGCAAACCAGGCAGCAGCCTGGTAAATCTCCTTTGCACCCTTTCCAATGCTTCCACATCCTTCCTATAGTGAGGTGACCAGAACTGTACACAATACTCCAAATGTGGTCTCACCAGGGTCATATACAGTTGCAGCGTAACCTCACGGCTCTTAAACTCAAGCCCCCTGTTAATAAACCCTAACACTGAACCTGGGCAAGAGTGAGGTGTTTGTGGTGCATCCGGTGGATCAAGAGGAGGGGATTGGTAGGCTCCCATTGAAGCAGGCAGGGAAGAGCTTCAGGTACCTAGGGGTCCAGGTGGTGGGGAGTTGGGGGGCCCTGCACAAGCTCAACCTCACAAGGTTGGTAGAGCAGATGGAGGAGGAGTTTGAGGTGGGATATGTTACCGCTGTCACTGGCGGGGAGGGTGCAGTCCGTTAAGATGACGGTGCTCCCGAGGTTTTTGTTCCTGTTCCAGTGCCTTCCCATCCTTATCCCGAAGGCCTTTTTTAGGAGGGTCAACAGGAGTATCACGGGATTTGTGTGGGCGCATGGGACTCCGAGGGTTCGAAGAGTGTTCCTGGAACGAGGCAGGGATAGGGGGGGGCTGGCGTTCCCCAACCTCTGTGGGTACTATTGGGCTGCCAATGGAGCGATGGTGCGTAAGTGGGTAATGGACGAGGAAGGGGCAGCATGGAAGAGGATGGAGGCGGCATCTTGTGTGGGCACGAGCTTGGAGGCGCTAGTGACGGCACCGTTGCCGCTCCCTCCAACGAGGTATACCACGAGCCCGGTGGTGGCGGCTACCCTCAAAATTTGGGGGCAATGGAGACGGCACAGGGGAGAAATGGGGGGCTCGATGGAGGCCCCGATACGGGGGAACCATCGGTTTGTTCCAGGGAGCATTGATGGCGGATTTCTGGGCTGGCACAGGGCAGGGGTTAGGAGGTTGAGGGACCTGTTTGTGGAGGGGAGGTTCACGAGCTTGGGGGAGTTAGAGGGGAAGTTTGGGCTCCCCCCCGGGGGACATGTTTCGGTACATGCAGGTTAGGGCGTTTGCCAGGCAGCAGGTGGAGGGGTTCCCCTTGTTGCCCCCACGTGGGGTACGGGACAGGGTGCTCTCGGGGGTATGGGTTGGAGGAGGGAGGATTTCGGACATATACCGGGTAATGCAGGAGGTAGACGAAGCCTCGGTGGAGGAACTGAAGGGTAAATGGCAAGAGGAGCTGGGTGAGGAGATTGAGGAGGGACATGGGCAGACGCCCTGGAGAGAGTGAATTCCTCCTCTTCCTGTGCGAGGCTTAGTCTCATACAGTTCAAGGTGCTGCATAGGGCCCACATGACTGGGTCGAGGATGAGTAGGTTTTTCGGGGGCAAGGACAGGTGTGCTAGGTGCTCGGGGAGCCCAGCGAACCACGCCCATATGTTTTGGGCGTGCCCAGCGTTGAGGGAGTTTTGGAAGGGGGTAGCAAGGGGCGTGCCCAGCGTTGGGGGAGTTTTGGAAGGGGGTAGCAAGGACGGTGTCAAGGTGGTGGGATCCAGGGTCGAGCCAGGCTGGGGACTCGCAATTTTTGGGGTGGCAGTGGAGCCGGGAGTGCAGGAAGCGATAGAGGCCGGTGTTCTGGCCTTTGCTTCCCTAGCAGCCCGGCGGAGGATCTTGCTCCAGTGGAAAGATGCGAGGCCCCCAAGCGTGGAGTCCTGGATCAATGATATGGCGGGGTTCATTAAATTGGAGAGGGTGAAATTTGCCCTGAGGGGATCAGTACAAGGGTTTTTCAGGCGGTGGCAGCCTTTCCTGGACTTCCTGGCGGAACGGTAGGGAAATAGGATTGGGGGGAGGAAGAACTGTGAACATGGGTCTGCGGGATGTGGTGGGTGCTATCTCTTTCCTTTTTGTTGTTTGGGTGCTCTTTTGTTTTTCTTTTCCTTTTTCCTTTTGTTTGAAGTTGCTCTTGAAGTTGGGGGGGGTATTGTTCTTGGGGTGTGACCGCGGTTGTTTGTTAATAGAGTTAAGATGTTTTCAAAGCCAGCTCTTTAGCCCTGTGCAAAAGCAGCCCCTATACTTGGCTGACCCACCCCTTTCTCAATCTTGTCTAATCACCTCGCACTTATCAGGGTTAAACTCCATCTGCCATTTTTCGGCCCAGCTCTGCATCCTATCAATGTCTCTTTGCAGCCTACAACAGCCCTTCACCTCATCCACTACTCCACCAATCTTGGTGTCATCTGCAAATTTACTGACCCACCCTTCAGCCCCCTCCTCCAAGTCATTGATAAAAATCACAAATAGCAGAGGACCCAGCACTGATCCCTGTGGTACACCGCTGGTAACTGGTCTCCAGTCTGAACATTTTCCATCCACCACCACCCTCTGTCTTCTATCTGATAGCCAGTTACTTATCCAATTGGTCAAATTTCCCTCTATCCCACACCTCCTTACTTTCTTCATAAGCCAATCATGGGGAACCTTATCAAACACTTGGAACACTTCCTCAGTGTTTCCCCCCTACCCCCTCCTCTAACCAAAAAAAACCCAACAACCACGGTCGTTGGGAAGCGGGAGCGGGTTCCGGATTTTCAGCAGGCGCAGGGGCCTGTCGTGAAGGTGAGTGAGTGCCTTTAAATTTGCTTACCTTTCAGCGGGAGCAGCTTTCGGATTTACAGCGGGAGCAGGGGCCTGTCAGGAAGGTGAGTGAGTGCCTTTAAATTTGCTTAACTTTCAGCGGGAGCGGCCTCCAGATTTTCGGCGGGAGCAGGGGCCTGTCGGGAAGGTGAGTACCTGTATACAAGTCGTGCAGTTGCTAAACCCGAGACACTATACTTGCAGTGTCCCCCCACCCTTCCACCTCCTCTAACCTAAGGGGTTGAGGGAATATCAGGGAAGCTCTTCCTTTCTTTTTCTTGTTTTTTATCTAGAGGTGATGTCAGGGAAGGCAGTACAATGCTCCTCCTGCAGAATGTTTGAGGAGAGGGACGCCGTCAGTGTCCCTGCTGATTTCATCTGTGGGAAGTGCACTCATCTCCAGCTCCTCAAAAACCGTGTTAGGGAACTGGAGCTGGAGCTGGATGAACTTTGGATCATTCGGGAGGCAGAGGTGGTCATAGAAAGAAGCTTCAGGGAGGTAGTTACGCCAAAGAATAAAGATAGATGGGTGACGGTGAGAGGGGCTAGGGGGACGCAGTCAGTACAGGGATCCCCTGTGGTAGTTCCCTTTAGTAACAGGTATACCGCTTTGGATACTGTTGGGGGGGGAACTTACCAGGGGTCAGCCATGGGGTACAGGTCTCTGGCACAGAGTCTGTCCCTGTTGCTCAGAAGGGAAGAGGGGAGAGGAGAAGAACATTAGCATTAGAGACTCCATAGTTAGGGGGATAGATAGGAGATTCTGTGGGAACGAGAGAGACTCGCGGTTGGTGTGTTGCCTTCCAGGTGCCAGGGTCCGCGATGTCTCGGATCGTGTTTTCGGGATCTTTAAGGGGGAGGGGGAGCACCCCCAAGTCGTAGTCCACATAGGTACCAACGACATAGGTAGGAAAATGGATAGGGATGTAAGGCAGGAATTCAGGGAACTAGGGTGGAAACTTAGATCCAGGACAAACAGAGTTATTGGGCGGGATTCTCCCCTACCCGGAGGGGCGGGGGGTCCCGGCGTAACGGAGTGGCGCCAACTGCTCCGGCGCGGGCCTAGCCCCCAAAGGTGCGGAGAATTCCGCACCTTTGGGGGCTAGGCCCGCGCCGGAACTGTTGGCGCCACGCCGACTGGCGCCAAAACCGGCACCAATGGCTTTCGATGCCCGCCGCCCGGGCTGGCCAAAAGGCCTTCACCGGCTTGCCCATGCGCTGGTGGTGACATCAGCGGCAGCTGCTGCTGACATCACCACCGGCGCATGCGCGCTGGGGGATTCTCTTCCGTCTCCGCCATGGTGTCGGCCGTGGCAACGGCGGAAGAGAAAGAGTGGCCACACGGCACTGGCCCGCCCGCCGATCGGTGGGCCCCGATCGCGGGCCTGGCCACCGTGGGGGCACCCCCCGGGGTCCGATCCCCCCCCCCACCCCTGCTCGCGCCGCCGATCCCACCGCCACCAGAGGTGGTTCAAACCTCGGCGGCGGGAGAGGCTTCCCAGCGGCGGGACTTCGGCCCATCGCGGGCTGGAGAATCGCTGCATGGGGCTCGCTACGTCACGCCGTGCCACGTGCTGGCGAGTCGAGGAATAAGGAGAGAGAGCAGTTGAACACGTGGCTGCAGGGATCGTGCAGAAGGTAGTTTTCAGATTCCTGGACTATTGGGGCTCATTCTGGGGTAAGTGGGACATCTACAAACGGGATGGTCTACATCTGGACCAGAGGGGTACTAATATCCTTTGGGGGGGGGGGGGGGGGTGGGGGGTTTGCTAATGCTCTTCGGGAGGGTTTAAACTAGTTCAGCAGGGGATTGGGAACCTGAATTGTAGCTCCAGTACACAAGAAGCTGAGAGTAGTGGGGTCATGAGTAAGGTTTCAAAGTTGCAGGAGTGTACCGGCAGGAAGGAAGGTGGTCTAAAGTGCGTCTACTTCAATGTCAGAAGCATCCGGGATAAGGTGGGTGAGCTTGCGGCATGGGTTAGTACCAGGGACTTCGATGTTGTGGCCATTTCGGAGACATGGATAGAGCAGGGCGAGGAATGGTTGTTGCAGGTGCCAGGGTTTAGATATTTCAGTAAGCTCAGGGAAGGTGGTAAGAGAGGGAGAGAGGTGGCATTGTTAGTCAAGGACAGTATTACGGTGGCTGAGAGGACATTTGATGAGGACTCGAATACTGAGGTAGTATGGGCTGAGTTAAGAAACAGGAAAGGTGAGGTCACCCTGTTAGGGCTTTTCTATAGGCCTCCGAAAAGTTCCAGAGATGTAGAGGAAAGGACTGCAAAGATGATTCTGCATAGGAGCGAAAGTAACAGGGTAGTTGTTATGGGGGACTTTAACTTTCCAAATATTGACTGGAAACACTATAGTTCGAGTACTTTAGATGGGTCCGTTTTTGTCCAATGTGTGCAGGAGGGTTTCCTGATGTAGTATGTAGATAGGCCAACGAGAGGCGAGGCCGTATTGGATTTGGTACTGGGTAATGAACCAGGACATGTGTTAGATTTGGAGGTAGGTGAGCACTTTGGTGATAGTGAGCACAATTAGATTACGTTTACTTTAGCGATGGAAAGGGATAGGTATTCACCGCAGGGCAAGAGTTATAGCTGGGGGAAAGGCAATTATGATGCGATGAAGCAAGACTTAGGATGCATCGGCTGGAGAGGAAAACTGCAGGGGATGGGCACAATGGAAATGTGGAGCATGTTCAAGGAACAGCTACTGGGTGTCCTTGATAAGTATGTACCTGTTAGGCAGGGAGGAAGTGGTCGAGCGAGGGAACCATGGGTTACTAAAGCAGTTGAAACACTTGTCAAGAGGAAGAAGGAGGCTTATGTAAAGATGAGACGTGATGGTTCAGTTAAAGCGCTTGAGAGTTACAAGTTAGCTAGGAAGGCTCTAAAGAGAGAGCTAAGAAGAGCCAGGCGAGGACATGGGAAGTATTTGGCAGGTAGGATCAAGGATAACCCTAAAGCTTTCTGTAGATATGTCAGGAATCAAAGAATGACTAAGGTAAGAGTAGGGCCAGTCAAGAACAGTAGTGGGAAGTTGTGCGTGGAGTCCGAGGAGATAGGAGAGGTGCTAAATGAGTATTTTTGTCTGTATTCATACAGGAAAAAGTCAAAGTTGTCGAGGAGAATACTGAGATACAGGCTACTAGACTGGAAGGGCTTGAAGTTCATAAGAAGGAGGTGTTAGCGATTCTGGAAAGTGTGAAAATAGATAAGTCCCCTGGGCCGGATGGGATTTATCCTAGGATTCTCTGAGAAGCTAGGGAGGAGATTGCTGAGCCTTTGGCTTTGATCTTTAAGTCATCTTTGTCTACAGGAATAGTGCCAGAAGACTGGAGGATAGCAAATGTTGTCCCCTTGTTCAAGAAGGGGAGTAGAGATAACCCCGGTAACTATAGACCAGTGAGCCTTACTTCTGTTGTGGGAAAAGTCTTGGAAAGGTTTATAAGAGATAGGATGTATAATCATCTGGAAAGGAATAATTTGATTAGAGATAGTTAACATGGTTTTGTGAAGGGTAGGTCGTGCCTCACGAACCTTATTGAGTTCTTCGAGAAGGTGACCAAACAGGTGGATGAGGGTAAAGCAGTTGATGTGGTGTATATGGATTTCAGTAAAGCGTTTGATAAGGTTCCCCATGGTCGGCTATTGCAGAAAATACAGAGGCAAGGGATGAAATGAATGAATGAAACTCGCTTACTGTCACGAGTAGGCTTCAAATGAAGTTACTGTGAAAAGCCCCTAGTCGCCACATTCCGGCGCCTGTCCGGGGAGGCTGGTACGGGAATCGAACCGTGCTGCTGGCCTGCTTGGTCAGCTTTAAAAGCCAGCGATTTAGCCTAGTGAGCTAAACCAGCCCCTGGATTCAGGGTGATTTATCAGTTTGGATCAGAAATTGGCTAGCTGATAGAAGACAAAGGGTGGTGGTTGATGGGAAATGTTCTGACTGGTGTCCAGTTACTAGTGGTGTACCACAAGGATCTGTTTTGGGGCCGCTGCTGTTTGTCATTTTTATAAATGACCTGGAGGAGGGCGTAGAAGGATGGGTGAGTAAATTTGCAGATGACACTAAAGTCGGTGGAGTTGTGGACAGTGCAGAAGGATGTTACAAGTTACAGAGGGACATAGATAAGCTGCAGAGCTGGGCTGACAGGTGGCAAATGGAGTTTAATGCAGAAAAGTGTGAGGTGATTCATTTTGGAAGGAATAACAGGAAGACAGAGTACTGGGCTAATGGGAAGATTCTTGGTAGTGTGGACGAGCAGAGAGATCTCGGTGTCCATGTCCATAGATCCCTGAAAGTTGCCACCCAGGTTGAGAGGGTTGTTAAGAAGGAGTACGGTGTGTTAGCTTTTATTGGTAGAGGAATTGAGTTTCGGGGCCATGAGGTCATGTTGCAGTTGTACAAAACTCTGGTGCGGCCGCATTTGGAGTATTGCGTGCAGTTCTGGTCGCCACATTATAGGAAGGATGTGGAAGCATTGGAAAGGGTACAGAGGAGATTTACAAGGATGTTGCCTGGTATGGAGGGAAGATCTTATGAGGAAAGGCTGAAGGACTTGAGGCTGTTTTCATTGGAGAGAAGAAGGTTAAGAGGTGACTTAATTGAGGCATACAAGGTGATCAGAGGATTAGATAGGGTGGACATTGAGAGACTTTTTCCTTGGATGGTGATGTCCAGCACGAGGGGACATAGCTTTAAATTGAGGGGAGATAGATATAGGACAGGTGTCAGAGGTAGGTTCTTTACTCAGAGAGTAGTAAGGGCGTGGAATGCCCTGCTTGCAACAGTCGTGGACTCGCCAACACTAAACGTATTCAAATGCATTGGATAGGCATATGGACTACAAGGGAATAGTGTAGAGGGACTTTAGAGGGGTTTCACAGGACGGCGCAACATCGAGGGCCGAAGGGCCTGTACTGCGCTGTAATGTTCCATGTTCTATGTTCAAACGCCTTACTAAAATCCATGTATATGACATCAACTGCCCTTTCTTCATCTACACACTTAGTTACCTCCTCAAAGAATTCAATCAAATTTGTGAGGCAAGACTTACCCTTCACGAATCCATGTTGACTATCCCGGATTAAGCTGCATCTTTCCAAATGGTCATTAATCCTATCCTTCAGGACCTTTTCCATTAACTTATCGACCACCGAAGTAAGACTTTTCCCAGCATCCGCTGGCGGATAGCGGTGGACTGCATCCCAGCCACGTAAGCATCTCTGATCAAAAGTTCCATGTGCCCAGTGGCTGAAACTTCGAGGCAGGCGCAATTCTTCCCCAGGACAGCGAGGGCCCGGTAAAAATCGTCCAAGGACTCACCGGGGAACTGTTGTCTGGCAGCCAGCAGATGTCGGACGAACACTCGGTTTACTGGCTTAAGAAATTGTCCTTTTAGCGTATCCATGGCCACGTCATATTCCTTTCCTTCCCCTATCATCGCGTAGGCCGCCATTCCCACGCTGGAATGGAGAATATGAAGCTTCTGTGCCTTTCTGGGGCTGCTTGCGGTCGGCAGATAGCTATCGCAACACGCCAGCCAATGCTTGAAGATTTCCGATGCGTTTTGGAGTTTGCGGGCCGATGCGGAAGCATTCAGGCTTGATCCGGAGCTCCACCTTCAAATTTCTAGTAGATTAAATTGCTATACCATCAATTGAACGCGAGACGAGTTGCTGAACAAAAGTATGGCTTTAATCTACTAGATGTTAGCCCTGCGGTCGATTACAGTACAAGGACGACCGCTGGGCGTACTGGGTATTTATACCCTGCCCTGGAGGCGGAGTTAACCCAGCATCTCGACCAATCGGGGAGCCGTCACATGACTGATCTCAACCAACCGGTCGAGAGGCACATGACCGACCAGGGCCAATGGTAAGCCGGTGTTCTGCACCAATGGCAGGCAGCTATGCTAATCATACCACCACAAGTGGCAACCTTCAGAGATCTGTGGGCATGAACCCCAAGATCTCTCTGTTCCTCCACATTCCTCAGAACCCTGCCGTTGACCCTGTAATCCGCATTCAAATTTATTCTCCCAAAATGAATCACCTCGCACTTATCAGGGTTAAACTTCATCTGCCATTTTTTTGTGCAGCTCTGCATCCTATCAATGTCTCTTTGCAGCCTACAATAGCCCTCCACCTCATCCACTACTCCACCAATCTTGGTGTCATCAGCAATTTTACTGACCCACCCTTCAGCCCCCCTCCTCCAAGGCATAGATAAAAATCACAAATAGCAGAAGACCCAGCACTGATCCCTGTGGTACACGGCTGGTAACTGGTCTCCAGTCTGAACATTTTCCATCCACCACCACCCTCTGTCTTCTATGTGATAGCCAGTTACTTATCCAATTGGCCAAATTTCCCTCTATCCCACACCTCCTTACTTTCTTCATAAGCCAACCATGGGGAACCTTATCAAGTGCCTTATTAAAATCCACGTCTGCGACATCAACCTTCATCTACACACTTAGTTACCTCCTCAAAGAATTCACTCAAATTTGTGAGGCAAGACTTACCCTTCATGAATCCGTGTTGACTATCCCGGATTAAGCTGCATCTTTCCAAATGGCCATAAGTCCTATTCTTCAGGACCTTTTCCATTAACTTAGCGACCACCGAAGTAAGACTAACCAGCCTATAATTACCAGGGTCATTCCTATTCCCTTTTTTGAACAGAGGAACAACATTCGCCATCTCCAGTCCTCTGGCACTAGCCCGCCGGCAGTGAGGACCAAAAGATCAAAGTCAAAGGCTCTGCAATCTCATCCCTTGCCTCCCAAAGAATCCTTGGATATATCCCATCTGGCCCAGGGGACTTGTTGACCCTAAGGTTTTTCAAAATTGCCAATACATCCTTCCTCAGACAATCTACCTCCTCCAGCCTACCCGCCTGTATCACACTCTCATCCTCAAAAACATGGCCCCTCTCCTTGGTGAACACTGAAGAAAAGTACTCATTGAATGCCTCTCCTATTTCTTCCGACTCCATGCACAAGTTCCCACTACTGTCCTTGACCGTCCCTAACCTCAGCCTGGTCATTCTTTTATTTCTCACATAAGAGTATAAAGCCTTGGGATTTTCCATGATCCGACCCGCCAAGGACTTCTCATGCCCCTCCCTAGCTCTCCTTAGCCCTTTTTTTAAGCTCATTCCTTGCCACCTTGTAACCCTCAACCGACCCAACTGACTCTTGTTTTCTCATTGTGGTAGTCACCACTATTGTATTGTATTGTATATACTGGTATTACGGTTAGGCCCCTGTACTACAGGTACGGGGGTAGATCCCTGCCTGCTGGCTCCGCCCAGTAGGCGGAGTATAAATGTGTGTGCTCTCCGAACAGCAGCCATTTCACCAGCTGCTGTAGGAGGCCACACATCTCTGTGTAATAAAGCCTCGATTACTCTCTACTCCAGTCTCGTCGTAATTTATAGTGCATCACTCATCCTTACATACGCTTTCTTTTTCCTATTGACAAGACATTCAACCTCTTTTGTGAACCATGGTTCCCTCACACGGCCATTTCCTCCCTGCCTGACAGGGACACACCTATCAAGGACATGCAGTATTTGTTCCTTGAACAAGCTCCACTTTTCATTTGTGCCTTTCCCTGACATTTTCTGTTCCCATCTTATGCTCCCTAATTCTTGCCGAATCGCATCATAATTACCCATCCCCCAATTATAAACCTTGCCCTGCCGTATGGCCCTATCCCTCTCCATTGCAATAGTGGAAGACACCAAATTGTGGTCACTATCTCCAAAGTGTTCTCCCACAAACAAATCTAACACTTGGCTCGGTTCATTACCCAGTACCAAATCCAATGTGCCCTCCCCTCTTGTCGGCCTATCCACATATTGTGTCAGGAAACCCTCCTGCACACACTGTACAAAAACTGCTCCATCCGAACTGTTCGACCTATAGAGGTTCCAATCAATATTTGGAAAGTTAAAGTCACCCATGACAACTACCCTGAGACCTCCACACCTATCCATAATCTGTTTTGCAATTTCTTCCTCCACATCTCTATTACTATTTGGGAGCCTATAGAAAACTCCTTACAATGTGACCGCTCCTTTCCTATTTCTAACTTCGGCCCATGTTACCTCAGTAGGCAGATCCCCTTCGAACTGCCTTTCTGCAGCTATTAAACTATCCTTGATTAACAATGATATTCCGGAGTTTCCGGTTGCGGTGATGCGGAGCTAAGCCGCACGTTCGGCAGCTCCCGCTATCAAAGGACTTTCAGGCCCGTTTTAGGGACCCAAACGGCGCTGTTTCGACGATTCCCGGTGGAGGAAGGTGCTTGGAGGAACATTCCCCAGAATTTATGGTGCGCACCCGGAGTGGGGCAAAGAAAAAGGTGGCAGCAGCTACCCAGAAAAAGCGGGGGAAGGAGGACAAATTGGCAGCCGGCGGAGCACCCGAGGATTGGAGGCAGTGGGCGCAGGAGCAGCAAGCTGCTCTTCTGCGCTGTTTTGCGGAGCTAAAGGCTGAGTTGCTGGACTCCCTGCAGGCGACTACCAGCAAGCTGCTTGAGACCCAGACAGCCCAGGGGGCAGCCATTCAGGAGTTGCAGCAGCAGGCCGCTGATCGGGAGGAGGAGGCCGTGGTCCTCGTGGGGAAGGTAGAGATGCATGAGGCACGTCACAAAAAAGTGGCAAGGCCGCTTGGAGGAGCTGGACTTTCGCACGAGGCGGAAGAATTTGAGGATCCTGGGCCTTGCGGAGGGGCTGGAGGGGTCGGATCTACCGTCCTATGTGGCCACGATGCTGAATTCGCTGGTGGGGGCGGGGTCCTTCCATCTGCCCCTGGAGCTTGAGGGAGCCCACAGAGTGCTGGCCAGGAGGCCCAAGGCGAATGAACCCCCGCGGGCAGTGCTGGTACGGTTCCATCGGTTCAGTGACCGGGAGTGTGTGCTGCGCTGGGCCAAGAAGGAGAGGAGCAGCAAGTGGGAGAACTCGGTAGTGCGAATCTACCAGGACTGGAGTGCGGCGGTGGCTAAGCGGCGGGCCGGGTTTAAACGGACAAAGGCGGTGCTGCATAACAAGCAGGTTAAATTTGGAATGCTGCAGCCTGCGCATCTGTGGGTAACATATAAGGACCGGCATTACTACTTCGAGTCCCTGGAGGAGACATGGGCCTTTGTGCAGGTAGAGAAGCTGGACTCGAACTAGGGTTTGGGGGCTGCGGGGTCTTGTGTACTACGGTTGTTGTTGTTTTTTGCTGTCGCTGTTTTTGTAATTTTGACATGTGTTTTCTATGGTTCTTGCTCTGTTTCGGGTTGGTTCTGTTGGGTATGGTTTTGTGTTATGCGGGGGATGTTAGGGGTTTGTTTTTTTTTCTGTACGGGGCTGGGGGATGGGGTGGAGCTGGAATTTGGGAGCTGCGCAGAAGGGTGGGGTGGGGCAGTGTGAAAGCGCGGGCTTTCCTCTGGTTTCCCGCGCTGCGGGGCATGAGGGTTGGAGCTGGCGGTGGGGGCGTGGCCTCTACTGTTTTTTTCCCACGCTGGAGCAGTGCCAAGGAGGAGTGGCAGGAGGGGGGATGACCCCATGTCGGGAGGGGTCGGGTTTTGGCGGGATTGCCAGGGTCAGCAGAAGTCAGCTGGCTCACGAAAGTAACATGGAGGGTGCGTCGCGGCTAGGAGGGGTCCTAGCCTGGGGGGTGGGGGGGCGCTATCATCATGGGGAACGGGTCGGGCGGGGTGTGCTGGCCTGGGGCGATCAGTCGATGAGCTATGGCTAGTCGGCGGGGGAGGGGGGGGGCGGGGTGCCCTCTGATCCGGCTGATCACCTGGAACGTGAGGGGGCTGAATGGGCCGGTTAAGTGGGCTAGGGTATTTTCTCATTTGAAGGGGCTGAAGGCGGACGTGGCTATGCTCCAGGAGACCCACCTGAAGGTGGCGGACCAGGTTCGTCTGAGAAAGGGGTGGGTGGGGCAGGTTTTCCTTTCAGGATTAGATGCGAAGAACCGGGGGGGTGGCGATTCTGGTGGGGAAGAGGGTGGCGTTTGAGGCGTCTGAGGTGGTGGCGGACAAGGAGGGTAGGTTTGTTATGGTGAAGGGAAGGCTGCAGGGAGAGAAGGTGGTGCTGGTAAACGTGTATGCCCCAAATTGGGATGACGCTGGCTTTATGAGGCGTATGTTGGGCCGTATTCCGGACCTGGAGGCGGGGGGCCTGATCATGGGGGGAGACTTTAACACGGTGCTGGATCCCCCACTAGACAGGTCCAGTTCAAGAACGGGTAGGAGGCCGGCGGCGGCCAAGGTGCTGAGGGGGTTTATGGACCAGATGGGAGGGGTGGATCCCTGGAGGTTTGGGAGGCCGAGGGCGCGGGAGTATTCCTTTTTCTCCCATGTGCATAGGGTTTACTCCGAATAGATTTTTTCGTTCTGAGCAGGGGATTGATCCCGAGGGTGGAGGATGCCGAGTATTCGGCCATAGCAATTTCAGTCCATGCGCCACACTGGGTCGATCTGGAGATGGGAGAGGTGCGGGACCAGCGCCCGCTGTGGCGTCTGGACGTGGGGTTGCTGGCTGATGAGGAGGTGTGTAGGAGGGTCCGGGGAAGTATTGAGTGGTACCTTGAGGCCAATGATAAGTGGGAGGTCCAGGTGGGGATGGTTTGGGAGGTTCTGAAGGCAGTGATCCGGGGGGAGCTGATTTCCATCCGGGCCTAGGGAAAGGAGGGAGAGGGAGAGACTGGTGGGGGAGCTCCTAGATGTGGATAGGAGGTACGCGGAGGCCCCGGAGGAGGGATTGTTGGGGGAACGGCATAGCTTGTAGGCCAAGTTCGACTTGCTGACCACCAGAAAGGCGGAGACACAGTGGAGGAGGGCGCAGTATACGAGTATGGGGAGAAGGCGAGCAGGATGCTAGCGCATCAGCTCCGCAGGCGGAATGCGGCTAGGGAAATTGGTGGAGTGATGGATAAGGGTGGGAATGAGGTGCGGAAGGGGGCAGAGGTGAACGAGGTCTTTAGGGACTTTTACGAGGAACTGTGCCGGTCGGAGCCACCGGTTGGGTGGGGGGGGGGGGGGGGGGGGGGGGGATGGAGAGCGGGGGGGGGGGGGGGAGGGATGGAGAGCTTTCTGAACAAGCTGCGTTTCCCAAAGGTGCAGGAGGAACTGGTGGAGGGGCTGGGGGTGTCGATTGGGTTGGAGGAGCTAGTCTGGGGGGATTGGCCAAATGCAGTCAGGGAAGGCGCCGGGGCCGGATGGGTCCCCGGTGGAATTTTATAAAAAGTATGCAGACCTGGTGGGCCCACTGTTGGTGCGAGCCTTCAAATGAGGCATGGGAGGGAGAGGTTTTGCCCCCGACGATGTCACGGGCGCTGATTTCTTTGATCCTGAAGCGGGATCAGAACCCCCTGCAGTGTGGATCATACAGGCCAATCACGCTCCTCAATGTGGACGCTAAGTTGCTGGCGAAGATCCTGGCCACCAGAATAGAGGACTGTGTGCCAGGGGTGATACATGAGGATCAGACAGGATTTGTCAAGGGAAGACAGCTTAACACGAATGTGCGGAGGTTGTTAAACGTTATTATGATGCCGGCGATTGAAGGGGAGGCGGAGATAGTGGTGGCGCTAGATGCAGAGAAGGCCTTTGATAGAGTTGAGTGGGGGTACCTGTGGGAGGTGCTGGAGAGGTTTGGATTTGGGGAGGGGTTCATCAAATGGGTGAGGTTGCTTTATGAGGCCCCGATGGCGAGTGTAGCTACTAATGGAAGGAGGTCAGAGTACTTCAGGCTCTACCGTGGGACCAGGCAGGGGTGCCCCCTGTCCCCCTTGCTTTTTACACTGGCTATGGCGTTGAGGGAATCGGGGAGGTGGAGGGGTCTGGTGTGGGGTGGGGAGGAACATCGGGTATCGCTGTATGCGGACGATCTGCTGCTGTATGTGGCGGACCCAGTGGAGGGAATGCCGGGGGTGATGGAGCTGTTGGCTGAGTTTGGGGGCTTCTCGGGCTATAAGCTGAATCTGGGTAAGAGCGAGGTGTTTGTAGTGCACCCGGGTGATCAGGAGGAGGGAATTGGGAGGCTCCCGTTTAAGAGGGCAGTGAAGAGTTTTAAGTACCTGGGGGTGCAGGTGGCCAGGAGTTGGGGGACTCTCCACAAGCTTAATTTTACCAGGCTTGTGGAGCAGATGGAGGAGGAATTTAAAACATGGTGCCGCTATCGCTGGTGGGTAGAGTGCAGTCCGTCAAAATGACGGTGCTCCCGAGGTTCTTGTTCCTTTTTCAGTGCCTGCCCATCCTTATCCCTAGGGCCTTTTTTAGGAGGGTGACTAGCAGCATCATGAGCTTTGTTTGGGCGCATGGGACCCCGAGGGTGAAGAGGGTCTTCTTGGAGCGGGTCAGAGATGGTGGGGGCTGGCGTTACCCAACCTCTCGGGGTATTATTGGGCGGCCAATGTGTCGATGGTGCGCAAGTGGGTGATGGAGGGGGAGGGGGCAGCATGGAAAAGGTTGGAGGTGGCATCCTGTGGAGGCACAAGCCTGGGGGCCCTGGTAACAGCGCCGTTGCCGCTCCCTCCTACGAGGTATACCACGAGTCCGGTGGTGGCGGCTACCCTCAAGATTTGGGGGCAGTGGAGGCGACATAGGGGGGAAGTGGGGAGCTCGATGGAGGCTCCGCTAAGGGGGAACCATCGGTTCGTCCCGTGGAACACTGATGGGGGGTTCTTGGGGTGGCACAGAGCGGGCATCAGAAAGCTGAGGGACCTGTTCATTGACGGGAGGTTTGCGAGCCTGGGAGAGTTGGAGGAGAAATTTGAGCTCCCCTCGGGGAACATGTTCAGGTATCTGCAGGTAAAGGCGTTTGCAAGACGGCAGGTGGGGGATTCCCTTTGCTGCCAGCGATCGGGGTGAGGGACAGGGTGCTTTCGGGAGTCTGGGTCGGGGATGGGAAGGTATCTGATATCTACAAGGTACTTCAGGAGGTGGAGGAGGCGTCAGTAGAGGAGCTAAAGGCTAAGTGGGAGGGGGAGCTGGGGGAGCAGATCGAGGATAGGACATGGGCGGGTGCCCTAGAGAGGGTTAACTCTTCCTCCTCATGTGCGCGGCTTAGCCTCATCCAATTCAAGGTGCTGCACCGGCCCCATATGTCCTGGACTAGGATGAGTAGGTTCTTTGGGGGCGAAGACAGGTGTGTCAGGTGTTCGGGGAGTCCAGCGAACCATGCCCATATGTTCTGGGTATGCCTGGCACTGGAGGAGTTCTGGAAGGGGGTGGCGAGGATGGTGTCAAGGGTGGTAGGATCCAGGGTCAAGCCAGGCTGGGGACTCGCGATTTTTGGGGTTGCGGTGGACCCGGGAGTGCACAAGGCAAGAGAGGCCGGTGTTTTGGCCTTTGCGTCCCTAGTAGCCCGGCGGAGGATCTTGCTACAGTGGAAGGATGCGAGACCCCCAAGCGTGGAGACCTGGATCAATGACATGGCGGGTTTTATTAAGCTGGAGTAGGTCAAATTCGCCCTGAGAGGATCGGTACAAGGGTTCTTTCGGTGGTGGCAGCCTTTCCTCGATTTTCTAGCTCAACGATAGGGAGCTAGGTCAGCAGCAGCAGCAACCCGGGGGGGGGGGGGTTGACTATGTTTATTTAATTTAATTTATTTTCAAGTTCTCTTGTTGTTTACCGGGTTTGAGGGGGTGGGGGGGCTCGATATCTGCGTTGTTACGGCCTTGGGGGTGTTATGCTTATGATGTTGTTTTATTGTTGTTTGTTACTGTTTGTTATTATATATTTTGTAAAAATTTTCAATAAAAATTATTTAAAAAAAAACAATGCTACTCTTCCACCTCTTTTACCACCTTCCCTGCTCTTACTGAAACATCGATACCCCGGAACTTCCAACAACCATTCCTGTCCCTGTTCTAACCATGTCTCCGTAATGGCCACAGCATTGTAGTCCCAAGTACCAATCCACGCTCCAAGTTCACCGACCCTCAACAGTATCCAAAACGGTATACTTGTTACTGAGGGGAACGACCACAGAGGATCCCTGCACTGACTGCTTCCTCCCAGCCCCTCCCACCATCACCTATCTATCTTGATTCTTCGGAGTAACTACATCCCTGAAGCTACTATCTATGACCACCTCTGCCTCACAAATGATCCAAAGTTCATCCAGCTCCAGCTCCAGTTCCCTAACGCAGTTTATGAGGAGCTGGAGATGGGTGCAGTTCCCAAAGGAGAAATCAGCAGGGACACTGATGGCGTCCCTCACCTCAAACATTCTGCAGGAGGAACATTGCGCTGTCTTCCCTGCCATCCCCCCTAGATAACTTTTTAAAAATAATATTTATTGTCACAAGTAGGCCTACATTAACACTGCAATGAAGTTACTATGAAAAGCCGCTTGGCGCCACATTCCATCGCCCCTTCAGGTAAACTGAGGGAGAATTCAGAATGTCTAATTCACCTAACAGCACGTCTTTCAGGACTTGTGGGAAGTAACCGGAGGACACCGAAGAAACCCACGCAGACACAGGGAGAACGTGCAGACTCCGCACAAACAGTGACCCAAGCCAGGAATCCAACCTGGGACCCTGCCACAGTGAAACAACAGTGCTAACCACCGTGCAAACCACTGTGCCACCCTATATTTTTTATAAAATCCTCGAGTCAAGAACTATCAGTCAGAGGAAACGGGAGTGTGAACCTCTTACAGTCCCTCAATCAGGTACACAGTGCAACTGAACAAGGGCATTCCCACTACATCCTCAATCCCACCACCTCTCCCTCACCCCCTCCCAGAATCCCACCAGTAATCCCAACAGGGTTTGATTTTCAGACTTCCCGTATTGTGAGACCCCTGCTCATTGCTGGGGGAATACCAGTGACAGCAGGATGAGAACATTAATTGCCCTGTTAAGGGGCTGAATTGGTTACAGGAAGGCTGTCCCACAAGATTTACCACCACGGACTTAATCTGTGTAGAGATGAAAAGACAACAGAATCTCCACACAGTGTCATTCCCCATGTCCCCTTCCCCTCACCCCACACCCTGACTAAATGTACCCTGGGGTGGAACAGCATTAAATTCCACCCACCAGGGAAAGCCAGGGATACATTTAAGGAGAAGCTGGATAAACACATGAGGGAGAAAGGAACACAGGATATATTGACAGGGAAATAAAGTAGGATGAGAGGAGGCTCGTGTGGATCGTGTTTTGACTGTGAACTTTCACTGAACTAAACTGAAATATAATCCCTCACCTTCAGAAATCTCACTCCGTCTTTTTGTTCCAACTGGTTTTCCAACTTTGAGAGTTTCTCCTGAATAGAATTTAAATTCTCCGGAATTTCACAAAGGTTTTCCTCCATTGGTTTTAGAATATTTTCTTCTGTTAGATCTCGGATGAAATGCTGTTCTTTCTCTGTGAGAATCTGGTGCATTTTAGTGAACTCGGATGTGATGTGGCTCTGCAGACTGACCGACTGTTTCTATCAGAAGAAACATTAAAAATAATATGTTTCTGTCATAAAAACAACAAAATCATGAATTAAATTTGGAAGCTCAGCACAGGGAGACTTTACCCTAATTTGGGAAATCTTCTGTTTCTGCTGCTGCTCCATTTCTAGAAACGTCGATTTCTTCTGTGTGAGAGAATCTAAGGAAGATTTCACCCCATCCTGGGATTGGAGAGAGAAAATCAGAAAATAAAAGTGTTAGACCCTGAAAATGTGATCAAATAATCAGGGGATCAAATCTGTTCCCTTTTACCTTGTAGATTTCAACAGCCTCTGCAATCGGCAGAAAGTTGTGAGATTTGTGTATCCGCGAATCTCTACAAATCAGACAGATTAATTTCTTGTCAGTTTCACAAAACAGCTTGAGTTCTTCCTGATGTTCCTCACAGTGAAGTTTATTTTCCTTCTCTTTCCCATTCAGCTTTAATTTTCGAGCTTTCTCCGCCAGATTGGCGAAGGCCCAACTGCCTATGAGGTTTCTTTCTGGAAACTCCTGTCTACATTCCGGGCAGGAGTTTTTCTCCTTCTTTTCCCAACACTGGGTGATACAGGAGCGGCAGAAGTTGTGTCCACACTCCAGTGAAACCGGATCAGTGAAGAAATCAAGACAAATGGGACAAATTAAATCCTCCGTCCAACTTTCCTCCTGTTGTCTGGAAGCCATGTTCCCACTCAGCACTTCCTGATTCAAACCACTTTCAGTTCCAACATTCCCGCTCTGCTGCTGAACACATTCAGTTCAGTAATTCCCTCATGACGTTCACGGCAATACTGTACTCGTTTCTGCCTCTCTAGATCCCACCCACTTTGACAGCTGGAGATAAAACCCGGAGCGGCATTCAGAATAAACCGGGTTAGAGGGAATAATTGAACCCAGGCGATGAGAGTGAAGGTCTGTTGGTGGTGGGGGTGGATGGAGAGAGGATGGGAGGAGGTGGGGATTTTGTCCTGTCAGTGAATGGCAGCCTACTGCTCTCCTTCATTAACTTCTGTCTCAAAGCAGCCCCAGGCATGGATGGTCAAACTGTGTTTTACTTTGTGGGAAACACAAACTGAAACATATTGTCCAGCTCCTTCTGACCTGTCCCTTTAAATCCATAAACCTCTCAATCGTCACTTTGGGAGCCACTCCACATAACTGAAGACCCTCATCGCTGATTCCATTCTGGGAAACCTCCCCTTGCACCATCCCTTCAGCCTTGACATCCTTCCCAAAGTGAGGTGTCTAGAATTGGCTGGAACTGCGGTGGACGAGCAGTGGAAATCCTGTCGGTGCCGTTTACACCATTTCTCTGGGGTCGCTGCAGGTTCCCACAAAATGCAGTGGACAGTCCAGAGAATCTCCCCATGGAAATTCAACCCCAAGATTTTTAATCAAACTGTACACACTGCAGTAATTCTCCCTCAGATTGTATCTCCCTTGCCAGGAAAGGGGGTTGGGATAGGGGGGAAAGTGACATGAGTTATCTATGAGACCCAGTGACCTTCGATAATGTGAAACATATTTTCACTTCACTGTTCAATTGAATTCACAAAGAGAATCCAGAGTCAGCACCAAGGATTCTAGATCAGTGATCATACAGAATCTCCACAATGTACCACAGACCCAGCATCAGAGCAAAACACCACGACTGCCCAGTGGGGATTTTCGGTCCTGCTCGCCCCAGACCGGACATTCCCGCCCGATGTTAACAGGCCTTTCGCTGGTTTAGCCGCAGCAAAGCCCAGTCCTCAGTGATCAGCCTCTCGGGACTGTCTGTCCCACTATCCACGGGGAGGCTTGTTCAGCCTGGCCAGGGCTTTAGACAACCACACGGGTTGGTTCAGGAACATGTTCCCCTGATCTTTCCCCTCACGGTGCAGCTTGAACATCCAGGGGGCTGAGCTGTGGCCCAGTGACCGTGGTGGGGTGACTGGCTCTCTGGGCCGAGCTTTGTTAACCTTCTTCCCGGCAGCTGCTGGATGTGTCCGTGTAACAGTCGCTGGAGCCGTTCCAGGACCACAAGATGTTACAAGATGTCACCGCTCAATAACAGAGGAGTTTAATGTTTAAACAGAGTTCATTGTCTGGGATGTGTTGGGATGAGGAAAGATGGATATGAATGTAAATTCTTCCTTCTGGATGTGTTGTGTTGATGCTGAGGGCCAGCTCAGGTTGTTGTCAGCAGGATGTGGAGTTTGATCCACATCTTCCACACTCCCGGCTTCCGAGTTTCTGAATGGACTCCGGGAGGAGAGAGGGAGGCGGGAATTCCCATCCCCCGGGGACTGGATATTCCCCCTCAGCCCAGGGACTGGCTGCAGCCGTACTTTTAATGGTCCATTAAATTGTCCGCCCCGCTTCCCTCCCTCCCGCGGGGATGTGAGCAGTTTGAATGGAAATGAATGTGGGAGTGATGGCAAAGGGCTGCCAGGGAGTTTTGTTTGTGGATGCAGACATTTGCCTGAAGGATGTGAGTGAAATATCAAAGAGTGAGGGGGGTAAAGCTGCAGCTGTCCCTGTGCAGCCCCCCAACCTGCGCTTCTCCATTTCCCTGCTGCCCCTTTTCTGATCAGGTGGCTCTGATTTTAAACGGTGTTTAACTGCCGAGCAGAGGAGCGCGCGCGCGGCCCCGCTGCAGATTGAATGAAGGCGGCTGGAGGGCGGCCGCGAGCGAGCGCGCGTGCGCGAGCTGAGCGTTCAAAGCCCAACGGTCACAGAGCGAGCGAGCAGCTGGAGAGAGTGGGAGAGACAGAGGCTGTGATTGGAGGATCAGTCAGCTGCCCGGAGAGACAGAGGCTGTGATTGGAGGATCAGTTTGGGGCCGGGAGAGACAGAGGCTACGATTGGAGGATCAGTCAGCGGCCCGGCAGAGACAGAAGCTATGATTGGAGGATCAGTCAGCTGCCTGGCGAGACAGAGGCTATGATTGGAGGATCAGTCAGGGGCCCGGGAGAGACAGAGGCTGTGATTGGAGAATCACTCATCCTATCCCCCTCCTTCTCCCCCAGCCCCACACTGAACACAGCGTGGTCAGAGAAGGCAGATGGAAGCTGCAGGGCTCAACGGGGCTGGAGGTCCGGGTGCATTTTCAATACAAGAAGAGCAACAGGTAAAAGGGATGAACTGAGAGGCTGGATTACTGCCTGGAAGTATGATGATGTGGAGATACCAGCGTTGGACTGGGGTGGGCTCAGTAAGAAGTCTGACACCACGTTAAAGGCAACAGGTTTGATTCGAATCACCAGTTTTGGGAGCGCAGCTCCTTCATGGAGGGAAGTTATGTGTGGAGCCACTAGAAGTGGGTGAAATCCTTAATGACCTGAGGAACGAGATGCGCTCCGAAAGCTAGTGATTTGAAACAAACCTGTTGGACATTAACCTGGTGTCAGACTTCTTACTGGAACGATTATGTAATTGTAATTACAGAGACTCGGTTAAAGGAGGGACAGGACTGGCAGATTAACGTTCAGGGACAGAAGGGGAAACAAAAGAGGTGGGGGAGTTGCATTGCTGATTCGGGAGCAGATCACAGCGGTGTTGAGGGAGGAGACAATGGAGGGATCTTCTAGTGAGGCATGAGGGGGAGCTCAGCAATAAGAAGGGTAAAATCACAATGCTGGGAGTGAACTACAGACATCCCAACAACCCGCAGGAGACAGAGGAGCAGTTGGGTAGTCAGATACTGAAAAGGTGGTAAAAAAGCAGGGTGGTTGTGATGAGCAACTTTAACTTCCCCCATATTGACTGGGAATCCCTCCCAGCCAGGGGCTTGGATGGAAAACAATTTGGTGGATGTATCCAGGAGGGAGTTTTGATATGGTATGTTGACAATAATAATAAGTGTCACAAGTACTCATTAACAGTATGATGGAACCATTAATTCACCAGACACGTGTTTCCGATATGAATATAGGCTTTAATCGACTTACTACAGAGCCAGCCTGTTATCCGTTGATGAACTCTCGGTGAACTGCAGGCTACTCTGGACAAGGGTATTTATACAGCAGCACTAGGGGGAGGAGTCGTGGGCGGAGCCAAGGGTGGAGCCCTGTACAAGCTCCTGAGCATTCCCAGAGCTACTCCCCCTAGTGGTCGGATAACGCTACTGCGCTTACAAAGACATAGTGTGAATTATCATATTACATTCACCACATTCACCCCCTGCAAAAAAAAACAAGTCCGGCGGGGGTGGTGGCCTACAACGTCAGTCTGTCCGGTGGTTGAATTGTCCGCTGTGATCTGCAGAGCACCGGGGTTGCAGTCTCTTGCGGTGGCTGGATGGGTGTGTGCTGGGGTATGATGGCGGACTCCAGGGAGGGTTGTATCCGAGCTTGATACTCTCCTGGTTCGACTGTGGGCTGGCCGGCGCGGGTGCGCGGAACTGGTGGAGCGAGTTCGCGGGCTCGGGAGCGCGAGGGGGCAGGAGCATGGGGAGGAGGGTGAGAGGTCCTTCTGTGGGGGTAGAGGGGGCGCTGGATCCGGCGGGTGCCAGATCCCGGAGGGATACCGTGTCCTGACGGCCGTCAGGGACCTCGAAGAATGCGTACTGGGGGTTGGAGTGGAGCAGGCGCACATTTTCAACAAGGGGGTCGGTTTTGTGTGCCCTGACGTGTTTCCTCAGAAGTACGGGGCCCGGTGTCCTCAGCCATGCCGGAAGTGAGACCCCCGTGGTAGTGCCCCTGGAAAAAAGGAAGAGCCTCTCGTGAGGGGTCTGATTGGTCGCTGTGCACAAAAGGGACCTAATAGCGTGAAGCGCGTCTGGGAGGACTTCCTGCCACTGGGAGACTTGGAGCTTTCTAGACCGGAGGATCAGTAGGACGGTCTTCCAGACCGTCGCGTTCTCCCTCTCCACCTGCCCATTCCCCCATGGGTTGTAGCTGGTAGTCCTGCTCGAGGCAACGCCCTTGTCGAGCAGGTACTGACGCAGCTCGTCGCTCATGAAGGACGAACCCCGGTCGCTGTGTACGTAGCTGGGGAAACCAAACAGGGTGAAGATGCTATGCAGGGCCCTAATGACTGTGTGGGAGGTCATGTCGGGACACGGGATAGCGAATGGGAAACGGGAGAACTCGTCTACGACTTTTAAAAAGTAAATGTTCTTGTTAGTTGAGGGGAGTGGCCCTTTGAAATCAATCGCGAAGCGTTCAAAGGCCTAGAAGCCTTGACCAGGTGGGCCCTGTCTGGTCTATAGAAGTGCGGTTTACACTCCGCACAGATCGGGCAGTCCCTAGTGACCGCTTTTACCTCCTCGTTGGAGAAAGGTAGGTTTCGGGCCCTGATGTATTGGGCGAGCCGGGTGACCCCCGGGTGGCAGAGGTCATTGTGGATGACTTTCAATCGGTCAATCTGCGCGCTGGCGCATGTCCCGCGGGATAGGGCATCCGGCGGCTCGTTGAGCTTCCCGGGTCGATACTTAATGTCGTAATTGTAGGTGAAGAGTTCAATCCTCCACCTCAGAATTTTGTCATTTTTAATTTTGCCCCTTTGCGAGTTGTCGAACATGAAGGCAACCGATCTTTGGTCGGTGATGAGGGTGAACCTCCTACCTGCGAGGTAGTGCCTCCAGTAACGGACAGCCTCCACAATGGCTTGTGCTTCTTTCTCGACTGAGGAGTGTCGGAGTTCTGAAGCGGAGAGGGTACGGGAGAAAAATGCGACTGGTCTCCCTGCCTGAGTTAAAGTGGCTGCAAGAGCTACCTCTGAGGCGTCGCTCTCTACCTGAAATGGAGTGGATTCATCCACCGCCCGCATGTCCGCTTTGGCAAAGTCCTGCTTGATGCTGTCGAAGGCCTGGCGTACCTCGGCTGACAGGGGAAATCGTGTGGCCCTAAAGAGTGGGCGGGCTTTGTCCGCATATTGAGGGACCCACTGGGCGTAGTAGGAAAAGAAACCCAAGCACCGTTTGAGGGCCTTGGGGCAATGGGGGAGGGGGCGCATACGGTCCGGGTCTGGGCCCAGGACTCCTTTTTCCACGACATAGCTGAGGATGGCTAGTCTGGTTGTGCGGAAAACGCATTTCTCCTTGTTATACGTGAGATTCAGTTTCTGTGCCGTCTGGAGAAAACGGTGGAGGTTGGCGTCGTGGTCCTGCTGGTCATCGCCGCTGATGGTGACATTGTCCAAGTACGGAAACGTGGCCCGCAGCCCGTACTGGTCCACCATTCGGTCCATTGCTCGTTGGAACACCGAGACCCCATTAGTGATGCCGAAAGGGACCCGGAGGAAATGGAAGAGGCGGCCATCGGCCTCAAGTGCTGTGTAGTGGCGGTCCTCCAGGCGGATTGGGAGCTGGTGGTATGCAGACTTCAGATCCAGCGTGGAAAAGAGCCGGTACTGGGCGCTTTGGTTTACCATGTCTGCAATCCTGGAGAGGGGATACGCGTCGAGGAGCGTAAATCTATTTATGGTCTGACTGTAGTCGACAACCATGCGGACTTTTTCCCCGGTCTTAATGACCACCACCTGAGCTCTCCAAGGCCTATTGCTGGCCTCTATAATCCCCTCACTGAGAAGCCTTCGGACCTCTGTTCTGATAAATACCCTATCCTGCAGGCTGTACCGCCTGCTGCGAGTGGCTACGGGTTTACAGTCCTTTGTGAGATTGGCGAAGAGAGGAGGGGGGGAATTTGCAGCGTAGCGAGGCTGCAGATAGTGAGTGGGGGCAGGGGCCCGCCGAAGCTGAGGGTGAGGCTCTTGAGGTTACATTGGAAGTCTAGGCCTAATAAGAGTGGTGCGCAGAGTTCGGGCAAAACGTAAAGTTTGAATTTAGAGTAGCTAGCGCCTCGGATTGTGAGTGTCGCGGCGGTGCGCCCCTGGATCTGGATGGAATGGGAGCCTGAAGCGAGCGAGATAGTTTGCTGCGTGGGGAAAACGGGGAGCGAACAGCGTCTTACCAGGTCTGGATGTATGAAGCTCTCAGTGTTCCCGGAGTCGAAGAGGCATGGCGTTTTGTACCCGTTGATATGGACCTCTGCCATCGAATTTCACAGATGCTTCGGGCGTGATTGGTCCAGAGTGACGGCGCTGAGTTGCGGGTAGTCGGCAGCTCAATCAGCTGTTGCTGGAGTGGCCCCGTGATGACTGCCCTCTGAGTTCATAGTCGTATTCTTCCGATGAGTTGTCCGAGCGCAGAGATGCAGGTCGGGCCCGTGGATCGCACGTGGCGGGCGGCGAGGAAGATGGCATCCAAGTTGGCGGCCCCCATGAGTCGCACGTGGTTGGCCGCGTGGTGGAGGTTTGCCAAGATGGCGGGCCCCATGGATCGCACGTGGCTGGAGGGGGCGGAGTCAGGGCATAGGCCACAGCGTTTCGGGCCCCGCGGGTCTGTGGGTGAGGGAAGCGATTACTTTGTGCCGCTGGGGAGCTGGAAGTAGGGGCCCTTTTAGCGAGGCACACTCTTGCGTAATGGCCTTTCCGCCCGCAGCTGCTGCAGGTCACGTTGCGGGCCGGGCAGTGCTGCCGTGGGTGCTGATACTGGCCGCAGAAATGGCAGGCTGGAGCAGCATAGTGGCTGGCTGGGGCAGCATGGTGGCTGGGCGGCCGCGTAGCACAGGCCTGGGGAGTCGATGGGCGGGGGCCCATGATTGGGTCGCGGGGAACGAGTTAAGGCTGCGGAAGGAGACCTCCATCGTGGTAGCAGCTTCCACAGTCGTTTCTAAGTCTTGGGCCCCCTTTTCCAGCAATCGTTGGCGCACATAATTAGACCTGAGGCCCACTACAAAAACATCGCGTACAGCAAGTTCTCTGTATTCAGCCGTGTTAACCGCTTGATAATTACAGTCATTGGACAAATTATTGAGTCCCCTTAGAAACTCGGCGAGTGATTCGGTAGGCCGCTGGTGGCGAGTCGTGAACACATGGCGTGCGTAAACTTCGTTAATGGGCCTCACATATATCTTATCGAGTACTGCTAGCGCTGCAGTATATGAACCGGACGAGTTTAGATGTGTAGAGATTCTGTGGCTCACCCTCACGTGCAGTAGACTCAACTCCTGTTCCTCTGTCGTTTCGGCTGTGCTCGCTTCTGCCAGGTAGGCCTTGAAGCACCGCAGCCAGTGGGAGATGATTTCTTTAGCCTCTGCATCCTGCGGGTCGAGTTCCAGGCGTTCAGGCTTGAGGGCTGATTCCATGATCGATCTTGAATGTTCTTAAGTCGATTAAATTGATGGAACCATCAATTCACCAGACACGTGTTTCCGATATGAATATAGGCTTTAATCGACTTCGCCAGCCTGTTACCTGTTGATGAACTCTCAGTGAACTGCAGGCTGACTCTGGACAAGGTTATTTATACAGCAGCACTAGGGGGAGGAGTCGTGGGTGGAGTCCTGTACAAGCTCCTGAGCATTCCCAGAGCTACTCCCCTAGTGGTCGGATAACGCTACTGCGCTTACAAAGACATAGTGTGAATTATCATATTACATTCACCAAACAATGCAATTAAGATACTGTGAAATCCAACTAGAGAGGGGGCCATACTAGACTTGGTATTGGGGAATGAGCCAGGCCAGGTGATTGTTGGAAGCAAATTACTGCGGAAGCTGGAAACTGAAACCAAACAGAAAATGCTGGAAAATCTCAACTGGTCTGACAGCATTTGGAGGGAGAGAAAAGAGCTAACATTTTGAGTCCTGATGACCCGTTGTCAAAGGTAATTGATTTTTGAATGGGGGAGCATTTTGTGATCGGCGACCATAATTCCATAAGATTTTGAATAGTCATGGATAAGGACAAGAGTGGCCCGCAAGTGAATGTGCTTAATTGGGTGAAGTAACAATCGCATCAAAATTAGACAGGAACTGGGAAATGTGGATCGGGAGCAGCTATTTAAAGTTAAACCCACGTCTGACATGTGGGAGCCTTTTAAAGGCCAGATGATTGAAGTGCAGGACAAAATGAAGGATAGAAATGGCAGGAACCATGGATGACAAGGGAAATTGTAAGCTTAGTTAAAAGGAACAAGGAAGCATACAATAGGTCTAGGCATCTAAAAACTGACAAACCCCTTGAGGAGTACAGTGAAAGTAGGATAGAACTTAAATGTGGAATTAGGAGGTCTAAAAGGGGTCATGAAATGTCTTCCGCAAACATGATCAAAGAGAATCCTAAGGCTTTTTCTGCATTTATTGAGAGCCAGAGGGTAGCAAGAGAAAGAGTAGGCTCACTCAAGGACTATGGAGGGAAGTTATGCGTGGAACCACAAGAAGTGGGTGAAATCCTTAATGAGTACTTTGTATTGGTATTCGCCAGGGAGAAGGACATGATGAATGTTGAGGTCAGGATAGGTGTGTGAACACTCTTGAGAACGTCAATATATCAAAGGAGGAAGTGTTGAGTATCCTAAATTGCATTAAGGTAGACAGGTCTCCAGGGCCGGATGGGATTTATCCCAGGTTACTGCAGGAGGCAAGTGGAGAAATAGCTGGGGCCTTAACAGATATCTTCACGTCCTCTTTGACCACAGGTGAGGTTCCAAAGAACTGGAGAATAGCCAATGATATTCCCTTGTTTAAGAAAGGAACAGGGATAATCCAGCAAATTATAGGCCGTTGAGTCTGACATCAGTGGTAGGGAAGGTTTTGGAAAAGCTACTGATGGACAGGATATATGCACATTTGGAGAAAATTGAACTAGTTAGTGACATGCAGCATGCGTTTGTACGGGGAAGGTCATGTCTCACCAACTTGATTGAGTTTCTGAAGAGGTGATAAAGAAGATTGATGAGGGAAGGGCTGTGGTTGTAGTTTATATGGACTTTAGTAAGGAGTTTGACAAGGTCCCACGTGGCAGTCTGGTACAAAAATCCTAAAATCAGATGGGATTATGTGTGGGCTGGCTAGATGGATACAGAACTGGCTCTGTTATAGACCATCTCGGTTATAGAAGACAGAGAGTAGCGGTGGAAGAGTGTTTTTCAGAATAGAGAGTGTATTGTGAGAGGTTTTTTTCAAAGGGTAGGGGTGGTACAGCAGCACATTGGCTAGCACTGTTGCTTCACAGTTCCAGGGTCCCAGATTTGATTCCCGGCTTGGATCACTGTCTGTGCGGAGCCTGCACATTCTCCCTGTGTGTGCGTGGGTTACCCCCCGGGTGCTCCAGTTTCCTCCCACATGTCCTGAAAGACGTACTTATTAGGTGAATTGGACATTCTGAATTCTCCCTCTGTGTACCTGAACAGGTGTGGGAGTGTGGCGACTGGGGAATTTTCACAGTAACTTCATTGCATTGTTAATGTAAGCCTACTTGTGTCAATAATAAAGATATTATTTTTAAGTGTCAATTACAAGGGGCGTTCAAGGTGAGAGGGGGAAAGTTTAAAGGAGATGTATGGGTAGGTTTTTCACAGAGTGGCCTGATGGTCCCAAGGCCTTCGAGTCGGCTAATTCTAGCATCCAATATCGCTAATAAAGCGTAAGGAACTGGGAGAACTCTGAAACATCTTGGTTGTACGTCCGCTTCGACCTGAATTTTTGCCATTTTCCCTTATTTTTCCTCAATCCAGGTTGGAATACCTCAGGATATTTTGCTCATACTTTGTACAGGCCCCCGGATCCCATTTGGAAAATTTGCTGCCAGTCTTGAAGTTGGCGCTTCAGCCAATCACACCCTAGCAGGCTGGGGCCGTTTCCTTGACTACGGTTAATGGAAGACGCATTGACTGTTGTCCGTAAACTACCGAGGTCGTGGTGGTTCCTGCAATGGCCAACAATTCGCTTGGTGGGGAAGCTCGTATTCAGCGAGATTCTTGGGGAGACTGATTGTTCCAACCCCGTAAGTCTCATGTGGGTTATAACCGTTACATTTTCCCCTTGCAACTATGTCACCTCTCTTTTATGGAGAAGTGTGTATGTCTTGGAGATCAATGCTTATGGGCGGGGTTGGGGGGGGGGGGGGGGTTAACTCGTAGGTGCCAATCAGTGGCAGAATCATGAAATGAAAAATGAAAATCGCTTATTGTCACGAGTAGGCTTCAATGAAGTTACTGTGAAAAGCCCCTAGTCGCCATATTCCGGCGCCTATCCGGGGAGGCTGAAACGGATGGTATTGCATTACAATACTGACTGAATGGGCACAATTGACGGGTTAAGGAAGGATCAGGGATGTTTTTCGGGAGTGGCTCCCCCTGTGGCAGGCGAGGTTCACCTGAATCATTTCAAGACTCCATTTTGTACTCAGCTTCATCGGTAGATTTCACCTTTACTCCCTCTGCTCTCATGGGTTGTGGATCAAACAACCTCCCATCCTGAGCAGCCAGCCACCCACAATTACATCCCTGATAGACTGGACTGAATGACCACTGCAATTGCCCATCCACACGGGCAGCACAGTAACACAGTGGTTAGCGCAGTTTCTTCACAGCTCCAGGGTCCCAGGTTCGATTCCTGGCTTGGGCCACTGTTTGTGCGGAGCCTGTAAGTTCTTCCCGTATCTGCGTGGGTTTCCTCCGGGTGCTCCGGTTTTCTCCCACAGTCCAAAGATGTGCAGGTTAGGTGGATTGGCCATGCTAAATTGCGCTTAGTGTCCAAAAGAAAAGGTGGGGTGGGGTTATGGGGATAGGATGGAGGTGAGGGCTTGGGTAGGGTGCTCTTTCCAAGGGCCGGTGCAGACTCAACTGGCCTAATAGCCTCCTTTTGCACTGTAAATTCTATGAATGCATCACACAGCTCATGTCCCGAAGCTGCACTTTGCAGCCTGAGGGTGGGGGTGTCAATGTGTCTGCATTCGTCATCCCCTCTGTGTCAGGGTCCTCTTTCCCTCATGGAGTGAATCACCACCTCGCCAGAATCCCCCCACACTGCCCATGCAGCCTGGCCTTTCACTGGACCCCACCCTGGGACCTCACAGTCGCCTCCTGTGCTGATCCTGTGAATTTACGCTCTCCCACCCACTTCCAGCTGTCACTCCAGAAAGACAATCCCACTGAGGAAACATCGTTTAGACAGCAGCAACAGGGGGGCTCGAGAAGCACAAACTCCACAGCAGGCGGCAGACCCTTTGGAGGCCGAGATGTCCACAATAATATCAGGGGCTGGTTTAGCTCACAAGGCTAAATCGCTGGCTTTTTAAAGCAGACCAAGCAGGCCAGCAGCACAGTTCGATTCCCGTACCAGCCTCCCCGGACAGGTGCCGGAATGTGGCGACTAGGGGCTTTCCACAGTAACTTCATTGAAGCCTACTCGTGACAATAAGCGATTTTCATTTCATTTTCATAATGAAGGCCCGCAAAGGCCTGGGAGCAGCAGAGCCCCCCAAACGCCCCCCCCATCCATACAACTCCCTGTGGGTAATGGCGACCTGCGCGCTCACCACCATATCCCCTTCGGAGGTGAGGTCGCCAGGTTCACCATGCTGGTGTGGAATGAATAGTCAGAGAGGGGAGGCGGGGAGGCCCAATAATTAGATGCTAATATATTTGAATGAGGTCATCGAGCTTCATGGACGTGGATGGTCTGTGGTTTATCAAGTTGCTGCTGGGGGACCTCTGGTGGCGGCCATGCTGTGAGTGGTCGCATATTTGGCAGGTCCCGCTTGAGGCGGTTTTGTTGGTCCTTTTCCCCGATCAATGGATGGATGTTTTAATGGAAAAAGGTGCAGGTGTGGTGAAGGAAGACCATACTAGACCAGTGAATTGATTTGTGGACCAGAAGTGGGTTTAGAAGGAAGGAGCTGCGAGAGAAATAAACTCTTCCTGCAACACAGAGAAAGATGGCGGAGAGCAAGGGGTCGGCCCTACCAGCCCAGTGGTCGATGGAGCAGCTGCTGGACTTTTTGAATGAAAAGTTCAGCCAGCAGAGAAGGAAAATGCTGGAGGAACTGGCAAAGGTGGTAGACCTGCTGAAAGCGGGAATCGATCATGTATAGCTGAGGTTGGAGACCCAAAGTCAGGCGATCCAGATTGTGGAGGATCCGGTGGGGGAGCATGAGAAACAGCTTACTACGTTGGCAGCCCTAGTCGAGATGTTGAGGAGGCTCAAGGACGAAGTGGAGGATCTGGAGAACTGCTCCTGGAGGCAGAATTTGAGGATTGTGGGGATGCCAGAGGGTATCGAGGGAGCGGGCGCTGGCTCTTGTGTGGCCAGAATGTTGGAGAAGCTGCTGGGGGAGTTGGCCATCGACCGGCCCCTGGAGGTGGATCAGGTGCATGAGGGGCTGATGAGGAAACTGCAGGTGAACGAGCCGCCGAGGGTGGTGAGGTTGCATCGATTCCTTGATAAGGAGAAGATCTTTTAAAAAATAAATTTAGAGTTCGCAATTCTTTTCTTTCCAATGAAGGGGCAATTTAGCATGGCCAATCCACCCACTCTACACATCTTTGGGTTGTGGGGGTGAGACCCACGCAGGCAGAGGGAGAATGTGCAAACTCCACCTGGACAGTGAGTCAGGGCCAGGATTGAACCCAGGTCCTTAGCGAGTGAGACAGCAGTGCTAACCACTGCGCCACCCTGCTGCCCCTGATAAGGAGAAGATCTTGAGGTGGGCCAGGCAGACGGGGAGATGTATCTGGGAGGGTAATGAGCTCTGGGTATACCAGGACCTGGGTGTGGAGCTGGCGAAGAGGACAGCGGGTTTCAACTGAGTTAAATCCGCCCTCTTTAAGGAGGGGGTGAAGTTCAGGATGGTGTACTTGGCCCGCCTCTGGGTGAACTACAACGGTCGCAGGTATTATTTTGGAACACCGGAGGAGAGATTGGAGTTGGTTAGAAACAATCGACTGGCAGGAGAAGGAACACATTGAACTTTGGCAGAGGTGTGCGGGGCTGTTGGTCTTTTCTGCACCCCCCCCCCCCCCCCCCACCTTGCTCAGGAGGTTTTTCTTTTCTTTTTGTACTGTTGGGGTTGTTGCTTTCCCGGTTCCCGGAGTGGGGCGGGGAGGACCTTTTGTTTTTTCTACTCCGAGGTTGTTCTTCCTTCTGTGTGGGGTTTTCTGGTGGGATGCTGGAGGACCACGCTGGGTGAGTGCACCTTTTTTCTTATTGTTATCGTTTGCACCATAGAAGTGGCGAAGGTGGGGGGGATCAGTGGGGGATAGGATGTTTGGCGCCATGGGCGGGGCTTCCAGGCTAGCTGGGCGGGCTAGTTCACGGCAGCACAGTAGGGGGTGAACAGGTGGCTAGAGTGTTCGGGGGGTGTTGGGATTGTTGTTTGCAGGGGGGGGGCTGCTGACTGGGGAGGGGCTGTTGAAGAGCGACTGGAGGGGGGTGGTCGGTGATGGTGAACATGCGAGGGCGGGCCTGGAGGGTCGCGTGATGCAGGCTGGTGGCTGGCCCAAGAGGGGCTCTGGCTGATCGGCAGGGGAGGGGGATGGGGACAGGGTGTCCCCCAACCAGGCTGATCATGTGGAATTGAATGGGCGGTCTCGCGTGTTCGCGCATTTGAGAAGCTTAAAGGCTGATGTGGCATTTTTACAAGAGACTCACCTGAAGGTTGGAGACCAGACTAGGTTAAGGAAAGGATGGGTAGGTTCGGCCTTCCACTCAGGATTAGACTTGAAGATGTGGGGTGGCTGTCCTAATAAATAAACGGTTGACTTCCGGTGGCGGTGATGACGTAGGAAGCCGCAAATTTGGGAGTTTCCGTTTGAAACTGACTTTTCGGCTCTTTTTAGAGCCCAAAACGGACATTTTTCGACGTCTCCCGGTGGGAGAAGGTGTGCTGATTGACTTTCCCCGCAGTTCATGACTCGAACTCGGAGTGGAAAGGGGGAAAAAACGGCAGCAGCTCCCCAGAAAAAACGGGGGAAGGAATCCAAGATGGCGGCCGCCAGAGCACCAGAGGAGTGGAAGCAGTGGGCCCTGGAGCAGCAAGCTGCTCTCCTGCGCTGTTTTGCAGATTTCAAAGCTGAGGTACTGAGCACTCTGCAGGAAACGAACAAAAGGCTCTCGGAGATTCAGACGACCCAGGGTGCTGCCACCAAGGAGTTGCAGATGCAGGCCACTGAACGAGAGGAGGAGGCCGGGATCCTCGTGAGTAAGGTGGAGGGACACGAGGCACTCCACAAGAAGTGGCAGGACCGCTTCGAGGAGTTTGATCACCGCATGAGGCGGAAAAATCTGCGGATCTTGGGCCTTGCGGAGGGGCTGGAGGGGTCGGACCTGACAACCTACGTGGCTACGATGCTGAACTCGCTAGTGGGGGCCGGGTCTCTCCATCTGCCCCTGGAGCTGGAGGGAGCACACAGAGTACTGGCCAGGAGGCCTAAGGAGAATGAACTCCCGCGTGCGGTGCTGGTGAGGTTCCACCGGTTCAGTGATCGGGAGTGTGTGCTGCGCTGGGCCAAGAAGGTGAAGAGCAGCAACTGGGAGAATGGGGTAATATGGATCTACCAGGATTGGACTGCGGAGGTGGCTAAGCGGCGGTCTGGGTTTAATCGGACGAAAGAGGTGCTTTACAGGAAGAAGATAACGTTCGGAATGTTGCAGCCTGCGCGCGTGTGGGTAACTTATTCGGACCGGCATTATTATTTCGATTCCCCGGAGGAGGCGTGGGCCTTCGTGCGGACGGAGAAACTGGACCTGAACTAGGGGTTGGGGGTTGCGGGGTCGGTTGTAATACTTTATTGCTGGATTCTGCTGTTGCTGTGTTCTCTTTTTCTATACTTTTGCAATTTTGATATGGTTATTTATGGGGGTGTTGTTCTGTTATGTTTTTTGCTGTGGGGCATTGTTTGAGTTTTGTATCTTGCGGGGAGGGTTGGGGGGGTTTGTTTTATTTTATGTCGGGTTGGGGGTATGGAGTGGGGATGATACTTGGGAGCTGCGTCAGAAGGGTGTGGTGGGGCAGTGCGAAAGCGTGGGCTTTCCTCTGGTTTCCCGTGCTGCGGGGCTGGGGGGAGGAGACGATGACGGGGGGAGGCGGGGCCTTAACTGGTTGTGAGGCCGAGGGCACGGGAGTACTCTTTCTTCTCCCACATACATAGGGTCTACTCTCGGATAGACTTCTTCGTGGTGAGTAGGGGACTGATTCTGAGAGTGGAGGAGGCCGAGTATTCGGCCATTGCAATCTCCGACTACGCTCCGCATTGGATAGAGTTGGAGATGGGGGAGGTGCGGGACCAGCGCCCGTTGTGGCGGTTGGATGTGGGGTTGTTGGCGGAGGAGGAGGTGCGTAGGAGGGTCCGGGCAAGTATTGAGGGGTACCTCGAGGTGAATGATACGGGCGAGGTTCAGGTGGGGGTGGTCTGGGAAGCCCTGAAAGCAGTGATTCATGGGGAGCTGATATCCATCCGGGCACACAGGGAGAGGAGCGAGAAGAGTGAGAGGGGTAGACTGGTGGGAAGGATGCTGGAGGTAGACAGGAGGTACGCAGAGGCACCAGAGGAGGGACTGTTGGGGGAGAGGCGCAGCCTGCAGACTAAATTTGATTTGCTGACCACTAGAAAGGCGGAGGCACTGTGGAGGAAGGCTTAAGGGGCAGTGTACGAGCATGGTGAAAAGGCAAGTAGGATGCTGGCTCATCAGCTCCGCAAGTGGGATGCGGCTAAGGAAATTGCTGGAGTGAGAGACAAGAGTGGGAATGTGGTGCGGAAGGGGGTAGAGGTGAATGAGGTCTTCAAGGACTTTTACGGGGAACTGTACCGGTCGGAGCCAACGGGGGAGAGGAGGGGAATGGAGAGTTACCTCGACGGGCTTTCCCGTAGGTGCAGGAGGAGCAGGTGGAGGGGTTGGGGGCGCCGATTGAGCTGGAGGAGCTGGTTAAGGGGATCGGGCAGATGCAGTCAGGGAAGGCACCGGGGCTGGATGGGTTCCCGGTGGAATTTTATAAAAAGTTTGTGCACCTAGTGGGCCCCTTGCTGGTGCGGACACTTAATGAAGCGTGGGAAGGGGGGACTTTGCCCCTGACGATGTCGTGGGCGCTGATCTCGTTAATCTTAAAGAGGGACAAGGACCCCCAGCAGTGTGGTTCATACAGGCCCATATCTCTCCTCAACGTAGATGCCAAGGTGCTGGCAAAAATCCTGGCCACCAGGATAGAGGACTGTGTGCCAGGGGTTGTACACCAGGACCAGACAGGGTTTGTGAAGGGAAGGCAGCTGAACACGAATGTGCGGAGATTGTTGAATGTCATCATGATGCCGGCGATTGAGGGGGTGGCAGAGATAGTGGTGGCACTGGATGCGGAGAAGGCCTTTGATAGCGTGGAGTGGGGGTACTTATGGGAGGTGTTGGGGAGGTTTGGATTTGGTGAAGGGTTTATTAGATGGGTGAGGCTGTTATATGAGGCCCCGATGGCGTGCATGGCCACGAATGGGAGGAGGTTGGAGTACTTCTGGCTTTATCGAGGGACCAGGCAGGGTTGCCCCCTGTCCCCCTTGTTGTTTGCACTGGCAATCGAGCCGCTGGCGATGACGTTGAGGGATTCAGAGAGGTGGAGAGGTTTGGTGCGAGGTGGGGAGGAACATAGGGTGTCGTTGTATGCCGATGACCTGTTACCGTATGTGGCGGACCCGGTGGGAGGGATGCCGGGGGTGATGGAGCTGCTAGCTGAGTTTGGGACCTTTTCAGGTTATAAACTAAATTTAGGCAAGAGTGAGGTGTTTGTGGTGCACCCTGGAGACCAGGAGGAAGGAATTAGTAGGCTCCCGCTTAGGCGGGCAGGGGAGAGTTTTAGGTACCTGGGGGTGCAGGTGGCCAGGGACTGGGGGACTCTTCACAAACATAATTTAACCAGACTTGTAGATCAGATAGAGGAGGAGTTCAAGAGGTGGGACATGCTGCCATTGTCATTGGCGGGGAGGGTGCAGTCCGTCAAAATGATGGTGCTTCCGAGGTTCTTGTTCCTCTTTCAGTGCCTGCCCATCTTTATCCCCAGGGCCTTCTTTAGGAGAGTGACTAGCAGTATCTTGGGCTTTGTGTGGGCACATGGGACTCCGAGAGTGAAGAGGGTTTTCCTGGAGCGAGGGAGGGATAGAGGCGGGCTGGTGCTGCCCAACCTTTTGGGGTACTATTGGGCGTCCAATGTGTCAATGGTGCGTAAATGGGTGATGGAGGGGGAAGGTGCGGCGTGGAAAAGAATGGAGATGGCGTCATGTAGAGGCACGAGCCTAGGTGCCATGGTAACGGCGCCGTTACCGCTCTCCCCTAAGAGGTTTACCACGAGCCCGGTGGTGGCGGCGACCCTAAGAATCTGGGGACAGTGGAGACGGCATAGGGGGGAAACAGGGGGCTTGATGGAGGCTCCATTGGGTGGCAATCATCGGTTCATCCCGGGGAACAAGGTTGGGGGATTCAGGGGGTGGCAAAGGGTGGGCATCAGTAAATTGAGGGACCTGTTTATTGGCGGGAGGTTTGCGGGCCTGGGGGAACTGGAAGATAAATTTGGGCTTCCCCAAGGGAACATGTTCAGATACTTGCAGGTAAAGGCGTTTGCTAGGCGACGATGGACAGAGTGCTTTCGGGGGTGTGGGTCGGAGAGGGGAAGGTGTCTGACATCTATAAGGTATTGCAGGAGGTGGAGGAGTCGTCAGTGGAGGAGCTGAAGGCTAAATGGGAGGGGGAACTTGGGGAGCAGCTAGAGGACAGGACGTGGGCGGATGCCTTGGAGAGAGTCAACTCTTCCTCTTCATGTGCGAGGCTTAGTCTCATCCAATTTAAGGTGATGCACCAGGCCCACATGTCCGGGACTAGGATGAGTAGGTTCTTTGGGGGTGAGGACAGGTGCACCAGATGTTCGGGGAGTCCAGCGAATCATGCCCATATGTTCTGGGCATGCCCAGCACTGGAGGAATTCTGGAAGGGGGTGGCGGGGACGGTGTCGAGGGTGGTTGGATCCAGGGTGGGGACTCGCGATTTTCGGAGTTGTGGTGGAGCCGGGAGTGCAGGAGGCGAAAGAGGCCGGTGTCCTGGCCTTTGCGTCCCTAGCAGCCCGGCGGAGAATTTGCTGCAGTGGAAGGATGCGAGGCCCCCAAGGGTGGAGACCTGGGGCAATGACATGGCGGGATTTATAAAGTTGGAAAGGGTCAAATTTGCCCTGAGAGGATCAGTACAAGGGTTGTATAAACGGTGGCAGCCTTTTCTGGACTTCCTGGCTCAAAGATAGGTATATTAGTCAATGGCAGCAGCAACCTGGGGGGGGGGGGGGGGGGGGGGGCAAGGGCGTTCCTTACTATAGTTTCTACGGTTATGTAACTTAACATTGTGTTAACTTAAGTTGTTGTTAATATATTGGATTGTTCATTGAGGAGGGGCGAAGGTTCATGATTGTTGTTATTACTGTTATCGTTGGTATTTTAGTATGGTTTGATGTTGTATAAATTCAAAATTTTTCAATAAAAATTATTTTTTAAAATAAATAAATAAGCGGTTAACGTTTGAGGTGGGGAATATAGTAGCAGATTCGGGGAGCAGGTTTGTGATGGTGAGTGGGAAAGTGAAGGGGTTGCCAGTGGTCCTGGTGAGCATCTGTGCCCCAAACTGAGACGATGCTGAATTCATGAGGCGAGTGCTGGGAAGATCCCGGACCTGGGCTCTCATCGGCTGATAATGGGAGAGGATTTTAACACAGTTATAGAGCCGAAGTTGGATCAGTCGAGTCCACGGTCAGGGAGAGTATCTGCGGAGGTGTTGAAACTGAATGGGTTTATGGAATGCATGGGAGGAGTAGACCCATGGAAGGCCGAGGACGAAGGATTTTTCGTTCTTCTCCCATATACATAAGATGTACTCCCGGATTGACTACTTTGTGATGGATAAGACTCTGCTGGCGATAGTGGTCGGCTAGGGAGAGCTCGGCTATTATGGTCTCGGTTCACGCACTGCATTGGGGGGATTTGCAAGTGGATTGGGGGGGAGCCCAGCACCTGCAGTGGAGGTTCGATGTGGGATTGGTAGCAGATGAGGTGGTGTGTGTGAGGGTGAGGGCTACTATTCATGGGTGTGCATGGAGCTGAATGATTTAGCCGCCACTCTTTGGGAGGTGCTTAAGGCAGTGGTTAGGGGGGAGTTTATATTGATGTGGGCCAGAGGGACAAGATGGAGTGGGCAGAGATGGCGAGGATGGTGGATAGGATCCTGCAGGTTGATAGGGGACTATTCGAAGGCACTTGAGCCAGGGCTGCTGAAGGAGCGTCAGAAACTCCAGTGGAGTTTGGGTTGGTGTCTACGGGTAAGACGGTTGGACAGTTGCGGAAGGCCAGAGAGACAGTCTGAGTATGGGGAAAAGGTGAGTAGGATGCGATAGTCCCACTCTACCCAGTTAAAGGCCTTCTCCGCGTCCATAGAGACCACTGCCTCCACACTTCGTCCCTCCGGGATACTGTTTCCTCGGACTAGCACTGCCCAACTTTCTTAGCCGGATTCTCCCGCTTCAGCTTCTGCTTGTATGACGGGAGAAGGAGTACCGTCTTTTGGTCTCAGTTTCCAAAGTGCGGTCTGGGGGATGGAACGGTAGCCGCCCTTGATTTTTGTGTAGCAGTGATCAAGGGTGTTGTCCCCTCTGGTGGGACAGGAGATGTGCTGGTGAAATTTTGGCAACACACTCTTCAGGTTGGCCTTGTTGAAGTCCCCGGCGACGATGAACAAGGCCTCCGCGTGTTCTGTTTCGTTGTTGTTGCAGGGATGCCCACTCTCCCCATTGCTCTTTGCCTTGGCGATAGAGCCATTGGCAATGGCGCTTGGAATGTCAAGTGGGTGGCAGGGGATAGTGCGGAGGGGGTGGAGCACAGGGTCTCATTGTATGCAGTCAACTTACTGCTTTATAATCAAACCCACTGGAGGGTATTGGCGGAATCATAGGCATATTTGAGGAATTTGGACGGTTCTCTGGGTATAGGCTAGACATGGGGGACGGTGAGGTCTTCCCGCTCCAGGCAAGGGGGCAGGAGAGGAGGCTGGGTGAGCTGCCGTTCAAGGTAGTGGGGTGAATGTTAGATATTTGGCCATCCAGGTGGTGCGGGGCTGGGAGCAGTTACATCAACTGAATTTCACACTCGGTGCAGCCAATGAAGGGGGATTTTAAGAGGTGGGATGTGCTCTCAGTGTTATTGGCGGGGTGGGTGCAGTCTGTGAAGATGACGGTCCTCCCGAGGTTTTTAGTTGTGTTCCCTAACCTCCCAAGCTTTGGTCCAAATGCTTTTTTTAGGAAGGTTAATCCACTGATCTCGGGGTTTGTGTGGGTGAGTAAAGCCCCTCGAGTGAAGAAGGTGCTGCTGGAGCGGGGGGGGGGGGTGGCCTTGCCAAATTTGATGTACTAATACTGGGCAGCAAATATAGCCGTGGTTAGGTAGTGGGGGAGGGGTCGATGTGGGAGTGAATGGAGGCAGCCTCGTGGAAGGACATGAGTTTAGGGGCACTGTTGACGGCGCCAAAGGCGTTTCCCCCTGCCTGGTACTCCACAAGTCCGGTGGTGGTGGCAGCCCTGACGGTGTGGGGACAGTGGCGGCAACATCTGAGGCTGGAGGGTGCCTCGGTTTGGGCACCAATCTGTGGGAATCTGGGTGGGATGGACGCAAGGTTCCAGGGATGGCTGCGGGCGGGTATTGTGAGGACCTAGTCATTGGAGACAGCTTTCCGAGCCTGGAGGGGCTGGAAGAGGAGTATATGCTGACCAGTGGAAATGGCTTCCAGTACTTGCAGGCGAGGGACTACGTGAGGAAGCAGGTGGCGTCCTTTCCTGACCTGTCACCCACAGGGTTGCAGGATAAGGTGGTGTTGAAAACTTGTCGAGGGTAGGGTGTCGGAGGTATACAAAGTATTAAAGCCCTGGGAGGGCGCTGCAATACGAGAAGTTATGCGGAAGTGGGAGGTAGAACTGGGGAGGGAGTTGAAGGCTGGGCTGAGAGGAGGCTTTGAGAATAGTGAACTCATCATCTTTGTATGCTAGGCTTAGTCTTATTCAATTTAAGGTAGTTCACAGGGCGCATGTGACGGTGGCCAGAATGAGCAGGTTCTTTGAGGGGGTGGAGGATAGATGTGGGCAGTGCACAGTGGGCCTGCAAACCATGTCCACATGTTTTGGGTCTGTCTGAAACTGGAGGGATTCTGGCGAGGGTTTGCAGACATTATGTCCTAGTGCTGAGGGTGAAGGTTGCCCCGAGGCCAGAAGTGTCGATTTAGGAGTGTTGGAAGACCCGGAGAGGCCGACGTTCTGGCCTTTGCCTCCCTGGTCGTCCGGAGACGGATCTTGCTGGAATGGAGGGACTCGGGGTCACCGAAACCTGTGGTGTGGGTGAACAACCTTGCGGAATTCCTCAGGCTGGGAAAAATCAAGTCAGGGAGAGGGAGGGGGTGTTGGGGGGTAAAAAAGAAGGCTGGGAGGGTAACGGCAGGGAGGGTGGATGGTGAAGTGGTTGCTATTTATTTGCTGTGCAAATTCCTGTTTGTGTTCTCTTTTTGGTTATGGTTGTGTTAGATAAATATATAATGCCTTAATAAAAACATTTCTAAAATAAAGTTGCTGCTGGAATCGGGAAATGAAACTAAAATTATTTCACTGAACTCTGATCATCATTTTACTTAGAGCACAGAACAAGGTGACCAGTCCTTCGAGATGGAAGATGAACTTTCCTGTGCTGTTTGCCATGATCTGTATAATGATCCTGTCTTACTCGACTGTGATCACAGCTTCTGTCGATCCTGTATAACCCAGTACTGGGAGAAAGCTGACTCCACCTCCTGTCCTGTCTGTAGAAAGGAGAATTCATCTCAGGATCTGAGACTGATCCGCATCCTCTCAAACATCGTGGAGGCATTTTTAAAAAGTGATAAAGGTGATAAAATTCAGCAGGAATGCAGCCGTCACAAGGAGAAGCTGAAATTATTTTGCAAAACTGACAATCAGCCCATCTGTCTGGTTTGTCAAAGTTCAAAAAATCATCAAAACCACGAGTTGCTGCCAGTGGACGAAGCTGCTGAAGAGTTTAAGGTGAGGAGATACTGTGTAAAATAAAATACAGAAACAGAGACCAGAATCCTGAACAGGGAACATTCACAGATTTGGGTTTGAGTGTCTCTCGATGTTCATTATTTAATTACTCAGTTTTTAGATGAACTGTTATTTGTATCAATGCTTCAGAAACCAGGAACAAAAAGGGAAGGAATTTCACTTTAGTCTAAACACTCTATATTAGATTGTTCTTAGAACATAGAACAGTACAGCACAGAACAGGCCCTTCGGCCCTCAATGTTGTGCCGAGCCATGATCACCCTACTCAACCCACGTATCCACCCTATACCCGTAACCCAACAACCCCCCCCTTAACCTTACTTTTATTAGGACACTACGGGCAATTTAGCATGGCCAATCCACCTAACCCGCACATCTTTGGACTGTGGGAGGAAACCGGAGCACCCGGAGGAAACCCACGCACACAGGGGGAGGACGTGCAGACTCCACACAGACAGTGACCCAGCCGGGAATCGAACCTGGGACCCTGGAGCTGTGAAGCATTTATGCTAACCACCATGCTACCCTGCTGCCTTCTTCTGAGACTTTAACCATTCAGCCGGCGGGAAAGGCCGAAAACCGGCGGCCCCTCGGCCCATTGCGGAGTGGAGAAACACTGGCGGGTCCGCTGCCAACGGCCCCGACCGGCGCGGCGCGATTTCCGCCCCTGCCAAAAAACCAGCGCCGGAGAATTTGGCAGCCGGCGTCAGGGCGGAATTCATGCCGCCCCTCGGCGATTTGCCGGCCTGGCGGTGGGGGTAGGAGAATCCCGCCCCAGATTTTTTATTTGAACAGTGTGGTACTCTATTTTGGGTGTTTCATTATGAAAATGTACAAACCAATATTATTCTTTGTTCAGGAGGAACTGCAAACCTCACTGAAGCTGATCCAGGAGCAGGAGGAGGAACGTGAGGATGTAAAAAGTGATCATGAAGAAACGTTAACCCACATTCAGGTAATTCTGGCCGGAATTCTCTGATCTCTGGAATTCTCTTTTCCCGCTGGAAGAGCAGCCCAGCCCGCGGGTTTCCCGGCAGCATGAGGTTTCTTCAATGGGTAATCTCATTGACAAGCAGCGGGAAGAGAGAATCCCGCCAGGAGCGAATGGCGTGTCGCTGAGAAACATGCGGCTGGGGTCCGGAGAATCCCGCCCCGATCTTATTTTGTTTTGTATTCTGTACGGAATTGTAGACGTCCAGGATTGTTCTGGTCAGAATTCTGGACTCCATATTGTAAATTGGAAAAGGTGCAAAAATCTATATTTGTACAGATGATACCAGAAGTGAGAAATTACACCTTTTGGGAAAGATTAAATGCGAAGCTGTGAGGTGACCTGAAGAGTTCTTTAAAATTATGACCAGGTTCGATAGTGTGGATACAGGGAAAATGTTTCCACTTGGAGATTAAAATTCAAGATAGTCACAAAATCGCAGAATCATACAGTGCAGAATAAGGCCCTTCAGCCCATCAAGTCTGCACCGACACATGAAAAACACCTGACCTACATCCCTGATCCCATTTACCATCACTTGGCCCATAGCCTTGAATGTTATGACGTGCCAAATACTCATCCAGTTACTTTTTAAAGAATGTGAGGCAACCCGCCTCTACCACCCTCCCAGGCAGTGCACTCAGACTGTCACAAACCTCTGGATTAAAATGTTTTTTCCTCACATCCCCCCAGAACCTCCTGCCCCTCACCTTGACCTTGTGTCCCCTCGTGACTGAGGGGAACAGCTGTTCCCTATCCATCCTTTCCATGCCCCTCATAATCTTGTACACCTCGATCAGTTCGCCCCTCAGTCTTCTCTGCTCCAGCGAGAATATCCCAAGCCTATCCAACCTACCTCCATAACTTAAACGTTCCATCCCAGGCAACATCCTGGTGAATCACCTCTGCACCCCCTCCAGTGCCATCACATCCTTCCTGTAATGTGGTGTCCAGAACTGCACCCTCCCGCCGTCCGAGATCAATGGACAAACACACCAAGGTATCTTTGTTCCTCAGAACTTACCAGTCTCAGGATGTTCATTGAATACATCCTTGTCAAATTATTCCTTCCAAAGTGTATCACCTCACACTTTTCATAGTTAGATTCCATCTGCCACTTATCTGCCCATTTGACCATCCCGTCAATCATCTTCCTGTAACCCAAGACTCTCAGCCTTCCTGTTAACTATCGGCCAATGTTTGTGGCATCCGCAAACTTACTGATCCTATCCCCCACATAGACATCCATGTTGTTTATATAAATGAGGAATAATGGGGGGCCCAGTAAAGATTCCTGTGGTATACCACTGGCTTCCAGTCACTAAAGCAGCCGTCTGTCATCACTCTCTCTCCTGTAACTAAGCCAATTTTGAATCCACCGTATAAAGTTACCCCGTGTATCCCATGTGCTTTCTGTATCGGTGTCCCATGTGGAACCTTGTCAAATGCTTTGCTGAAATCCATATAAATGACATCAGCTGCACTACCATCATCTACACACCTGCTCATCTCTCCTCTGAATCAATATAATCTGGTAAGTCTATTATCTATTGTCTCTCAGCCGGGAATCTCCATTGTGAGTCTGCCCCGTGACCACTGCTCGCTATAATCTTATCTGAACTGTTCAGGCTGAACAACCTTTTAAAAATCCTCATTTAATTTTCAATCTCACTGATATTTCCCAAAGGACCAAAGTGTAAAGACAGAGAAACAGATTAAAGCCCAATTTGAAAAACTTCACCAGTTTCTCCGTGAGGAAGAGAGGATTGAGTTGGAAGATCTGAAACTGGAGAAAGAGAAAAAGAGTCAGGAGATGAAGGAGAGGATTGAGAAGATAACGGAGGAAATCTCATCGCTTTCAGTCACTGTTCAGGATATTGAACAAGAGCTGAGCGAACAGGACAACTTCAAGTTTTTAACGGTAACTTTATTTATTTTTCTCTCCTTCACCATCTTGAAGAATGAGCAGGTTGTCATCAAAACCCAGAATATAAAACTCACCGACCAAAACAACCCCAATTACCTGAGACATTTGGTTTTCCCTGTGTCACCCAAGATCACTAACGGCTCTTTAACACGGAAATGACTAAATTAGAATTAGAACAGTACAGCATAGAACAGGCCCTTCGGCCCTCAATGTTGTGCCGAGCAATGATCACCCTACTCAAGCCCACGTATCCACCCTATACCAGTAACCCAACAACCCCCATTAACCTTATTTTTTAGGACACTATGGGCAATTTATCATGGCCAATCCACCTAACCCGCACATCTTTGGACTGTGGGAGGAAACCGGAGCACCCGGAGGAAACCCACGCACACACGGGGAGGACATGCAGACTCCGCACAGACAGTGACCCAGCCGGGAATCGAACCTGGGACCCTGGAGCTGTGAAGCATTTATGCTAACCACCATGCTACCGTGCTGCCCAAATCTGGAGCTTGTTTACTGTAATATTCAAGAGGGATAGTTTCATCAAATTAAACAATGAAGAAAATCAGCTTCATTCAGTGAGGAACCCTCCGAATGGTCAGACCATTCTCCCCTGAGTGGACATTTCCAGGCGAGCTGTTGGTGTGAGACTGGGAACTACAGTCTAGGATCCAGCCAGGCAGGACCATGTTTCCAATGCTTGGCTGCTCCCCGGCTAGAACTGGAATGATTCTGTCCAGGAGAGAGCTCTCCACAGGGTCAGATACACAGATAGGTAAAGCTTCCTCCCAGCAGTTAAATAGTTCAATGTTCAGAGAGTGAGAGGGGAGAGTCTCCACACTGAAAACATTTAAATTAAGATCAATTTGATTTTCAGAATTTCCCAGGAAGTTCAGTGAATCCCCTGAGTATTTACTTTAGTGAATTATCTGCTGTGTACTGAGATGCTGATGAATCTATTTGAACAGTGTTGGGTGAGGGATAAATGTTGACCAGGACACTGAGAGACTCCTGTGCTCTTCTTGGAATAGAGTCTTGGGATCTTTTCCCTTCACCTGAGCAGACAGAAGAGAGCTGGGTTTCAGATCTGAGTGGAAAGCCGCTCCCTCTGACAATGGAGTTCCCACTCAGCTGGTTGCTCATTGAGCTCAGTGTGACTCACAGCAAGTGGAGCTGACATTAGAATGCATTCTGTCTGCTTCAGCTTATCAGCTTACACAGAGTGGGTTGACACTCTATCTGTAGTATCATTGCAGGCAAAGATTCAAAGACAAGTTTGATGAGTCCCAAGACTGAAGGTTAAACTAACATTGGGTAGTCGGTGATTTCTATTGGACACTGGTACAGGTACAGGCCCCCAAAATCCGGCTGTCCACAAACCCAGAATTGTCCACAAACCCGGAATTGTTCACAAACTGGAATTATCCACAAACCCGGAATTGTTCACAAACTGGAATTGTCCACAAACCCGGAATTGTCCACAAATCCGGAATTGTCCACAAACCCAGAATTGTCCACAAACTGGAATTCTCCACAAACCGGAATTCTCCAAAAACCTGGAATTGTCCACAAACCGGAATTGTCCACAAACCTGGAATTGTCCCCAAACCAGAATTGTCCCCAAACCGGAATTGTCCCCAAACCAGAATTGTCCACAAATCCGGAATTGCCAACAAACTCGGAATTGTCCCCAAACTGGACATTTTTCTCTCTGTGGACTTCTCAACGTTTACAACATGTATATCATTGACCCTGTCTGTTTAATAACCTGTACTTCATGACAATGGAATTCCTGTTCATCTGGTCATTTTCCATCAGGAACATGTCTGTATTTCCAGCAATATTCAAGATCTGTTCCACCAAGTGAGTGTTAATAAATTAATTCCAGTAATTGGACATTGAGGATTTTATAATTGGATTGTAACTCTGTGACTTGTGTTGTGCAGTAAGATCGAGTCATTTGTAATATTGTGGAGCAACTCTCAGTCCAGTGAGGACAGCAAGAGGCAGTCCAATAACTTTCTATATTTAAATGTACTTTTCTGTGGAATCCAATCTGTTACTTTACTTTTTGTGATAAAATGTTCTCCAAACACAAACAGTAATAATTGTTCTTGTTCCACAGAAATTTCCGGATTTACAGAAAAGGTAAAATTTACCCCCTTGATTTGACTTTAATTTCTAACATATTTCTCGGCCAGCCTGGAATGATCCAACACTGACCTTTACCTCCTGTTTCAGACTGAAGCGAACTCTCCCAGAGCCACAGGAGGTTTACCCTTTAATAAATGTGGGGAAGTACATTGGCTCACTGCAGTACAGAGTGTGGAAAAAGATGCTGACGGTGATTAATACAGGTGGGTGTGAGCTTCCTGACCCCAGCTATTAAACAGCTCTCTATTATTAGTGGAAGGGATCGGTCTCTTTATATTAAATATAGAATTGTATTTGTAACGGATTAGATTTTACTTCGGTCAGTTTTCTATTAACATACAGAATTGTCAGATCAGATATTGTTACGACGCCCTGGGCTAGTGCGCAGTCAATTCAGCCCCACTTGACCCAGAATAACAGCACAATTTAAATTAATAAAGAATTCATCGGAAAACACCCAGGGCGGGATTCTCCGTTTTTGGGACTATGTTCCCACACCGTCGCAGAAACTGTGGCCTTTCGGGACAGAAAAACTGGCGTGAAAGGGCCACATATTCCTCGCCCTGCAGGGGGCTATCAGGGACCCGTCGGGAAGCTTACAGCTTTTGCTGCTGTACGGGCCCCCGCACGTCCGGGTCAGAGGTCGCGCATGTACACGGTGACGGCCATGAGTGGCCTTTCCGTGCTCCATGGCGGACTCAGACCAAATAGTCTGAGTGCCCCCGATCGTCCGCGTGCCCGACCAGGACCACGCGCCCTCCCAAAATTAGCCTGGTGCCGTATAAGGCCCCCCCTGCCCTCCAATCAGCCCGCTTCCAACCATGGCGGCCGCGGATCAGTCCGCAGTTGCCACATGAGTATACCGACCGGCAGGACCATGTTAGATCCACGCCATCAGGAATTCGGCCAGTTGGGGGCGGAGAATGATGGGAGGGTCTCCAGCAATGGCCGCTGGTAGTGGATACGGGCACGGCGCTTCTCGGGGACGGTCCCGATTCCATGCGCGGAAATGGATTCTCCTCCCCGGTGCGGCTGCGATTTTGGAGCCGGAGTCTGGCGAATTCAGCCCCCAAAGTCTTTGGTCCTTAACCGCCCAATAATTACAGTCACCAGGTTTGTAAATTTAAAAACAATTAATTTTATTGATAACACTAACTATAATTAAATGTGCAGCAAATACAACAGATTGACTATTATCTAATTCCTAACCCCCCTCCCCACTTAAACTCACCCCACCCTCTACTCACGCTCACACACACACGCTCACACACTCACACGCACACACTCGCTCTCCCTCACTCCCGCTTGTCCCTTTCTCACACTCACTCTGCCTTGATCTCACTGTCCCTCTCTCTTCCAATCCCTCGCTTGCTCTCGCCCTCTCACTCGCTCTTTCCCGATCTTTCCACTCGCTCTATCACGCACTTTTCCTCACCCTCATTTTCTCTCCCTTGGTCTCCCTCCCCCCTGTGGTAGTCAGCACTCCTCCATCGAAAAGGAGGCCCAAGCTATCGTTGAAGCTGTGCGGCATTGGAGGCATTACCTGGCCGGCAGGAGATTCACTCTCCTCACAGACCAACAGTCGGTAGCCTTCATGTTCAACAAAACACAGCTGGGCAAGATCAAAAATGATAAAATCTTGAGGTGGAAGATCGAGCTCTCCACCTACAAGTATGAGATTTTGTAAAGCCTCGGTAAGCTCAACGACCCCCGTGATGCCCTATCTCGATGTACATGTGCCAGCGCACAAGTGGACCGGCTCCAGGCCCTACACGATGGTCTCTGTCACCCAGGGGTCACCCGGTTCTTTCATTTCATAAAGGCCCGTAACCTGCCTTACTCCATTGCGGAAGTGAGGGCGGTCAACAGAGACCGCCAGGTGCGGAGTGCAAACCGCACTTCTACCGGCCAGACCGGGCGCACCTGGTGAAGGCCTCCAGCCTCTTTGAACGCTTCAGCATGGACTTCAAAGGGCCCCTCCCCTCCTCTGACCGAAACACGTACTTCCTTAACGTGGTTGACGAATACCCCAGATTCCCCTTCACCATTCCATGCCCCGATATGACGGCTGCCACAGTCGTCAAAGCCCTTAATTCCATCTTCACTCTGTTCGGTTTCCCCGCTTACGTCCACAGTGACCAGGGATCCTCCTTTCTGAGTGATGAGCTGCGTCAATTCCTGCTCAGCAAGGGCATTGCCTTGAGTAGGACGACCAGCTACAAACCCCGGGAAAACGGGCAGGTGGAGAGGGAGAATGGGAACGTCTGGGAGGCCGTCCTGCTGGCCCGCTGGTCTAAAAATCTCCCGGTCTCCCGCTGGCAGGAGGTCCTACCCGACGCCCTCCACTCCATCCGATCGCTACTGTGCACTGCGACTAATGAAACCCCAATGAATGTCTCTTTGCCTTCCCCAAGAAGTCCACCTCCGGGGTTTCGCTCCCGACATGGCTGGCAGCTCTAGAACCCATTCTCCTCCGCAAGCACGTGCGGTTCCACAAGGCGGCCCTGTTGGTCAGCTACTCCATGCAAACCCGCAGTACGCTTACATGGTGTACCCCGACGGCCACCAAAACACAGTCTCCCTCAGGGATCTGGCACCAGCTGGGTCCCCCCCACCCCAACTGCCCCTGCGCCACCCACCCTCCCCTCAGCGCACCTCACCACAGCCCCCACTCCAGGACGATCCGTCCTCTCACTGGTTCCACCCGGGGATGAGGACAACACTCTCCCAGAGTCACCGGCGACCAAGCTGGCGCCTGCGTCACCACCGGGACTGCGGCGCTCACGACGGAGGATCAAGGCACCCGACCGGCTGAATTTGTGAACTTTTTCTCAAACTGTACACTTTAAAAATGCTCACATACAAACACGTAAATAGTTTTCCACCACCCCTGCTGGACTCTTTTTTTAACGGGGTGTCTGTGGTAGTCACCACTGTTGTATTATATTATATATATTGGTATTACGGTAAGGCCCCTGTATTACAGATACGGGGGTAGATCCCTGCCTGCTGGCTCCGCCCAGTAGGCGGATTATAAATGTGTGGGCTCTCCGAGCTGTAGCCATTTCGGCAGCAGCTGTAGAAGGCCACACATCTTTTTGTAATAAAGCTTGATTGCTCTCTACTCTCGTCTCGTCTTAATTGATAGTGCATCACCCCCTTGCACTCCCACCCCTTGGCTCTCCTTCGCCCTCACTCGCTCCCTCAGTTTCTCACGTTCCCCCTCACTCTCCCTAGCTCCCACTCTTTCTCTCGCTCTTGCTCTCTCCTTCCCTCTCGCTCTCTGCCTCGATCTCACTCTCTCCCTTGTTCTCACTCTTGCTCTCTCCTGGACTGCCTCGCTTTTGCTCCCTTTGTCTCGCTCTCTCCCTCACTCTTCAGCTCGCTCGTTCTCTCACTCGCTCTTCAGCTCGCTCGTTCTCTCACTCTTGCTCTCTCCCTCAATCTCACTCTCTCCCTTGTGCTCTCCCTTGATCTCACCCTCATTCTTGCTCTTCCTCACTCTCTCTCTTGCTCTCTCCCTTGATCTCTCTCTCTCTCTCGTTCAGTCCCTCACTCCTACCCGAGCTCTCGTCCTCGCTTTCCCCCTTGCCCTCTCTATCCTTGCCTCCCTTACTCTCTGCCTCACTTTTGCTCTCACCTTCGCTCTCCCTCCCCCTCGCTCTCCTCCCCCTCGCTCTCCCTCCCCCTCGCTCTCCCTCCCCCTCGCTCTCCCTCCCCCTCGCTCTCCCTCCCCCACGCTCTCCTCCCCCTCGCTCTCTCTCCCCCTCGCTCTCCCTCACCTTTGCTTTCCCACCCCATCACATTTCCTCACCTTGCCCTCCTTCACTCCCGCTCTTGCTCTTTCCCTCGCTCTCTCCTTTGCTCACTCCCTCGCTCTCATTCTCGCCCCTCGCTCTCCCTCGCCCACTCCCTCACTCTCTCCATCGATCTCTCTCGCTCTCACTCTCTCCCTCGCACTCTCCCTCACTCACCCTCTCCCTCGCTCTCGCTGTCTCCCTCGCTCTCTCCATCGCTCTCGCCCTCTCTTGCTCTCTCCCTCGCTCTTGCTCTCTCTCTCTCCCTCGCTCTCTCCCTCACTCTCTCCCTCGCTCGCTCTCGCTCTCTCCCTCGCTCTCGCTTTCTCCCTCGCTCTCTCTCTCGCTCTCTCCCTCTCCCTCGCTCTCTCCCTCGCTCTCTCCCTCACTCTCGCTCTCTCCCTCACTCTCGCTCTCTCCCTCGCTCTTGCTCTCTCCCTCGCTCTTGCTCTCTCCCTCGCGCCCTCTCCCTCGCGCTCTCTCTCTCCCTCGCTCTCACTCTCGCTCTCTCCCTCGCTCTTGCTCTCTCCCTCGCCCTCTCCCTCGCTCTCGCCCTCTCCCTCGCTCTCACTCTCTCCCTCGCTCTCACTCTCTCCCTCGCTCTCGCTCTCTCCCTCGTTTTGCTCTCGCTCTCGCTCTCTCCCTCGCTCTTGCTCTCTCCCTCGCTCTCGCCCTCTCCCCTCGCTCTCGCCCTCTCCCTCGCTCTCGCCCTCTCCCTCGCTCTCACTCTCTCCCTCGCTCTCGCTCTCTCCCTCGTCTTGCTCTCGCTCTCTCCCTCGCTCTTGCTCTCTCCCTCACTCTTGCTCTCTCCCTCGCTCTCACTCTCCTTCGCTCACGCTCTCTCCCTCTCTCTCGCTCTCTCCCTCACTCTCGCCCTCTCCCTCGCTCTCGCCCTCTCCCTCGCTCTCGCCCTCTCCCTCGCTCTCGCCCTCTCCCTCGCTCTCGCCCTCTCCCTCGCTCTCACTCTCTCCCTCGTCTCGCTCTCGCTCTCTCCCTCGCTCTTGCTCTCTCCCTCTCGCCCTCGCTCTCTCTCTCGCTCTCCCTCGCTCTCTCTCTCTCCCTCGCTCTCTCCCTCGCTCTCGCCCTCTCCCTCGCTCTCGCCCTCTCCCTCGCTCTCGCCCTCTCCCTCGCTCTCTCCCTCGTCTCGCTCTCTCCCTCGCTCTCGCTTTCTCCCTCGCTCCCTCGATCTCTCTCGCCCTCTCCCTCGCTCTCTCCCTCGCCCTCGCTCTCTCCCTCTCTCTCTCTCCCTCTCTCTCTCTCCCTCGCTCTCTCCCTCGCTCTCGCTCTCTCCCTCGCTCTCGCTTTCTCCCTCGCTCTCGCTCTCTCCCTCGCTCTCTCCCTCGCTCTCGCTCCCTCCCTCACTCTCTCTCCCCTCTCTCTCCTCGCTCTCGCTCTCTCCCTCGCTCTCGCTCTCTCCCTCGCTCTCGCTTTCTCCCTCGCTCTCGCTCTCTCCCTCGCTCTCTCCCTTGCTCTCTCCCTCACTCTTGCTCTCTCCCTCGCTCCCTCCCTCGCTCTCTCCCTCGCTCTTGCTCTCTCCCTCGCGCCCTCTCCCTCGCTCTCTCTCTCGCTCTCACTCTCACTCGCTCTCTCCCTCGCTCTTGCTCTCTCACTCGCTCTCGCCCTCTCCCTCGCTTTTGCTCTCTCCCTCGCTCTCGCCCTCTCCCTCGCTCTCGCCCTCTCCCTCGCTCTCTCTCTCCCTCGCTTTCACTCTCGCACTCTCCCTCGCTCTTGCTCTCTCCCTCGCTGTCACCCTCTCCCTCGCTCTCTCCCTCGCTCTCGCCCTCTCCCTCGCTCTCGCCCTCTCCCTCGCTCACTTTCTCCCTCGCTCTCGCTCTCTCCCTCGCTGTCTCCCTCGTCTCGCTCTCTCCCTCGCTCTCTCCCTCACTCTTGCTCTCGCTCTCGCTCTCTCCCTCGCGCCCTCTCCCTCGCTCTTTCCCTCGCTCTCTCTCTCCCTAGCTCTTGCTCTCTCCCTCGCCCTCTCCCTCGCTCTCGCCCTCTCCCTCGCTCTCGCTCTCTCCCTTGCTCTCTCCCTCGTCTCGCTCTCTCCCTCGCTCTCGCTTTCTCCCTCGCTCTCACTCTCCCCCTCGCTCTCTCCCTCGCTCTCTCCCTCTCCCTCGCTCTTGCTCTCTCCGTCGCGCCATCGCTCTTGCTCTCTCCCTCGCTCTCACTCTCGCTCTCCCTCGCTCTCACTCTCGCTCTCCCTCGTTCTCACTCTCTCCCTCGATCTCTCTCGCTCTCGCCCTCTCCCTCGCTCTCTCCCTCGATCTCTCTCGCTCTCGCTCTCTCCCTCGCTCTCTCCCTCACTCTCGCTCTCTCCCTCGCTCTCGCTCTCTCCCTCGCTCTCGCCCTCTCACTTGCTCTCTCCCTCGCCCTCGCTCTCTCCCCCTCGCTCTCGCTCTCTCCCTCGCTCTCTCCCACGCTCTCGCTCTCTCCCTCGCTCTCTCCCTTGCTCTCTCCCTCACTCACCCTCGCTCTTGCTCTCTCCCTCGCTCTCGCCCTCTCACTTGCTCTCTCCCTCGCCCTCGCTCTCTCCCTCACTCTCTCCCTCGCTCTCTCCCTCGCTCTCGCTCTCTCCCTCGCTCTCTCCCACGCTCTCGCTCTCTCCCACGCTCTCGCTCTCTCCCTCGCTCTCTCCCTCGCTCTCGCTTTCTCCCTCGCTCTCGCTCTCTCCCTCGCTCTCTCCCTTGCTCTCTCCCTCACTCTTGCTCTCTCCCTTGCTCTCTCTCACTCTCGCTCTCTCTCTTGCTCTCTCCCTCACATTCTCCATCGCTCTCGCCATCGCTTTCTCCCTCACTCTCTCCCTCGCTTTCGCTCTGTCCCTCGCTCTCGCTATCTCCCTTGCTCTTGCTCTCCCTGGCTTTCGCTCTCTCCCTCACGCTCTCTCCCTCACTTTCGCTCTCGCCATCTCCCTCGCTCTTGCTCTCTCCCTCGTCTCGCTCTCGCTCTTTCCTCTCTCGCTCCCTCCCTCGCTCTCGCTCCCTCCCTCGCTCTTGCTTTCTCGCTCGCTCTCGCTGTCTCCCTCGCTCTCTCTCTCTCGCTCTCTCTCTCCCTCGCTTTCACTCTCGCACTCTCCCTCGCTCTTGCTCTCTCCCTCGCTCTCGCCCTCTCCCTCGCTCTCGCCCTCTCCCTCGCTCTCACTCTCTCCCTCGCTCTCGCTCTCTCCCTCGCTGTCTCCCTCGTCTCGCTCTCTCCCTCGCTCTTGCTCTCTCCCTCACGCCCTCTCCCTCGCTCTCTCCCTCGCTCTCGCTCACACTCTCTCCCTCGCTCTCGCTCTCTCCCTCGCTCTCGCTCTCTCCCTCGCTCTCTCCCTCGCTCTTGCTCTCTCCCTCGCGCCCTCTCCCTCGCTCTCTTTCTCCCTCGCTCACTCTCGCCCTCTCCCTCGCTCTCACTCTCTCCCTCGCTCTCTCCCACGCTCTCGCTCCCTCCCTCGCTCTCTCCCTTGCTCTCTCCCTCGCTCCCTCCCTCGCTCTCGCTCTCTCCCTCGCTCTTGCTCTCGCTCTCGCTCTCCCTTGCTCTTGCTCTCTCCCTCGCGCCCTCTCCCTCGCTCTCTCTCTCGCTCTCTCCCTCGCTCTCTCCCTCGCTCTTGCTCTCTCACTCGCTCTCGCCCTCTCCCTCGCTCTCTCCCTCGCTCTTGCTCTCTCCCTCGCTCTCGCCCTCTCCCTCGCTCTCGCCCTCTCCCTCGCTCTCACTCTCTCCCTCGCTCTCACTCTCTCCCTCGTCTCGCTCTCGCTCTCTCCCTCACTCTCTCCCTCGCTCACGCTCTCTCCCTCGCTCTCGCTCTCTCCCTCGCTCTTGCTCTCTCACTCGCTCTCGCCCTCCCTCGCTCACTCCCTCGCTCTCACTCACTCCCTCGTCTCGCTCTCGCTCTCTCCCTCGGTCTCGCTTTCACCCTCGCTCTCGCTCTCCCCTCGCTCTCTCCCTCGCTCTCGCTCTCTCCCTCGCTCTCGCTCTCTCCCTCGCTCTCGCTCTTGCTCTCTCCCTCGCTCTCTCCCTCACTCTTGCTCTCTCCCCTTGCTCTCGCCCTCTCCCTCTCTCTCGCTCTCTCCCTCGCTCTTGCTCTCTCCCTCGCGCCCTCGCTCTTGCTCTCTCCCTCGCTCTCTCTCTCGCTCTCCCTCGCTCTCTCCCTCGCTCTCCCGCTCTCTCTCTTGCTCTCTCCCTCACTCTCTCCCTCGCTCTCGCTATCTCCCTCGCTCTTGCTCTCTCCCTCGCTTTCGCTCTCTCCCTCGCTTTCGCTCTCTCCCTCGCTTTCGCTCTCTCCCTCACTTTCGCTCTCGCCATTTCCCTCGCTCTTGCTCTCTCCCTCGCTATCGCTCGCTCCCTCGCTCTCGCTCTCTCCCTCGTCTCGCTCTCGCTCTTTCCTCTCTCGCTCCCTCCCTCGCTCTCGCTCCCTCCCTCGCTCTCTCCCTTGTCTCGCTCTCTCCCCTCGCTCTTGCTTTCTCGCTCTATCTCTCGCTCTCCCTCGCTTTCACTCTCGCACTCTCCCTCGCTCTTGCTCTCTCCCCTCGCTCTTGCTCTCTCCCTCGCTCTTGCTCTCTCCCTCGCTCTTGCCCTCTCCCTCGCTCTCGCCCTCTCCCTCGCTCTCACTCTCTCCCTCGCTCTCGCTCTCTCCCTCGCTGTCTCCCTCGTCTCGCTCTCTCCCTCGCTCTCGCTCTCTCCCTCGCTCTCTCCCTCACTCTTGCTCTCGCTCTCTCCCTCGCTCTCGCTCTCTCCCTCGCGCCCTCTCCCTCTCCCTCGCTCTCGCCCTCTCCCTCGCTCTCGCTCTCTCCCTTGCTCTCTCCCTCGTCTCGCTCTCTCCCTCGTCTCGCTCTCTCCCTCGTCTCGCTCTCTCCCTCGCTCTCGCTTTCTCCGTCACTCTCGCTCTCCCCCTGGCTCTCTCCCTCGCTCTCTCTCCCTCGCTCTCTCTCCCTCGCTCTCTCCCTTGCTCTCGCTCTCGCTCTCTCCCTCGCGCCATCGCTCTTGCTCTCTCCCTCGCTCTCTCCCTCGCTCTCCCTCGCTCTCACTCTCGCTCTCCCTCGCTCTCACTCTCGCTCTCCCTCGTTCTCACTCTCGCTCTCTCCCTCGATCTCTCTCGCTCTTGCTCTCTCCCTCGCTCTCTCCCTCACTCACCCTCGCTCTCGCTCTCTCCCTCGCTCTCGCCCTCTCCCTTGCTCTCTCCCTCTCTCTCTCTCTCTCCCTCGCTCTCTCCCTCACTCTCTCCCTCGCTCTCTCCCTCGCTCTCGCTTTCTCCCTCGCTCTCGCTCTTTCCCTCGCTCTCTCCCCACGCTCTCGCTCTCTCCCTCGCTCTCGCTCCCTCCCTCGCTCTCTCCCTTGCTCTCTCCCTCACTCTTGCTCTCTCCCTCGCTCTCTCCCTCGCTCTCTCCCTCGCTCCCTCCCTCGCTCTCTCCCTCGCTCTTGCTCTCGCTCTCTCCCTTGCTCTTGCTCTCTCCCTCGCGCCCTCTCCCTCGCTCTCTCTCTCGTTCTCGCTCGCTCTCACTCTCGCTCGCTCTCTCCCTCGCTCTTGCTCTCTCCCTCGCTCTCGCCCTCTCCCTCGCTCTTGCTCTCGCTCTCGCCCTCTCTCTCGCCCTCTCCCTCGCTCTCGCCCTCTCCCTCGCTCTCGCCCTCACCCTCGCTCTCACTCCCTCGCTCTCACTCTGTCCCTCGTCTCGCTCTCGATCTCTCCCTCGCTCTCTCCCTCGCTCTCGCTCTCTCCCTCACTCTCTCCCTCGCTCACGCTCTCTCCCTCGCTCTCTCCCTCGCTCTCGCCCTCTCCCTCGCTCTCACTCCCTCGCTCTCACTCCCTCCCTTGTCTCGCTCTCGATCTCTCCCTCGCTCTCTCCCTCGCTCTCGCCCTCTCCCTCGCTCTCACTCACTCCCTCGCTCTCTCCCTCGCTCTCTCCCTCCCTCGTCTCGCTCTCACTCTCTCCCTCGGTCTCGCTTTCACCCTCGCTCTCGCTCTTGCTCTCTCCCTCGCTCTCCCTCACTCTCGCGCTCTCCCTTGCTCTCGCCCTCTCCCTCTCTCTCGTTCTCTCCCTCGCTCTTGCTCTTTCCTTTGCACCATCGCTCTTGCTCTCTCCCTCGCTCTCTCTCTCGCTCTCCCTCGCTCTCTCTCTCCCTCGCTCTCTCTCACTCACTCTCGCTCTCTCTCTTGCTCTCTCCCTCACTTTCTCCATCGCTCTCGCCATCGCTTTCTCCCTCACTCTCTCCCTCGCTTTCGCTCTGTCCCTCGCTCTCGCTATCTCCCTCGCTCTTGCTCTCCCTCGCTTTCGCTCTCGCCATCTCCCTCGCTCTTGCTCTCACCCTCGCTCCCTCTCTCGCTCTCTCCCTCGTCTCGCTCTCGCTCTTTCCTCTCTCGCTCCCTCCCTCGCTCTCGCTCCCTCCCTCGCTCTCTCCCTCGTCTCGCTCTCGCTCTCTCCCTCGCTCTTGCTTTCTCGCTCGCTCTCGCTCTCTCCCTCGCTCTCTCTCTCTCGCTCTCCCTCGCTCTCTCTCTCCCTCGCTTTCACTCTCGCACTCTCCCTCGCTCTTGCTCTCTCCCTCGCTCTCGCCCTCTCCCTCGCTCTTGCTCTCGCTCTCGCCCTCTCCCTCGCTCTCGCCCTCTCCCTCGCTCTCGCCCTCTCCCTCGCTCTCGCCCTCACCCTCGCTCTCACTCTGTCCCTCGTCTCGCTCTCGATCTCTCCCTCGCTCTCTCCCTCGCTCTCGCTCTCTCCCTCGCTCTCGCTCTCTCCCTCACTCTCTCCCTCGCTCACGCTCTCTCCCTCGCTCTCTCCCTCGCTCTCGCCCTCTCCCTCGCTCTCACTCCCTCGCTCTCACTCCCTCCCTTGTCTCGCTCTCGATCTCTCCCTCGCTCTCTCCCTCGCTCTCGCCCTCTCCCTCGCTCTCACTCACTCCCTCGCTCTCTCCCTCGCTCTCTCCCTCCCTCGTCTCGCTCTCACTCTCTCCCTCGGTCTCGCTTTCACCCTCGCTCTCGCTCTTGCTCTCTCCCTCGCTCTCCCTCACTCTCGCGCTCTCCCTTGCTCTCGCCCTCTCCCTCTCTCTCGTTCTCTCCCTCGCTCTTGCTCTTTCCTTTGCACCATCGCTCTTGCTCTCTCCCTCGCTCTCTCTCTCGCTCTCCCTCGCTCTCTCTCTCCCTCGCTCTCTCTCACTCACTCTCGCTCTCTCTCTTGCTCTCTCCCTCACTTTCTCCATCGCTCTCGCCATCGCTTTCTCCCTCACTCTCTCCCTCGCTTTCGCTCTGTCCCTCGCTCTCGCTATCTCCCTCGCTCTTGCTCTCCCTCGCTTTCGCTCTCGCCATCTCCCTCGCTCTTGCTCTCACCCTCGCTCCCTCTCTCGCTCTCTCCCTCGTCTCGCTCTCGCTCTTTCCTCTCTCGCTCCCTCCCTCGCTCTCGCTCCCTCCCTCGCTCTCTCCCTCGTCTCGCTCTCGCTCTCTCCCTCGCTCTTGCTTTCTCGCTCGCTCTCGCTCTCTCCCTCGCTCTCTCTCTCTCGCTCTCCCTCGCTCTCTCTCTCCCTCGCTTTCACTCTCGCACTCTCCCTCGCTCTTGCTCTCTCCCTCGCTCTCGCCCTCTCCCTCGCTCTCGCCCTCTCCCTCGCTCTCGCCCTCTCCCTCGCTCTCACTCTCTCCCTCGCTCTCGCTCTCTCCCTCGCTGTCTCCCTCGTCTCGCTCTCTCCCCCGCTCTTGCTCTCTCCCTCACGCCCTCTCCCTCGCTCTCGCTCTCTCCCTCACTCTCTCCCTCGCTCACACTCTCTCCCTCGCTCTCTCCCTCGCTCTCTCCCTCGCTCTTGCTCTCTCCCTCGCGCCCTCTCCCTCGCTCTCTCTCTCTCCCTCGCTCTCTCTCTCCCTCGCTCTCACTCTCGCCCTCTCCCTCGCTCTCGCCCTCTCCCTCGCTCTCGCCCTCTCCCTCGCTCTCGCCCTCTCACTCGCTCACTCCCTCGCTCTCACTCACTCCCTCGCTCTCTCCCTCATCTCGCTCTCCCCTTCGCTCTCTCGCTCACTCTTGCTCTCTCCCTTGCTCTCGCCCTCTCCCTCTCTCTCGCTCTCTCCCTCTCTCTCGCTCTCTCCCTCGCTCTTGCTCTCTCCCTCGCGCCCTCGCTCTTGCTCTCTCCCTCGCTCTCTCTCCCTCGCTCTCTCTCTTGCTCTCTCCCTCACTCTCGACATCGCTCTCGACATCGCTTTCTCCCTCACTCTCTCCCTCGCTTTCGCTGTCCCTCGCTCTCGCTATCTCCCTCGCTCTTGCTCTCTCCCTCACTCTCGCTTTCTCCCTCGCTCTTGCTCTCTCCCTCGCTCTCGCCCTCTCCCTCGCTCTCACTCTCTCCCTCGCCATCGCTTTCTCCCTCACTCTCGCCATCTCCCTCGCTCTTGCTCTCTCCCTCGCTTTCGCTCTCTCCCTCACTTTCGCTCTCCCTCGCTCTCGCCATCTCTCTTGCTCTCTCCCTCGCTCTCGCTCTCTCCCTCGCTCTCGCTCTCTCCCTCGTCTCACTCTTGCTCCCTCCCTCGCTCTCGCTCCCTCCCTCGCTCTCTCTCTCGTCTTGCTCTCGCCATCTCCCTCACTCTTGCTCTCTCCCTCGCTCTTGCTCTCTCCCACGCTCTTGCTCTCTCCCTCGCTATCGCTCTCGCTCCCTCCCTCGCTCTCGCTCCCTCCCTCGCTCTCGCTCCCTCCCTCGCTCTCTCCCTTGTCTCGCTCTCGCTCTCTCCCTCGCTCTCTCCCTCTCCCTTGCTCTCTCCCTCTCCCTTGCTCTCTCCCTCTCCCTCGCTCTCTCCCTCGCTCTCTCCCTCGCTCTCGCTCTCTCCCTCGCTCTCTCCCTCGCTCTCGCTCTCTCCCTCGCTCTCGCTCTCTCCCTCGCTCTCGCTCTCTCCCTCGCTCTCGCTCTCTCCCTCGCTCTTGCTCTCTCCCTCGCTCTCGCTCTCTCCCTCGCTCTTGCTCTCTCCCTTGCTCTCGCCCTCTCCCTCGCCCTCTCCCTCGCTCTTGCTCTCTCCCTCGCGCCCCTCTCCCTCGCTCTCTCTCTCTCTCTCTCCCTCGCTCTCTCTTCCTCGCTCTCACTCTCTCTCTCACTCTCGCTCTTGCTCTCTCCCTCGCTCTCGCCCTCTCCCTCGCTCTCACTCTCTTCCTCGCTCTCACTCTCTTCCTCGCTCTCGCTCTCTCCCTCACTCTCTCCATCGCTCTCTCCCTCGCCATCGCTTTCTCCCTCACTCTCTCCCTCGCTTTCGCTCTCTCCCTCGCTCTCGCCATCTCCCTCGCTCTTGCTCTCTCCCTCGCTTTCGCTCTCTCCCTCATTTTCGCTCCCTCGCTCTCGCCATCTCCCTCGCTCTTGCTCTCTCCCTCGCTATCGCTCCCTCTCTCGCTCTCTCCCACGCTCTCGCTCTCTCCCTCGCTCTCTCCCTCGCTCTCGCTCCCTCCCTCGCTCTCTCCCTCGCTCTCGCTCTCTCCCTCACCCTCTCCCTCGCTCTCGCTCTCTCCCTCGCTCTTGCTCTCTCCCTCGCTGTTCCTCCCTCGCTCTCTCCCTCGCTATCGCTCTCGCTCCCTCCCTCGCTCTCGCTCCCTCCCTCGCTCTCGCTCCCTCCCTCGCTCTCGCTCCCTCCCTCGCTCTCTCCCTTGTCTCGCTCTCGCTCTCTCCCTCGCTCTCTCCCTCTCCCTTGCTCTCTCCCTCTCCCTCGCTCTCTCCCTCGCTCTCGCTCTCTCCCTCGCTCTCGCTCTCTCCCTCGCTCTCGCTCTCTCCCTCGCTCTCGCTCTCTCCCTCGCTCTCGCTCTCTCCCTCGCTCTCGCTCTCTCCCTCGCTCTCGCTCTCTCCCTCGCTCTTGCTCTCTCCCTTGCTCTCGCCTCCTCCCTCGCCCTCTCCCTCGCTCTTGCTCTCTCCCTCGCGCCCTCTCCCTCGCTCTCTCTCTCACTCTCTCCCTCGCTCTCTCTTCCTCGCTCTCACTCTCTCTCTCACTCTCGCTCTTGCTCTCTCCCTCGCTCTCGCCCTCTCCCTCGCTCTCACTCTCTTCCTCGCTCTCGCTCTCTCCCTCACTCTCTCCATCGCTCTCTCCCTCGCCATCGCTTTCTCCCTCACTCTCTCCCTCGCTTTCGCTCTCTCCCTCGCTCTCGCCATCTCCCTCGCTCTTGCTCTCTCCCTCGCTTTCGCTCTCTCCCTCATTTTCGCTCCCTCGCTCTCGCCATCTCCCTCGCTCTTGCTCTCTCCCTCGCTATCGCTCCCTCTCTCGCTCTCTCCCTCGTCTCGCTCCCTCCCTCGCTCTCGCTCCCTCCCTCGCTCTCTCCCTCGTCTTGCTCTCGCTCTCGCTTTCTCCCTCGCTCTCTCCCTCACTCTCGCTCTCTCCCTCGCTCTCTCCCTCGCTGTTCCTCCCTCTCTCCCTCGCTCTCGCTCTCTCCCTCGCTCTCTCTTTTGCCCTCGCTCTCGCTCTCTTCCTTGCCCTTGCGTGCTGTTTTGATCTCGCTCTCCCGCTATATCTTGTTTCCCACGCTCTCACTCTCTTCCTCGCTCTCGCTCTCTCCCTCGCTCTGTCCCTCCCTCTCTCCCTCCCTCCCTTCCTCTCTCCCTCCCACTTGCTCTCTCTCTCTCGCTCTGTCCCTCCCTCTCTCCCTCGCTCTCGACCTCACTCTCGCTCTCCCCCTCGCTCTCTCTCTCGCCCTCGTTCTCTCCCTTTCTCTCGCTCTCTTCCTTGCCCTTGCGCGCTGTTTTGATCTCGCTCTCCCGCTATATCTTGTTTCCCTCACTCCCTCGTTCTCACTCTCTCCCTCGCCCTCACTCTCTCCCTTGCTCTGTCCCTCCCTCTCTCCCTCCCTCCCTCTCGAACCTCGCTCTCGCACTCTCCCTTGCCCTCGGTCTCTCTCCCTCGCTCTCGCTCCCGCTCTCGCCCTCCTCTTGCTCTCTCCCTCGCCCTCGTTCTCTCCCTAGCTCTCGCCCTCCTCTCGCTCGCTCCCTCGCCCTCGTTCTCTCCCTCGCCCTCGTTCTCTCCCTCGTTCTCTCCCTCACTCTCGTCTCCCTCCCTCGCTCTCTCCCTCGCTCTCGCTCTCTTCCTTGCCCTTGCGCGCTGTTTTGATCTCGCTCTCCCACTATATCTTGTTTCCCTCGCTCTCTCTCTCCCTCGCTCTCGCTCTCTCCCTTGCCCTCGGTCTCTCTCCCTCGCTCTCGCCCTCCTCTCCCTTGCTCTCGCTCGCCTTACCCTCGTTCTCTCCCTCGCTCGCTCTCGCTCCCTCCCTCGCTCGCTCCCGCTCTCTCCCTCGCTCTCGCTCCCGCTCTCTCCCTCGCTCTCGCTCCCTCCCTCCCTCTCTCTCGCTCTCTCCCTCGCTCTCGCTCTCTTCCTTGCCCTTGCGCGCTGTTTTGATCTCGCTCTCCCGCTATATCTTGTTTCCCTCACTCTCTGCCTCTCGTTCTCCCTCTCTCTCCTTTGTTCCCTCTCGCCCTCGCTCGCTGACTCGATCTCGCCCTCTCCTCTCGTTCTCCCTCTCACTCCCTCATTCACTTTTTCTCCCACACGCTCTCTCGTTCCCTGCTGTCCCTCACGTTTCCTTTCGCTTTCCCTCCCTCTCTCTCTCTCTGTCTCTTGTGCTTTCCATCTCTCCTTTTCTGTCTGTCACTCTCTCTCTATAACGGGGTTTCCTCAGCCTCTCTCCAGGGTGTGGTCTCCGGGTAAAACCTTCCCCGGTTTCCCGTGTCTTCCCATTTCCCCTGTGCTCTGTTTGAACTCTTCCCCGGAGGATGAATTTCTAATTCTGGTTCATTGCTGATTTTCCAAGTCACTAAGCGGCTGTGAAAGTTACAGTGAGAGTGACTAACATTTTATCCATGTCCATCTGTTCTCAGCTCCAGTGACCTTCGACCCTAATACAGCCCATCCTGACCTTGTCCTGTCTGAGGATCTGAGCACCGTGAGAAACACCGAGAAACAGGAGGAGCTTCCCGACAATCCGGAGAGATTTGATCGCTATGCTATTGTCCTGGGATCAGAGGGATTCACATCAGGGAAACATTCCTGGGAGGTGGATGTGGGAAACAAGACAAAGTGGGATGTGGGTGTGGCCAAGGAATCCGTCAATAGGAAGGGGAAAATCACTGCCCTGAATCCAGATAACGGATTCTGGAGATTGGCGCTGACAGAGGGGAATAAATACTGGGCGAAGAATTGGTTCAATCTGAGTGTGAAGCCCAAAAAGATTCGAGTCTGTCTGGATTATGAGGGAGGGAAGGTTTCCTTTTATAACTCCAATAACAAGTCCCATATCTACACTTTCACTGGAACATTCACTGAGAAACTCTATCCTTATTTCAGTCCAGGTAACACTGATGGGGGTAAAAACACCAAACCCCTGAAAATCTGTCCCCGGAGAGTAACAATCCAGGAGGATAAGGGTTTTTTATCCCTTCATCCCAATAAAGACTGTTTCCTGTAGGAGGGGGAGGGGAAGGCCCCACACACTGGGTCACTGGGTGGAGGAGGGGAAGGCCCCACACACTGGGTGGGGGAGGGGAAGGCCCCACACACTGGGTCACTGGGTGGGGGAGGGGAAGGCCCCAAACACTGGGTCACTGGGTGGGGGAGGGGAAGGCCCCACACACTGGTTGGGGAGGGGAAGGCCCCACTCTGGGTCACTGGGTGGGGGAGGGGAATGCCCCACACACTGGGTCACTGGGTGGAGGAGGGGAAGGCCCCAGACACTGGGTCACTGGGAGGGGGGGTGTCTGTGTTTAATATTTATACAGAGTGTGTGAGATTCCAGCTCCTCTTCCATTACCTGAAGGGGCTGATCCTCAATGTCTGGTTACAGTTCAGTCCCACGTTCCTGATCATTGACCACCCGGTGCTGAGGAGATCGGGCAGAGGACCCCCTTGTTCTCCTGCCCTTGGGCCTGGTAAAGGTAGCCATTAACAGGTCCAGGCAGTGGGCAGTTGAGAGGATTATTCGGTGTAATTTGCTGCCTCTCTTCCACAGCTCCATCCATGCCTGGGTGTCCCTCGAGGAGTGGGAGCACACATTCCACTGGGACGCTTGATGGCACCCACGGGCAGTGGGTAGGGGGTGGGAGGGGGTCAGCGGTGGGGGTGATGGTGGGGGGAAGGGATGGTGGCTGGTTTTTCCATCATCAACCCTGGGAAAGTCATTTTAATTTGAGTTTTAAAGTTTATTTTAAAGTTTTGGATCTTTGCCACAATGGGTTATTCCTCACCCTTTCAAATGGGGAACTTCATCGTTTAGGATTTCTTCAGAAGAGGAAAAAAATAGATACAGACTGAAACTGTCCTTGTTGAATTAGGAAGTACATGCTTGTATTGTCTAATTCTGTAAATAAATGATATAAAAGTGTGTAAAGATTGGCTCCAGTTCTATCCTTCACCACTGTCTGGAATATCACACTTTGGGGGAGAGTGACAGAGAATCCTCCACAGAAGAATCTTTGGTTGGTGTTGTTCCCAGGACAGAGTCTCACCCGGCATCACTGAATGGTTAAACGGGGATGTTTCACTTTGACATCATTTATCTCGCCTACACTTCCATCCCATTCCCAAACTTTAACTCGCTGCTCTGTCTTGTTACTGTCACTGACCCTGGGATGATTTTAGAATAAACTCGAACAAAATGGTTTGAAGTGTTAAGGTTGGTCGAAGACACGGCTTTTCACCTTTACACAGGAAAACTTCAGTTGGAATAAATTCACTCCATATCTTTCACTTGAACGTCATTCAGAGTTATTTCCAAATCTTAAATTGAAATGAATAAACTCAATCGGTCACATTTCCCTTGTGTTATGAACTCCAAGTACCAATATTTATTTGACATTCCCAGGCCATGGACGTAAGAAATATAAACATGAGTATTGCTGAAAAAGAGACAGGCTGTCAAAGCTTTTCATCTTGACTCATCAGGACAGAGGCAAAAATACCAAATTTCAAAGGGAACAACAAATAATACCACAAGAGAAAGAGTGCTGATTGGTTGGCAAGGGTTTCTGATTCATTGAGACATTATCATGGAGAATATACCAGCGAACAGTTCCCCAAAAATTTGTGTTTAGATTCAAAAAGGTGACTATTCTTGGCATTCTTGTGTCTGACCTGACAAGTGCAAAATGAAAAACTTTGACAGCATGTCTCTCTTTTCACAAATTCTCAAGTGCTGTAGTAATAAATGACTATTTAAATACATACAAACAAAGATAAGACAATGAGAACATTTAGAGCAACACATACTGACAAGACGTTGATTAAAATGTATGAAATTCGATGAGCTCCATGAACAGATACTCATTACTCGGTCAGTGACGTCTTTGCTGCTCAGTCACATTCATCAGATGGATGACGGCCATTTCCCCCAAAGATCTTCTGTACAGTGAGCTGGACACTGGGTCACTGCTGGAAGTCCATATCTCCGCTACAAGGACACCGCGGTGAGATATGAAGATGATGGACATTGACTCTGACAACAGGGAGACAGTTACCGATGGCCGTACCCTCTGGAGGCTGACTGTTTGGAGGGACATTGGAAGAGGTGAGTAGATAGGGAAAAGCTCAGCTGGCTGAGAAAACTCCCGCACCCTTCCCTCCTCCCCCCACCACAACAATAATTCTACAATTGGAGATATCTCATTCTCAATAGTTATGTTCTGTATTCAGTAATCCAGCTGCTGGTGGAACGTCACGTGATCTGTAGTGACGTCAGCAGAGTGTTTCTGTGGGTTTTCAGTTCACCGTCTTGTTCTGTAAGAGCAACATCTCCAAATAAACCCTGCTCTGTTTTTGAGATGAACTGAGAGCGAGGAACCTCAAATTCTTTTCCCTTTGCAGCAACCAGAGAAATAGAACAATTCCATGGGTCACAATAGTATTGAAGCTCCACAGAGTCCAACTTAATCTCTGCAGACACTGGAATACTTTTACACCATTTGTAATGACCATTTTGAAATGTTTGTAATGTTTCTTTGACTTATTGAAGCACCTCAGAGAGCAACATGATGTTTGTAGAGAAGCTGAATATTATTGCACTTTGTGTGACGGCCACTTTGAAATGTTTGTAACGTTCGTTCAGATATTTTATTAATAAAGGGTATTTTGGCAGAAGGAAAGAATTTTGTGTCCCCTGGTTAAGTTTCAAGACGTGGATGAACAGAGTCACAGGATGATGAACTTTTAACAAAACAATTAAACAATTATTAAACAAGAAAATATTAACTATCCATAGAATTCCTACATTGCAGGAGGTGGCCATTCGGCCCATCGATTCTGCACTGACCCTCCGAAAGAACACCCAACCGAGGCCCGCTCCCCCACCCAATCCCACCGAACCTGCACACCTTTGGACAGTAGTGAGCAATTTAGTGTGGCCAATTCCACCTAACCTGTTCATCTTCGGACTGTCTGAAGAAATAAGAGCACCTGGAGGCCCCACACAGACACACGGAGAACGTGCAATCTCCACACAGTCACCCAAGGCTGGAATCAGACCTGGTTCTCTGATGCAGTGAGGCAACAGTGCTAACCACTGTGTCACGGTTTCCCCCCCCCCCCCCGCCCACGATACATAATTCCTTCACCTCAGCTATACCTTTACATATATTTACAGATTTTTAAGGCTAACTCAAGTTACAGACTTTATCTTATACTCTAATGTTCTGAGTAAGTGCACAGTCCATGTAAACCACCAGGTGAAATGTGGTCAGATACCCCGAACTCTGAATCCAAGTGACAGATGTCACCAAAAACAACTTCTGTGGAGTTCTCAATTCTGTGAGCCAACTGGTCCCACTGAACTCTGACTTTCAGACGAGAATTTGCAAACTCCACTTCCAAAGGAAACACCTTGGAATCTTCTCCCAAATGACACTGCCCCTTGGATAGCTTCACCAAGAATCCACCTCCAGGATTTCAACCTCTCCTTTTGGAATTCCTCTGCCCTGGATCACCATGTACATTCAAGCTTCCACACAATCTCTCAGGCCCAGCCACACCAATGGAACTCCACTGCCTCATAGCCTAGATTAAAGTGTCACCAAACTTTTGACTATCCTGGATATTTGGCTTCTCCAGGTCTGTCTCTCTCCACTCCTTGCTTTAATTTTCTTTGACTTCACAGCCTTCCTGCAACTTTCCTCTGGCTTTCTGTCCCTGTGCATTGTCCTGTCTGTTCTAGCAGTTTCCGTGAAATGCTTCTTACCTCTGGGTTGCCTGGTTCCAAACGGAAGCAGAAGTACTTCTGTTTTTCAGTGTGAGTCTCTGGTTCTAAGCAGCAGCTTAGTTTTGTTTATAACCTGTTTTTGCTTGAAGATTGATAAAAACATCATTACAATGCAGGCAAAGTTTAAAGTGAAACTAAACTGACAGAATTGCAGGCACTATTTTTAAACATGAAGCTAAACTGAAGTTTCAGCCCTTTCTTAGCCGACAAATACAGAAACACAATTTTAGCTTAAATTTAAGCCTTATTCTTAACACACACAATCCAAATACAATAAATAAAATACTGAAACTATCCCTAATTCCTAACATCACAGAGTTGTGAGTGTTCAAGATGAAAAACTCTCTGCCTTTCTGCAGACCAAAGATGTCCTCGCATTGGACCACGTGGTCCAGTATGTGAGACAGGCCAAGCTTAGAGCATTTAATCAGCTATAATTCATGGTGACACCAAGGCTTCACATTACTCTGTAGGTTGGGGAGGCTTCCGGTGGCGGCCATGAGCTGAGCGGTCACGCAAAAGGTGGCTGTCGCATGGAATCCTCAGTTATGATATTTTATCTGCAGCAAACGGGCAATAAAAATATCTACAACCACCCCCCCCCCCCCCCCCCCCCTCCCCAGTCGAACCCCCGTTAATGCACTGACAAGCAACAATTGAAAAAAATCAGCCGTCCAGTTGAAAAGGCAGCAAAGATGAGGGGAGAGAAACCTCAGCCTCAGAGCAGGCAGCCACACAAGATGGCATTGAACCGGGAAGGGCTGACCCCATAGAGCTCCCAGTGCAGACGCTGATGGATAAGCTCACGGGCTTCATCACTTCCAACCTCCAAAGACACAGGGAGGAGTTGAAAAGAGACCTCCTGGCAGCATTTGCGATAGCAGTGGAAGCTGCGATAGCCACCATGAGAGAAGCTATGGCCAAGATGGAGCGGAGGCTTGACGCCCAAGAGACAACAGCAAGAGACCTCGAGGAGGCCGCCGCGGACCAAGGGGGCCGGACCCTGACACTCGAGGCCGATATGGCGAGGCTGATCAGGACTCAGAAGGGGAGCCACCAGGGGTGATAATCGTGAGGCTGCACGAGGACAAAGAGCGGATCCTGAGGTGGGCGAAAGGAGCGAGAGTGTATAAGTGGGAAGGACATTCCATCCGCTTGTACCAAGACATTGGGGCAAACCTGGCTAAGTGTCGGGCTGAATTCAACAGTGCCATCTCCGTCCTGTACAAAAGTAAGGTGCAGTTTGGCCTGCTCTACCCTGCCAAGCTGTGGGTTACACACCAGGGGGAGGAATACTACTCCCACACCCCAGAGGAAGCCAACAGGTTTGTCCAAAAGAACGGTCTGGGCAAACAGGGATAGAACACAATGGCCAGAAATCGGGCTGCGAAAGAAGGGCAGGGACAAACTCAGACAACAGTGGGGGGAAAGCGGGGGCGGGGGCTGACGGGGTTTATATAGAAGAACCTGTTCAATGGAGGAGTTGCTACTCTAGTGAGTCAGCTGTTGTACAGGAGTACAGCAAAGGTGGAGGCTGCGGCCACTCCCGGGAGGTCGAGAGCGATGGCAGAAGGGGTCTTTGGTCTTCTACACCTTGCAAAGGAATCCACCAAACATCTTGACTTGTCCCAACTGGGATCTTTATTCAGTCACACACAGTATGATAGCAATCTGTTACTGAGCACATTATCATGGAGTCTCTTTGTACTCATCTGGAACTACACCTAGCACGGTTGCTCACCTGTATGTCTTACAACCATCTCCCACAACCATCTGGTGATGGCTGGATGTGTCTCCATTTATATGGGAGTCCCTGGTCACATGACCATGGCTTTGAGACCACATGGTGTGTCTGCACCACCACCTGCTGGTTGGAGGTCGCGCATCATCCATCTGTGATATTGCTCACAAGATGCTGCTGGACTTGCTGAGTTTTGTTTTGTTTCAGATTCGGTGATAGATGATGTTCAACGCAGAGAAATGTGCGATGATGCATTTTCTTAGGAAGAACATGGAGAGGCAACATAAAATAAAGATACAATTCTTAAAGTGGGTGCAGGAGCAGAGGGACTTGGCTGCATATGCACAAATCACTGAAGGTGGCACAGCAGGTGGAGAGAGCAGTTAACGTACACATTATCCTGGGCTTTATTAATAGGGACATAGAGCACAAGAGCAGTGAAGTTATGCTGAACTTATAGAAGACATTGGTTAGGCCTCAGCTGGAATACTGTTTGCAACTCTGGGTGCCAGACTATAGGAAGGATATGAGTGCATTGCAGAGAGTGCAGAAGAGGTTTACAAGAATGGTTCCAGGGATGAGAAACTTCAGTTATGAGGAGAGATTGGAGAGGTTAGGATTGTTTTCCTTGGAGAGAAGAAGGCTAAGTGGAGATTTGATAGAGATGTTCAAAATCATAAGGGGACTGGACAGATTGGACAAGGAGAAACTATTCCCACTCGTAAAAGGATCATGAACGAGACTTCCGGTTGCGGCTATGACCAGCTAAGTCGCACATTTGGCAGCTCCTGCGACAAAGGTGTTTAAGGGCCGATTGGAGGGCCCCGACGGTACTGTAAAGACGAATCCCGGTGGGGGAAGGCTCCCTGAGGAGAGTGAGACCAACTTTATGGTCGGTACTCGGAGTGGGGCGACAAAAAAAGCGGCAGCAGCTCCCCGAAAAAAGCGGGGGAAGAGGACCAAAATGGCGGCCGGTGGCGCACTAGAAGATTGGAGAAAATGGGCGGAGGAGCAGCAGGCCGCTCTCCTCCGGTGTTTTACGGAGCTGAAAGTGGAACTCTTAGAGTCTATGAACGCGACGACCACAAGGCTGATGGGGGCCCAGGCGACCCAAGAGGCGTCGATAAGAGAGCTGCAGCAGGAGATGACTGCAAGGGAGGAGGAGGCCACGGTCCTCGTGGGAAAGGTGGAGGTGCACGAGGCACTCCACCTGAAATGGCAGAGCCGCTTTGAGGAGCTGGACACTCGAATGAGGCGGAAGAACTTGAGGATCCTGGGCCTAGCAGAAGGCCTGGAGGGGCCTGATCTCCCGAATTATGTAGCGGAGATGCTGAGCTCCCTGATGGGAGAGGGGGCCGGTCCATCGCCCCTGGAGCTGGAAGAAGCATATCGGGTCATGGCTAGGCGGCCTAGGGCGAACGAGCCCCCGAGGGCGGTGCTGGTGCGATTCCAGCGTTTCTGTGATCGGGAGAAAGTGCTGAGGTGGGCCAAGAGGGAGAAAAGCAGCAAATGGGAGAATTCGACGGTGCGGATATATCAGGACTGGAGTGCGGAGGTGGCAAAGCGGCGGGCCCGGTTTAACCGGACGAAGGCGGTGCTGCACGCAAAGAGGATCAAGTTCGGAATGCTGCAGCCAGCGCGTTTGTGGGTCACCTACAAGGACCAGCACCATTACTTTGAGACCCCAGAGGAGGCATGGACTTTTGTTCGGGAGGAAAAGCTGGACCTGAACTAGAACTTGGGAACGCCGGCGGTCGAGGCCGCCCGAGTACCCTTGACTGATCAAGTGGCCCATGTCTTTCTTAGGCCAGGTCGGAACTTGGTTAAAGTTGATGGATCGTTTGGTTTCTTTGAAACTTGTGTTATGGGGGGTTTCTTTGTTCCTTTTTGTGTGTCTCTTCCCGTTGCCAACTTCCCTTAATTATTGTTGTTGTAGGGGGGGCTTTTTTTTTACTGTTTTTTGATCTGCTCTTTAAGGGTTATGGTTACTGTTCTGTTCGATGGAGGGTGATGGTTAAATACGTTATTATTGGGTAGTTATTTAGTTATGCAGGCATAGTTATGTATTTATGTATTTATTTGAGATTTGTTATTTATATTGTTATATTGTTAAGTTGGGGAGGCGGGACGGGGGGGGTGCAAGTTGGTTATGCGTGTTTTCTTTTTCTCTTTTTTCTTCCTCTCGTTTTAAGGGGGCTTTTTTATGGGCTTGGATGGGGACGGGGGTGGAATTGAAGATGGCGGGGTAGGGTGTGGCCGGGCGAAAGCGCGGGCTTTCCCCTGTTTCCCGCGCGCGGGACGGAGGAAGGGGGAGGAGAGAAGAGTGGGGTGTGGCCAGCAATGGCGGCTTTTCCCGCGCTGAAGCGGGGTCAGAGAGGGATGGCAAGGGGGGGGGGAGGCCCCTCCCCCCCCACATCGGGAGGAGTCGGAGTGTGGCAGGGGCAGCCGGGTCAGCGAAAACCAGCTGACTCTCGGGAGTACGATGGTGGATACACCGCGGCTAGGAGGGGTCCTAGCCAGGGGGGGGGGGGGGGGGGGGGGTTAGGGGGGGATACCGGGTTGCTGCTGGAAAGGCCGAGGACGGGAAGGGAAGAACGGGAGGAGAGAGGGGGAGGGGCCATCGCCATGGGGAACGGGTCAGAAGGGGAGGGTCGACCCGGGGCGAACAGGGGACAGGACATGGCTAATAGACAGGGGAAAGGGACGGGTCGCTCCGCGACCCGGTTGATTACTTGGAACGTGAGGGGGCTGAATGGGCCGGTCAAGAGATCAAGGGTTTTTTCACACCTAAAGGGACTGCAGGCGGATGTGGCAATGTTGCAGGAGACTCACTTGAGAGTAGTAGACCAGGTACGCCTGAGAAGGGGGTGGGTGGGACAGGTGTTCCACTCAGGCTTGGACGCAAAGAACCGGGGGGTGGCGATTTTGGTGGGAAAGAGGGTGTCGTTCGTGGCGGCGCAGGTGGTAGCAGATAAGGAGGGTAGGTACGTGATGGTGAAGGGTAGGCTGCAGGGAGAGAATGTGGTGCTGGTGAATGTGTATGCCCCGAATTGGGATGACGCGGGTTTTATGAGGCGCCTGTTGGGCCTCATTCCGGGTCTGGAGGCAGGGGGCCTGATCATGGGGGGGGACTTCAATACAGTGCTCGACCCTGGGCTGGACAGATCGAGTTCCAGGACGAATAGGAGGCCGGCAGCGGCAGAGGTGCTAAGGGGGTTCATGGAGCAGATGGGGGGGGTAGACCCTTGGAGATTTGGCAGGCCAAGGGCGAGGGAGTATTCTTTTTTCTCCCACGTCCACAGGGTGTACTCCAGAATAGACTTTTTTGTACTGAGCAGGGGGCTGATTTCGAGAGTGCAGGACACGGAGTACTCGGCCATTGCGATTTCGGACCATGCACCACACTGGGTAGAGGTAGAACTGGGGGAAGCACGGGACCAGCGCCCGTTGTGGCGCCTGGATGTGGGGCTGCTGGCGGACGAGGAGGTGTGCGGAAGGGTCCGGAAGGGCATTGAGAGATATCTGGGCACGAACGACACGGGCGAGGTGAAGGTGGGGATAGTCTGGGAGGCCCTGAAAGCAGTGATCAGAGGAGAGCTGATCTCCATAAGGGCACACAGAGAAAGGAAGGAGAGGCAGGAGAGGGAGAGACTGGTGGGGGAACTTATAGAAGTGGACAGGAGATATGCGGAGACACCAGAGGAGGGGCTGTTGAGGGAGCGGCGCAGTTTACAGGCCCAGTTTGACCTACTGACCACTAGGAAGGCGGAGACGCAATGGAGAAGGGCACAGGGCGCGGTCTATGAGTACGGGGAAAAGGCGAGCAGGATGCTGGCACACCAGCTGCGCAAGCGAGATGCAGCCAGAGAGATTGGGGGAGTGAGAGAGAAGGGAGGGAACGTAGTGCAGAAGGGGCAAGAGGTGAACGGGGTCTTCAGGGATTTCTACAGGGAATTGTACCGGTCTGAGCCGCCCAGGAGGAGGGGGGGAATGGAGAACTTCCTCGATAGATTGAGGTTCCCAAAGGTCCAGGAGGAACGGGTGGAGGGGCTGGGGGCGCCGATAGAGATGCAGGAGCTAGTTAAAGGGATAGGCCAGATGCAGGCGGGGAAGGCGCCGGGGCCGGATGGGTTCCCGGTGGAATTTTATAAGAAGTATGTGGACTTGGTGGGTCCAGTGCTGGTGCGAGCCTTCAATGAGGCGCGAGAGGGGGGGGTTCTGCCCCCGACAATGTCACAGGCCCTGATCTCCTTGATCCTGAAGCGGGACAAAGACCCTGTACAGTGCGGGTCCTACAGGCCTATCTCCCTCTTGAATGTAGATGCCAAACTGTTGGCAAAGGTCCTGGCAACCAGAATAAAGGATTGTGTGCCAGGGGTAATCCATGAGGACCAGACGGGGTTCGTAAAGGGACGACAACTTAACACAAATGTCCGGAGACTGTTGAATGTGATTATGATGCCAGCAGTGGAGGGGGAGGCTGAGATAGTGGTAGCACTGGATGCGGAGAAGGCATTCGATAGGGTGGAGTGGGAATACCTGTGGGAGACGCTGGAACGGTTTGGGTTTGGGGAGGGATTTATCAAGTGGGTGAAGCTGCTGTATTCGGCCCCGATGGCGAGTGTGGTTACAAACGGGAGGAGGTCAGAGTATTTTGGGCTCCATCGAGGTACCAGGCAGGGATGCCCCCTATCCCCCTTACTATTTGCATTAGCGATCGAACCGTTGGCGATGGCACTGAGGGGTTCAGGGGGGTGGAGAGGACTGACAAGGGGAGGGGAGGAACATCGGGTATCACTCTATGCGGATGATTTGTTGTTGTATGTGGCAGACCCGGAAGGGGGAATGCCGGAGGTAATGGAAATACTAGCGGAGTTTGGGGACTTTTCGGGATATAAATTAAATGTGGGTAAAAGTGAGGTCTTTGTGATACACCCGGGAGATCAGGGGGAGGGAATTGGGCGGCTCCCCTTTAAGAGAGCAGTAAAGAGCTTCAGGTACTTAGGGGTGCAGGTGGCAAGGAACTGGGGGACCCTCCACAAGCTGAACTTTTCAAGGCTGGTGGAGCAGATGGAAGAGGAGTTCAAGAGGTGGGACATGGTACCGCTGTCGCTAGCAGGGAGGGTGCAGTCAGTCAAAATGACGGTCCTCCCGAGGTTCTTGTTTCTGTTCCAGTGCTTGCCCATCTTTCTCCCCAGGGCCTTCTTCAAGAAGGTAACTAGCAGCATTATGGGCTATGTGTGGGCACATGGCACCCCTAGAGTGAGAAGGATTTTCTTGGAACGGAGTAGGGACAGTGGAGGATTAGCGCTACCCAATCTTTCCGGGTACTACTGGGCGGCGAACGCATCGATGGTGCGCAAGTGGGTGATGGAGGGGGAGGGGGCAGCTTGGAAACGTATGGAGAGGGCGTCCTGCGGCAATACAAGCCTGGGGGCGCTAGTAACGGCACCATGGCCGCTCCCCCCCACAAGGTATACCACGAGTCCGGTAGTGGCGGCCACCCTTAAAATCTGGGGGCAGTGGAGGCGACACAGGGGGGAAGTGGGGGGTCTGATGGCGGCGCCACTAAGAGGGAACCACAGATTTGTCCCGGGGAACACTGGCGGGGGATTCCAGAGCTGGCACAGGGCGGGCATCAGGCAACTGAGGGACATGTTCATAGAGGGGAGGTTTGCGAGCCTGGGAGAGCTGGAGGAGAAATTTGTGCTCCCCCCGGGGAACACGTTTAGATACCTGCAGGTGAAGGCATTTGCCAGACGACAGGTGGAAGGATTTCCCTTGCTTCCCGATAGAGGGGTGAGTGATAGGGTGCTGTCAGGGGTCTGGGTCGGAGAAGGGAAGGTCTCGGACATCTACAAAATAATGCAGGAGGTGGAGGAGGTATCGATAGAGGAGCTGAAAGACAAGTGGGAAGCGGAGCTGGGAGAGCAGATAGAAGATGGGACATGGGCGGATGCCTTAGAGAGGGTCAATTCGTCGTCGTCGTGCGCAAGGTTGGGCCTCATCCAATTTAAGGTGCTGCATAGAGCCCATATGACGGGGACTAGGATGAGTCGGTTCTTCGGGGGTGAGGACAGGTGTGTTAGGTGTTCGGGAAGCCCTGCGAACCATGTACATATGTTCTGGATGTGCCCGGCACTGGAAGAGTTCTGGGAGGGGGTGGCGGGGACGGTATCGAGAGTGGTGGGAACCAGGGTCAAACCAGGGTGGGGGCTAGCGATTTTTGGGGTTGGGGTGGAGCCAGGAGTACAAGAGGCAGGGGAGGCCGGAATATTGGCCTTTGCGTCCTTGGTAGCTCGGAGAAGGATCTTGATTCAGTGGAGGGACACAAGGCCACCAAGTGTTAACACCTGGTTAAACGACATGGCAAGCTTCATCCAATTGGAAAGAATCAAATTCGCCCTGAGAGGGTCGGTACAGGGGTTCTTCCGGCGGTGGCAGCCCTTCCTTGACTTTCTGGATCAGAGATAGGAACTGGAGGCCGAAACAGCAGCAACCCGGGGAGAAAGGGGGGGGGGGGAAGGGAGGGGGGGGGGATAGCAACGAAGGGAGCACGTCAGCGGGGGGTCGCGGGCAATGACTGCCCGAGGCCATCGGCAGAAAGGGAAAAACGGTTTGGTTGCTAGACTGGTAGCGCGGGGGGGGTGCGCGCGGGGGAGGGCGTGGGGAGGATTTTCCAGGGGGGATTTGTTGTGTTATAATTTAAAATGTAGTAGGGGTAAATGTTTGTATCGAAAAATTTCAATAAAAATTATTTAAAAAAAAAAAAAAAGGATCATGAACGAGAAGACACAGATTGAAGGTGATTTGCAAATGAAGCAAGTGTGATGTGAGAAAATCTTTTTGGGGTTGGTTGGGGTCTGGAATGCACGGCCTGGAAGTGTACTGGAGGCAGGTTCAATCGAGGCCTTCAAGATCACAGTAGATAATTATTTGAATTGAAGAAATGTGCAGGGATTCGGAGAAAAACAGGTCAATGGCAGCAGTTCATGATGCTCATTTGGAAAGCCGATCCACACACAATAGGCCTAATGGCCTCCTGGCTCTAACAATCCTGTGACTCTATTCCCTCTGTTTAGCTCTGAAGCTGAATCGCAGGGACTTGATATGTTAGCCCTGTTTCTCTCTACAGATCCTGCCAGACCAGCTATATCTTTTCAGAATTTTCCATCTTCTCGCAGGGTTTACCCTGGTGAGGTGAGAGTGACTGCCCTTGACGTCAAGGCAGCTTTTGACCGAGTGTGGCATCAAGGAGCCCTAGTTATACTGGAGTCAATGGGAATCAGGGGGAAACTCTTTGCTGGTTGGAGCCATACCTGGCACAAAGGAAGATGGTTGTGGTGGATGGAGGTCAGTCTTCTCAGTCCGAAGACATCACTGCAGGATTCCCTCAGGGTTGGAGGTCAGTCTTCTCAGTCCGAAGACATCACTGCAGGATTCCCTCAGGGTTGGAGGTCAGTCTTCTCAGTCCGAAGACATCACTGCAGGATTCCCTCAGGGTTGGAGGTCAGTCTTCTCAGTCCGAAGACATCACTGCAGGATTCCCTCAGGATAGTGTCCTAGGCCCAACCATCTTCAGTTTCTTCATTAATGACCTTCTCTTCGTAAGCTCAGAAGTGGGAATTTCGCCAATGATTGCATGATGTTCAGCATCATTGGTGACTCTTCAGTTACAGAATCAGTCCATGTTCAAACTCAATGAACCCTGGACAATATTCAGGTTTGATTGGAAAGTGACAAGTAACATTTGAACCATACAAGTTCCAGGCAATGACCATCTCCAACAAGAGAGAACCTAACCATTGCACCGTGACATTCATTGGCATCACCATCGCTCAATTGCCCACTATCAACATCCTGGGGTTACCATTGACCAGAAGCTGGAGTAGACTAGCCAGATAAATACTGTGGCAACAGGAGAGGTGGTGGCACAGCGGTTTTGTCACTGTACTAATAATCCAGAGACCCAGGGTAATGTTTTGGAGACCAGAGTTCAAATCCCACCTTGGCAGATGGTGAAATTTGAATTTATTAAAAGTCTAATGATGACCATGAAACAATTGCGGATTGTTATAAAACCCATCTGGTTCACTAACGTCATTTAGGGGAGGAAATATTTCATCCTTACCCAGTCCGCCTTCAAATTCAAGAGGTGTTACTTCAGTACTTTTAAACACATTTCCTCTAATTACCAACAAAATCATACGTAACTCTAAGATGCCAATCTCACTGATTACTGTTGAATATTGATATTAACTGATAAATTCTCTTGTTTCCTGACTGAGGTGATAGCTATCTGCCCCATGGTAAAAATAAGGCAGGTTTATTTCATGACTGGGCCTGTACATCGTGCTACATTATCACTGACTCATCAGAAATTCCCTGATGTGCTGGGACATCTTTGAGCTGATATTAAACAAAACAGAGCATGCCTTTACACTGAGGAATGTGAGGTGATAAAAAAATCTCGAACTTGGAAAAGATTCCAACTAACTTTACAATTCTCCAAAGTTGTTTTACCCATCTTTTAAAAAATGTGGAATAAAATAAATTCATTCAAAATGGAATCATTAAACTAGTTTAATTTAAAATGGATTTTTCCAAACACTTTCAGAAAGCACAGTTTCATTTGAATCGCTAACGTTCCAGTTATCCTCTTAAACTGAAATGAGCACATTTTTTTAACAAGTACGTTCAGATCTCAAAACAACTGCCAGGAGCAGAATAACGTTCAATTGCTCAAAAAATTAAATACACGGTGGCTCAGTGGTTAGCAGAGCTGCCTCACAGCACCAGGGACCCAGTTCAATTCCCAGCCTTGGGTGTGGGGTTTGTACATTCGCCCCGTGTTTGCAAAGGTCCCCCCCCGGATGCTCCGGTTTCCTCTTATAGTCCAAAGATAATAATAATCTTTATTGTCCCAAGTAGGCTTACATTAACACTGCAATGATATTGCTGTGAAAAGCCCCTAGTTGCCACACTCCGGCGCCTGTTCGGGTACATGGAGGGAGAATTCAGAATGTCCAATTCATCTCACAGCGCATCTTTCGGGACATGTAGGAGGAAACTGGAGCATCCGGAGGAAACTCACGCAGACATGGGGAGAATGTGCAGACTCCACACAGACAGTGTCCCAAGCCAGGAATCGAACCTGGGACCCTGGAGCTGTGAAGCAACAGTGCTAGCCACTGTGCTACGGTGATGTGCAGGTTAGGTGGATTTGCCATGCTAAATTGCCTCTTAGTATGCAGCTCAGGTGGGGTTTATGGGAATAGGGTGGGGAGTGGGCCTGGTAGGGTGCTCTTTCAGAAGGTGTGGCGAATTATACTGTATTGTAATTCACACTGTATGGCATTGCATTATATCATGTCCTTGTGGGCTCTGTATGTGAGCCGTTGCGTGGCTCTGCCCATAGGGGGAGATGAGGAGCTTGTACAGGGCTCCACCCTTGGCTCCGCCCATGGCCCCTCCCACTACCAGAAGTATGAAGTGCTGCAGCCGCAAGCCTGCTCTCAGTTCTTCTGGTCGCAGGCAGGCTCAGTTGCAAGACTATTAAAACCACAGTTTACTTCCAATCGTGTGTCTAGTGAATTGATGGTCACATCAGAAGGTGAGTACAGACTCAATGGGCCGAATGCTTTTGTGCCTCGAGGTTCTAAATTCTAGAACATTCAGCAGATCTCGCAGCATCTGTGGAGAGAGAGTAATGGGCAGAATCATACCTGCACACAGCACAGAGAGTGAGGATAACAGGTTGCAGGAACTCATTTGTAATTAAAACAAGCTCTGCTGTACTTCTTTAAGTCAGCCAGTGAACCATATTGCTGAAAATTGGCAGTTGTGATGATGGAGATGTTTGGAAGAGGTTGAAATACATTAACCATTCTACCATTCCATTAGCTGAAGGTGCTAGCGAATGATTTAACATTGTCTTTTACTCTGACAGTCTAGGTTTCGTTATCATTCAGGATGATGATGTTTAAGTTGTCTCCTCCCCCTCCCATTAGTTATTTAACTGATGAGGTGGGACTGCAGAGCTGACAGGACTGCTCAAGTGGTCAGATTTCAAGGATAGCTGATATCTTGGAGGATTTGGGGGCCAGGAGAAGATAGGGAGGTGCAGAGCCAAGGAAGAATTTGAAAACCAGGATCAGAATTTTTTATTTTTACAGTTCAGTAAGTACAGGGGTTATGGGTAAATGGCCCTGGTGAGAGTTGAGACATGGGCAGGGGAATTCTGGTTGCTCGGAGGTTTGTGGAGGGTAAAATGTGGAAGACAGGCCAGGATTCACTCAACAAGTCATGGCTGACATTTGGGCAGGAAATGAGCTAAGGCCAAGAAGGAGATGGGCGACATTACAGAGGTGGAAATCGGCATTCTTCATGATGGCATAGATTTGTGCTCATCACCTTGTCATGGCTCAATATTTTACATCAACAGTTTGGTTTCCCTCAAACATCTGCCAGTGAGAGGGATGTGTTTGTTGCAAGGGAGCTCGGTGAATAACAGAGATTAAACGGAATGGTTTCAGACTTCCTGAATTTAATACATTTCTGCTCATCCAGTGCTGGAGTTGGCAAAGAAATGTGAACATTTAGATAGAGAGCAAGGATTGAGCAGGCGATGGTGAGGCAGAGCTGGGCATTATCAGAGTAATTTCCTCTACTTTTCTAATAAGAAGGCCAAGGCCATCAGGTCTGGTACTGCATTGGGAAGGAGGATCAAGGCAGATCACCTTAACTCAAACCTACTTTCCAGACCGGACAAGACAAGAGCCATGTTCAGGATCAGCCATTTTGTGGTGATATTGGCTGAAGTTTTAGGGCTGCAGATTCCTGGGAGGATCAGAAACGGTCAGCCTGATTCATGGACCTATAGCCGACACAGAAGGACCAACCTTGTGGGGACTTGTAAATTATCAGTCAAATCCAACGGATATTGGGACTGTGGCTGAAGGATGATTTAAAGGGAACAACTTCATCCTGAGGGAGTTTGAGTTGGACCGAGTAAGATTTGTGGGCAGAAACATGGGAATTTGCCTGTGGTTTGAATAAATTCTGTTTTATATGTAGTTAAGGGAATCCGATGTAACTCATCAAACAGCAATTCACCAATCTCCAATATTGTTGAGGGTTGTCTCCTGCCATCTGGCATGATCTAAGACTGTTTACCCTGCTGTACAGAATCTTGCTGCCCAGCTGGGCACCTTGTTGTTAAGAAGGAACCATTGCTGGTGACTTCCAGTGACGGGGATGTGCTGAGCAGTCGCATATCAGGTGGCTCTCCTCCGGAACACAGCAATAGAGGCACTTTTGACTGAATTTAGCCCGGAAATCGGACTCATTCACCCCCTCACCCATAAAGACAGAGAAGTAGAAAAGAATGCCAGGAAGCTGTAGCTCGAGAGGCCGCAGGGAAGTCAGAAATTGCGGAAAAGGGCAGGAGCAGCGAGTGAGTGGGTCAGTGCAGCCGCGAGGCGAGGGGACCCCGGCCACCCCGAGAGAGGGAGACCGGCGACCCATTGGAATGGACCTGGCAAACCACAGGGCCGAGTTCAACCATGGCGGAGTCAGCCCTGTACAAAAACAATGGCCGCAATTCTCCGGCCTTGTTAAACTCTCGCTCGAGCGAAACGAGGCCGGTGAATAGCGGGAGAGGCCGAAAACGAGAACCGCGCCAGGCACCAAACTGTTTGTGATGGAACCGGCCCACTCCGGAGGTGAAATCAGGATCTGAGGGGGTGAGTATCCATCTTTGCCCACAAGCAAAGAGCCCGGGGACGCTGGGCTTGCCACCCCAGTGCTTGGCGGGAGGTGGGGGAGCCTTGGCTGGGTGGGAGGGCATCCACCGGAGGGGTGGCCCGCCATGGGAAGGGGAGAGGGGGAGAGGCGCTGGGGGGGGGAAACCGCTTGTGGCGCCACCATGCCAACCCTTGGATCATGTGTACCCATTCTGGGGGCAACCCTAGCCCCTGCCCATCTCCCCCATTGACCACCCATAATTCCACAGTAGCCCAGTGGTTAGCACTGTTGCTTCACAGCTCCATGGACCTGGGTTAGATTCCCGACTTGGGTCACTGTTTGTGCGGAGCCTGCACTTTCCCCCGTGTCTGCGTGGGTTTCCTCCGGGTGCTCCGGTTTTCCACAAGTCCCGAAAGACGTGCTTGTTATGTAATTTGGATATTCTGAATTCTCACGCTGTGTACCCGAACAGGCACCAGAGTGTGGTGACTAGGGGCTTTTCACAATAACTTTATTTCAGTGTTAATGTAAGCCGACTTGTGACAATAATAAAGATTAATATTAACCCCCACTGACTGCCGAGGCTATTGCTAATAGGAAATTGGTAATCGTGGTTAAATGAGCATTTCACACAACCCAAAGAGGATTCCCGTGGGTGGGCGGGCATGTAGCATGTGGGAGTCGTTGCCGAGCATCCCAATCACACCCTGATGCCTGGACACTGTGCCTGAGCACTGCGGGAGGCAACACCACACACACAGCAGCCAACACCCCAACACCCGAGGGATGGGACACAGCTCCGGGGACATGACCACGGCCGGAGGGGGTGTGAGTGCCTCGGGGAGGGGGAGATGTCTGGAGAGATGGGCTAAGGGTTCGGAGGTCAGCCCGCATTGCGGAAGAAAGTGACAGAAGCATTATACTGGTTGTCTTCAAGGATGTTTATTGTGTTTTACAATTCCCCACCCTCCTGATGGTGCCGCCCCCTCCCCCATCCCCGTCACCCCTACCAAACCCTCCACTCCCCAGTACCCTCAGAGATTATCAATGTGCTTTGCCCTCCTAGATCTAAGTATGTCCCCAGGATGCACATCAGAGGTGGAGGCAGCCAGCTGCTCACCTTGTCCCTTAGCCTTCGATGCCGTTGGTGGGAGACCTCTGGGGCCGGAGGGTTCGGCTCACTTGTCGTTGACACATGCACAGCCCTGTGCCAGATGCCAACTGTAAGATGCAACCTCATCAGAGGGGTGGAACCCGGTGAGCTGGTTGCCACCGTCGCCACCACGCCATGGGACGGGTCCGGGTTGGCACTCAGCGCCCCCTTCTCTTGCTTGGTGCCCATTGGGTTTTGGGATTCAGCTTGGAATGGAGGGGCAGCTGGTACGAGCCCCAGCTGCCCCTGCATCGTCTGGCTCTGCTAGCCCTGGTGGTTCCCCATGGTCCGCACGGTCATGTCGATTCCCTCAGTGGTACAGCACTTCAGCAATGCCCACCTGTGACTGGGACAAGCTCTGCAGTGTCTCGGCCATTCCCATTGAGAGCGGGACATGTCCCGCAGAACCTCATCAAGGTCAGCCTGGTACTGAGTGACATCACCCATCGAATGGGACATTCTGCTGAGACCCTCAGCCATGGCCGTCACTGACTGCACAACGCCTTGGACACCTTCACTGACGGTGCCGACGTCGTGCACCAGGCTCTCCACTGCGGCCGCCACCCTGCCAGTGTTGGCCTCGGTGCCACGCATTGCCGGTGAAAGCTCCTGTGCCCGTAGCCTCTGGGACTCCTCCTTTTGGCTATGGATCTGCTGGAGTGATGCTGACATCTCCCTCTGAATGTCCCGGCTGCTCCCTATCGTCTCAATCAGCTCCGGGTAACTCTGTTCCAGAGGCTCAGCATCAGGCTGGGACCCAGCAGGGTCAGGGATCCAGCAGCCCTCTGACTGCTGTCTTGCCTGAGGGTTCCTGCCTCTACCTGATCTACATCAGCAGCTGTGTAGCACTCACCAGATTGTGCCCCAGAAGCCTGACCACTAACATTTCCCACCGAGGTGGGTGTATCTGTGCTGGTGGAGGGTGTGAGGAAGTGAACAAATGAATATGATGGACAGTAGGACCCTGAGGGTAATGAGTTCACAGACAGAGAACAAAGGGATGAGCACAGCATGGCTAGGAAGGGGGAGGGGAGCTTTGCCTCATGGAGGGAATAGTGAAAAGGACGTTGGGTAACAAGAGGCCAGGATTGGGAAAATGCGAAGTGAGCCAATCAGGATATATGGCCAGGTCAGAAGGTGTATACATTGGCCCATGGGAAGCTTGTATGCGAATCATGATGTGATTCAATCAATATGTGCTGTGATTTCTTTGTCTTAGCTCTCACTAACTTTCGGGAACTTTAGAAGACAGCTGTGTGTGTTCTAATGTCCCACGAGTGAGTCAGCCTTGCAAGCTGGTGGAAATAAAACAATAATTGATATCTGCTAATCCATCTCAGATTTTATCGAGTCCAGACAGGCAACAAAGAATCAAGAATTAACAGGTGGGGATGACAGCTGTGCCGCCACCATAACGGTTACATCCTCGGAGCTCTCCTCCGAGGTGGTGTCCTGGGAGTCAGGAGAGGGTGCCGCCCGGGATGGGCCGGCACCGTCGGCTGGAGGACCTGCGGGAGAATGGACATGTGGTCAGTGGGGGGGATGGGTCAGTCACTATGGCAATAACAACTCACGTTTGACAGGTCCCCCAGGTGGGGCCCGGTGCTTCCTCACCTCTGCCGCATCCTCCAACCTCCGCGTGGGTGACCAATCTGTCCTCGGCCACCCCAGTCACCTCCACGGCCCGCTCCTCGAAGGAGGTGAGGATTCTTAAGTCTGGCTCCCCACCGCCAGTCTGGGCCGTCTCCCGCCGATTGTGGCAGAGCTTTTCCTGAGGAGACACAGAGAGGGCATTGTTAGCCACATGTGTGATTCACAGTGGTGGGAGGGGGGATGTGAAGGGTTGGAGTGGGGGGGTTGAAGGGGGAGGGGGTAGAGAGGTTGGGGGTCACATGGGGAGTTGGGGGGGTGGATGCTCCCGTGGGGGGTGTTGGTGTCCAGTCACTCGTGCTGCCCGGTGTCGGTCATTGACCTTTTTCCTGCAGTGGAAGCCATTCCTCCTGGTCACATTCCCAGAGCTCACAGCCGCTGCCACCTCATCCCAGGTGGCACTGGCTGACCTATGGCTCACCCTCCAGGACCCTCGGGAGGAACAGGACATCCCTCCTGGCCTCCACTGCGTCTCACAGCCTCCCCAGATCTGTGTCCCCGAATCTTGGGGCGGGTCTCCTGGGCTCCATTGTTGTGAGCTGGCTGGGGTTAGCTGAGCAAGTGCAGCCTAAATGCTGCTCCACCTTGTTAGCGGGCGGGGCTGGCGAGCGCAGTGCCGGCGAATCAGCTGGCGAGCCGTTATTTACGGCGTGAAGCCTGTGAGGGGGGAGGCGGAGGGAGGGGGGAGGGGGGAGGGAGGGGGAAGGGGGGAGGGGGGTTAGACACCTGAGGGAGAAGGGATTCTCCTTCTTCCACATCCATAAAGCCTATTCCGGGACAGATTTCTTTGTGGGAGGAAAGTCGATGCTTCCAGGGGTAGTAGGGGTGGAATACTCCACAATAGTAATCTCAGACCACTGTGGTGAATGTAACTCTGTAATTCACACTGTATTGTATATACATGAGACCATGCATTTGTAAGCGCAGTTGCGTTGCCCGACCACTAGGGGGAGTAGCGCTGGGAATGCTTAGGAGTTTGTGCAGGGCTCCACCCTTGGCTCCGCCCACGACTCCTCCGCCTGCACTGCTGTATAAATACCAATGCTCAGAGCCAGTCGTTCAGTTCATCAAGAGTTCAACGCGGAACAGGCTGGCTCTGTTGTAAGTAGATTCAAACCACTGTTCATATCTTAAAGCACGTGTCTAGTGAATTGATGGTTCCATCAACCACACACTACACTACGTGGACGTGAGGTTGGTAATCTCAGACCACACACTACACTACGTGGACGTGAGGTTGGTAATCTCAGACCACACACTACACTACGTGGATGTGAGATTGGTAATCTCAGACCACACACTACACTACGTGGACGTGAGGTTGGTAATCTCAGACCACACACTACACTACGTGGACGTGAGGTTGGTAATCTCAGACCACACACTACACTACGTGGATGTGAGATTGGTAATCTCAGACCACACACTACACTACGTGGATGTGAGGTTGGTAATCTCAGACCACACACTACACTACGTGGATGTGAGGTTGGTAATCTCAGACCACACACTACACTACGTGGATGTGAGGTTGGAGACAGGCCGGGCCTGCACCCCCATGGAGCCTGTACACAGCCCTCCTCGCTGAAAAGGCTTTTTAACAAACGGATGACACCATCCATCGACAGATACATAGGCCGGGATTCTCCCGCAATCAGTGGGTGGGCCGTCCCGGCGCCAAAGAATGGCGTGAACCACTCCAGTGTCGGACCACCTGGACAATGCGGAATCCTCCGCACTTCCGGGTGCTAGGCCGGTGCTGGAGGGGTTGGCAACGCGCCAACTGCCGGCAAAAGGCCACTAACAGCCGGCTCGGGTTGGCGCATGCGCAGGAGTGCCAGCATGTTCTGACGCATGCGCAGAACCGCTGGCGTGTTTCCTGCAGATGCGCCAGGGCTTTCTTCTCCGCGCCGGCCATCGCGGAGCCTTACACAGGCTGGCGCGGAGGGAAAGAGTGCCCCCACGGCACAGGCCCACCCAGATCGGTGCCCCCCACCCCACGCCAGCGGGACCGGCCGAAAACGGGCGGCCGCTCGACCCATCAGGGCTCGGAGAATCGCGGGCGGGGGGGGGGGGGGGCGATGCCAACGGCCCCCGACCGGCGCGGCGCAATCCCCGCCCCTGCACAAAAGCCAGCGCCGGAGAATTCGGCAGCCGCCATTGGAGCGGCAAGGCAGGATTCACACCGCCCCCGTCCCGGCGATTCTCCAACCCGGCCGGGGCGGGGGGGGGGGGGGGGGGGGGGGCGTCGGAGAATCCCGCCCATAAACTGCAATCAGAACAGGGAGGTCTCTCCCTTCACAATCTGGGAGGCACTGAAAGCAGTGATCAGGAAGGAAATTATAGCCGACAGGGCCCATAGGGACGGGGGGGGGGGGGGGGGGGGGGGGGGCATACTGGAAGTGGATCAGTGCTACTTTACAGCCCTGACTGTAGAGCTGCTCACGGAGAGGAAAAGATTGGAAATGGAATTGGACCTGCTCTCCACTGGGAAAGCAGTGTGCCAGCTCCGCCAGTCACGGGCACAATTCCAGCTGCCTCTGGCACACCAGCTGAGGAAACAGGCAGCTGCATGAGAAATAGGGCAGATCAGGGATGAGAATGGACAATGGTCACGGCCCCAGAGGAGATCAACGGAGACTTTGCAGCATTAACTGGGAACTGTACACCTCTGAGCCCCCGCAGGGCGACTCGAAGACTCCGCAGTTCCTGGATGGGTTGGACTTCCCAGCTGTGGCTGAGGAAAAGGGACAGAGAATTGAAGCACCGCTGGTCTGGAAGAGGTCGGAATGTATCAATTCCATGCAGTCAGGGAAGGCTCCGGGACCTGATGGGATCTCGGTGAACTTCTACAAAAGCTTCACGGCAGCACTGGCCTCGTACCTGCAGGGGATGTTCAACGACTCGTTGTCGAGGGGGTCCTGCCCCCCACCCTGGCACAGGCCCCAATCTCACTGATCCCAAAGAAAGACAAAGACCTGACAGAGTGTGGATACAGACCAATCTCACTCCTAAATACTGACGTTAAAGTCTTGGCGAAGGTTCTGCCGAGGTGACTGGGGAGTTGCTGCCAGAAGTAATCACGGAAGATCCAACCTGGTTTGTCAAGAGCAGACAGCTGACGGTGGACATCAGACGCCTGCTAAATGGTGGAGTAGTGGATGAGGTGGAGGGATGTTGTAGGCTGCAAAGAGACATTGATAGGATGCAGAGCTGGGCTGAAAAATGGCAGATGGAGTTTAACCCTGATAAGTGCTAGGTGATTCATTTTGGTAGGAAATATTTCAATGCGGATTACAGGGTCAACGGCAGGGTTCTGAGGAATGTGGAGGAACAGTGAGATCTTGGGGTTCCTGTCTACAGATCTCTGAAGGTTGCCACTCAAGTGGATAGAGCCGTGAAGAAGGCCTATAGTGTGTTAGCATTTATTAACAGGGGGCTTGAGTTTAAGAGCCGTGGGGTTACACTGCAACTGTACATGACCCTGGTGAGACCACATTTGGAGTATTGTGTGCAGTTCTGGTCACCTCACTATAGGAAGGATGTGGAAGCATTGGAAAGGGTGCAAAGGAGATTTACCAGGATGCTGCCTGGTTTGCAGGATAGGTCTTTTGAGGAAAGGTTGAGGGAGCTAGGGCTTTTCTCTTTGGAGCGGAGGAGGATGAGAGGCGACTTATGATGAGGGGGATAGATAGAGTGGACTTTCAGAGACTATTTCCTCAGGTGGATGCAGCTGTTACAAGGGGGCATAACTATGTTCGGGGTGGGAGATACAGGAGAATCATAGAATTTACAGTGAAGAAGGAGGCCATTCAGCCCATTGAGTCTGCACCGGTCCTTGGAAAGAGTACCCTACCTAAGCCCACTCCTCCACCCTATCACCGTAACCCAGTAACTCTACCTACCTTTTTTGGACACTGAGGGCAATTTATCATGGCCAATCCACCTAACCTGCACATCTTTGGACTGTGGGAGGAAACCGGAGCACTCAGAGGAAACCGGAGCACACGGAAGAAACCCACGCAGACACAGGGAGAACTTGCAGATTCCGCACAGACAGTGACCCAAGCCGGGAATCAAACCTGGGACCCTCGAGCTGTGAAGCAATTGTGCTAACCACTATGCTACCATGCCGAGTGATGTCCGAAGTAGGTTCTTTACTCAGATAGTGGTTAGAGTCTGGAATGGACTGCCTGCTGTGATAGTGGAGTTCGTTTCAAGTGGTTATTGGATAGGCACATGGAGCACACCAGAATGACAGGGAGTGGGATAGCTTGATCTTGGTTTCGGACAATGCTGGGTACAACATTGAGGGCCGAAGGGCCTGTTCTGTGCTGCACTGTTCTATGTTCTATGTTAAATGTAATCATGTCCCCAACCAGGGAGGAGACACCAGACGTCATCCTCTCCCTGGACACAGAGAAGGCCGGGTGGAGTGGAAGCCCCTCATTAAGCTAATGGAACGGTTTGGGTTTGGGCTGGTTTTAACCTCATGGGTGAAACTGCTGTACAGCGCACTCCTGGCGACGGTATGGACAGGTGACACCAGCTGATGCTATTTATGGTCGCTCATATGCACGAGAGAGAGATGCCCACTGCCCTCGCTGCTGTTTGCTCTGGCAACTGAACCACTGGCTATCGTGCCCAGATCAGCGGAGGGGTGGAGAGGCATTCAGAGAGGAGACAGGGAGCACAGACTCTCTCTCTCTCTCTGTGCCGCAGAGAGGGCTGCGCTCGGAGGGGGGGGGGGGGGGGGGGGGGGGTGCTTAGCACAGCCAAACCTCCTATACTACTCCTGGGCAGTGAATGTAGAAAGGGTGCGGGATTGTTTAGGGGCAGAATGGGTACAGATGGAAGAAACCTCCGGTATTGTGATGTCCCTGCGGGCACTGCCCACCGACCCACCCCAGACAAGTGCTTGACAAGCTCAGTGGTGGTCGCCACACAAAGTCTGGGACCAGCTCAGACACCACTTTAACCTTAAAGACATGTCCGTCACAGCCCCTGTATGAAACAACCACAGGTTCACCTTGGCCAAGATGGACACCACGTATAAAACCTGACGAGGGGAGGAAGAGGTTTTGAGGGTCAGAGATGTGTACGGAGACGGCAGAGCAGTAAACTTGGGGATCTAACGGAGAAGCTGCAGGTCCCCAAAACGAACGAGCTCCAGCATCTTCAATACGGGACTTTCTCCATAAGGAAGCTCCATCATTCCCCCAGCTACCCAGACACACCCCACAGGGCAGACTGTTAGCACAGGATGAATTAGGGGAGGGAAAGTGTGCGGACAGATAAGGATGACTCCTGGAGTAGGTAAGAACCCCACTGGACGAAACGAGAGAGAGATGGGAGGAGGAGGAGGATAGCGGGAGGACTCCAGAGTGAGATATTACGCAGGGTGAACTCCACCTCCTCGTGTGCGGGGCTGAGCCTGGGACAGCTGAAGGGGGCACACAGGGCACGCCTGACCAGGATGCATGAGCGGTTTCTTCCCCATGAGATAGATGTGAGCGGCCAACTACTCGCACATGTTCTTGTCCTGCCCAAGGCTGACCGGATTCTGGACCACCTTCTTCGAGGCCGTATCCGAGGTGGTGGGGGTCGTGGAGGGATGCCCATTAGTGGTGGTCTTTGGGGTGTCAGAACAGCCAAAACTCTTGGCAGAATGTCCGATGCCTTTGCCTTCAGCTCCCTGACTGCCCGGCGACGACTATTGCTCGGATAGAGATGGGCAGAGCCCAAGGCCTCAGGCTGGCTGGGCCGATCTGGTGGAATTCCAGAGGGCCGAGAATATCAAATTTGCCAGCGGGGTCGGATGAAGGGTTCCAGTCGAGGTGGAAGCAGTTCACAACCATCTTCAAAGACGTGTTCCTGACCAGCAGCTTGGGGGGAGCGGGGAGGGGTGCAGGGCAGGGCAAGGGTGCGCGGGGCAGGGGGGGGGGGGGGCGTCGACACCTGTGGCACGGCTGCTTCCAAACCGCATCACTGTGACCTCACCCTACAACGTGTTAAATCTCAGTTTATATTCTCTCATGCTGAACTTTGTAAATATCTGTGGGGTTGTTGGGTTACGGGTATAGGGTGGATACGTGGGTTGAGTAGGGTGATCATGGCTCGGCACAACATTGAGGGCCGAAGGGCCTGTTCTGTGCTGTACTGTTCTATGTTCTATGTTCTATGTTGCTATTGTGTATTTTGTATGTTTGTTGTAAATGAAACTCTTCAACAAAGATACTTTTTAAAATCAACATTTTGTTGGTTTTCAAGACTTTCCCCAATACTCTGGCTTCCTACTCATCTTCCTCTTTATTTTAAATATTCTATCGGAGGTATTTTCAAATACAACAGAAAGGAAACGAGCCAACACCAGCAGCAACAATGAACAGGACACAATTAACAATAACCCCCCAAGGGAGGCCTGGTGCTCCGCATCGTTTGACAATGTCTGACTCCTGCCCACGGCAGCACTTTCCACCATCCACCTGGGTGATCCCTGCCTGCGAACCGGCTATTCCATCACACGGTGCCATCGGATCCCTGGGGTGATGGTGGTGAGAGCGGGCGAGGAGGAGGAGCCCAGACCACCCACAGCGTCGGCCCATTCCACTCCACTCGCCCACGCCCCCTCTGTGGCCAGCCCCACTCACACCCATCTGACAGAGCACCGAGGCAGGTTGGAACGGTGTGAACAGGTGTTTAATGTGACAACGAATATACAGATTTGTGCCCAAGCCCCTATCACTAAACTGTGCCCTGCACCCATGCCAACTTAACCGATGTCTAACTTCCTGGTCATACGTGTCCTAATGCTACATCAGGTAGGTACATCAGGGGTGGAGGTGGCCTGCTGTGACTCCTGCCCTGGGACCTGGGTCCCCGTTGGCGGGCGTCTTCTGGGACGACCGGGCCTCAATGGGCCCGGCCGCTGCTTGGGTGTCCCAGGTGGCATTGTGCTGCCCTGTTATGCCCACTGCCCACCAGATGCGCCAGGGACAGGAGGGGGGAGTCTGAGGTGCTGCGGTGTTCCAGCACCTCACCTACGGGAGTCAGCGGCACGGGCCCCATCAACTCCTCTTCCCTCAGGGCGCCCAATGGCTCTTGGGCTACTCCATGAGATGGTGGTCTGAGCGGAGCTATCACCTGAGGCTTCCCTGCCACCTGGCGCTTGCCAGTCCTGGAGTCCTGCTCTGGTCTCAATCTCAATCAGGGTCTGCACGCACGCGGCCACGGAGCACAGGGAGTGGACCATCTCCATCTGGGACTGCGCCACATCACCCATTGATTGTGCCACTACCTTCTGGGTCTGTGTCACATCAGCCAGTGACTGGGCAAATCTCCCTCTGGGACTGGGCGACCTCTCTCTGTGTCTGTGCCACGTCGGCCAGCGCCTGGGCAATGCCACTGATGTTTCCAGCCATGGCCTGCTGTGACTGGCCCATACTCAGAAGTGCCCCTGCAGTGGGTGGCATGGGAGCACAGTGGTTAGCACTGTTGCTTCACAGCGCCAGGGACCGGGGTCAATTCCGATCTTGGGTCATTGTCTGTGTGGAGTCTGCACGTTCTCCCCGCGTCTGCGTGGGTTTCCTCGGGGTACTCCGGTTTCCTCCCACAAGTCCCGAAATATACGCTGTTAGCAAATGTGGACATTCTGAATTCTCCCTCTGTGACCCGAGCAGGTGCCGGAATGTGGTGATTAGGGGATTTTCACAGTAACTTCATTGCAGTGTTAATGTAAACCTACTTGTGACACTAAGAAAGATTATTATTATTATTTCCAGGTGGCTCTAGCACATGGCTGCCTGGGAGGCGGCAACCCTGTCCTGGGCCTCGGCCAGCACCTGCAGAGAATGTCCCAGGCCTAGGAAATGCTGATCCATGCCAAAGCCCTCGCCCCCCCAATGCCTCCACCGCGGACGCCACCGTGTGGTGTTGGCCTGGGTGGCATGCATGGTCAGCACCCCCTCCTGCACCTGCACGCGATTGTCCTCCTCCACCTCCGCCTACACCTGAAGGTGGTGTGGGGGTGAGGGTCATGGCGTGGGGCTGAGGGTGAGGGTGGTGTGGGGCTGAGGGTGAGGGTGGTGTTGGGCTGAGGGTGAGGGTGGTGTGGGGCTGAGGGTGAGGGTGGTGTGGGGCTGAGGGTGAGGGTGGGGCTGAGGGTGGTGTGGGGCTGAGAGTGAGGGTGGTGTGGGGCTGAGGGTGGTGTGGGGCTGAGGGTGAGGGTTGGGGGGCTGAGGGTGAGGGTGGGGGTGAGGGTGGTGTGGGGATGAGGGTGAGGGTGAGGGTGGTGTGGGGCTGAGGGTGAGGGTGGTGTGGGGCTGAGGGTGAGGGTTGGGGGGCGTCGGTTTGACACACGTGTCATGAGGAACCGTAACTCAGGGTCTCACCTCCTTGCCCATGGCCGCCCTCCACCCCGGCAACCTCCCATTCTCCAGGCTGCCGACCACGTTCAGGGCCCTCTGCTCTGTCACAGTGAGGGTCCGCAGGTCCGGCGGTCCTCCTCCAGTTATCTCCCACTCCCGGCGGTTCTGAGCGGGCTTTTCCTGGCGGGGGTTAACAGAAAACGACAGCGTTAGACAGTCCGACGCATGCAGCCCAGGGGGTGGGTACCTGGTGGCTTCAGTCGCTCGGGCACCCGGCCATGGCGGCCGGTATGGGTACCAACATGTGGTTCAGGGCGAGGGGGGTACGCCTGCTCTCCGGGTTGGGAGAGGGGTGGGTTATTGGTCTCTGGGATGGGGGTGGGTGCCAGGGGCACAGCGCTGCCTACTCACCCTGGCCGCCCTGAGGAGGTCGGACAGTTTCTTCCGGCACTGCTGACTGGGCCGGATTATGTTGCTCACGGCGCTAACCGCATCTGCCACCTGCGCCCAGGCACGCTGAACGGCGGCGGCTGGCAGCCTCCTTCCCGGGCCGGGGTACAGGGTTGCACGCCTCTCCTCCACCACATCCAGCAGGGTCTCCAGCTCGGTGTCTCCGGGGTTCTGCTCTCCTCGCTGCCGTCTTGTTGACTGGGATGGTGTATGTGAGGAGTGAAGTGTGTCTGTGTAGCTGCAGCTTGTCAGCCTCCTGAATGTCAATCTCAGACCTGGCCAATCCAGCACCGTTTCTCATTGGAATCGATTGTGTTCCACGTGGCGCCGGTGCTAACCCCTCAACAGTAGCCGAATCGGTCCAGGTGTGGCGTCAGCTTTGCTGTTGTGAAACTCGACGAATCCTGCGCCGGCGCCAACACTTAGCCTCACGAACAGAGAATCCCACCGCATATTTTTATACATTTAAGGGATATTAAGGTTGTTGGTTCGGCCAGCATTATTGGGGAATGGTACATTTAAAGGGACAGGTCAGGAGGAGCTGGACAATATGTTTCAGTTTGTGTTTCCCACAAAGAAAAACACAACTTGACCATCCAGTAAACAGGGGATGGTTTAGCTCACTCGGCTAAATCGCTGGCTTTTAAAGCAGACTAAGCAGGCCAGCAGCACGGTTCGATTCCCGTACCAGCCTCCCCGGACAGGCGCCGGAATGTGGCGACTAGGGGCTTTTCACAGTAACTTCATTGAAGCCTACTCGTGACAATAAGCGATTTTCATTTTCATTTCATGCCTGGGGCTGCTTTGAGAGAGAAGTTAATGAAGGAGAGCAGCAGGCTGCCAGTCACTCACAGGACAAAATCCCCACCTCCTCCCATCCTCTCTCCATCCACCCCCACCACCAACAGACCTTCACTCTCATTGCTGGGTTCAATTATTCCCTGTCACTCCCTCTAATCCGGTTTATTCTTTATTCTGCTCCGGGTTTTATCTTCAGCTCTCAAAGTGGGAGGGACCGAGAGCAGCAAACAACAATAATTCCTTGAGGATTGCAGTGAACGTCATGAGGGAGTTACTGAACTGAATGTGTTCAGCAGCAGAACAGGAACATTGCAACTGAAAGTGGTTTGAAACAGGAAGTGCTGAGTGTGAACATGGCTTCCAGACAACAGGAGGAAAGATGGACTGAGGAGGCAATTTGTCCCATTTGTCTTGATTTCTTCACTGATCCGGTTTCACTGGAGTGTGGACACAACTTCTGCCGCTCCTGTATCACCCAGCGTTGGGAAAAGAAGGAGAAAAACTCCTGCCCGGAATGTCGACAGGAGTTTCCAGAAAGAAACCTCACGGAAAGTTGGGCCTTAGTGAATCTGGCTGAGAAAGCTCGAAAATTGAAGCTGAATCGTGAAGAGAAGGAAAGTAACCTTCACTGTGAGGAACATCAGGAAGAACTCAAGCTGTTTTGTGAAACTGACAAGAAATTAATCTGTGTGAATTGTGTAGTTTTGCAGGAACACAGGGAACACCACTTCATCCCGATTAAAGAAGCTGTTGAAATCTACAAGGTAAAAGGGAACAGATTTGATCCCCTGATTATTTGATCACATTTTCAGGGCCTAACACTTTTATTTTCTGATTTTTTTCTCCCAATCCCAGGTTGGGGTGAAATCTTCCTTAGATTCTCTCACAGAGAAGAAATCGACGGTTCTAGAAATAGAGCAGCAGCAGAAACAGAAGATTTCCCAAATTAGGGTAAAGTCTCCCTGTGCTGAGCTTCCAAATTTAATTCATTATTTTGTTGTTTTTATGACAGAAACATATTATTTTTAATGTTTCTTCTTATAGAAACAGTCGGTCAGTCTGCAGAGCCACATCACATCCGAGTTCACTAAAATGCGCCAGATTCTCACTGAGAAAGAGCAGCGTCTCATCCGAGATCTCAGGGAAGAAGAGGAACAAATTCTAAAACCAATGGAGGAAAATCTTTATGAAATTGAGGAGAATTTGAATTCTATTCAGGAGAAGCTCTCAAAGGTGGAAAACCAGTTGGATGAAAAAAACGAAGTGAAATTTCTGAAGGTGAGGGATTATATTTCAGTTCAGTTCAGTTCAACAAAAGTACACAGTCACAACATGATCCACACGAGCCTCCTCCCATCCTACTTCATTTCCCTGTCAATATATCCTTCTGTTCCTTTCTCCCTCATGTGTTTATCCAGCTTCTCCTTAAATGTATCCCTGGCTTTCCGTGGGTGGGTGGAATTTAATGCTGCCCCCCCCCCCCCAGGGTACATTTAGTCAGGGTGTGGGGTGAGGGGAAGGGGACATGGGGAATGACACTGTGTGGAGTTTCTGTTGTCTTTCTATCTCTACACAGATTAAGTCTGTGGTGGTAAGTCTTGTGGGACAGCCTTCCTGTAACCAATTCAGCCCCTTAACAGGGCAATTAATGTTCTCATCCTGCTGTCACTGGTATTCCCCCAGCAATGAGCAGGGGTCTCACAATATGGGAAGCCTGAAAATCAAACCCTGTTGGGATTACTGGTGGGATTCTGGGAGGGGGTGGGGGGGAGAGGTGGTGGGATTGAGGATGTAGCGGGAATGCCCTTGTTCAGTTGCACTGTGTACCTGATTGAGGGACTGTAAGAGATTCACGCTCCCGTTTCCTCTGACTGATAGTTCTTGACTCGAGGATTTTACAAAAAACATTGGGTGGCACAGTGGTTTGCACGGTGGTTAGCACTGTTGCTTCGCAGCGCCAGGGTCCCAGGTTGGATTCCTGGCTTGGCTCACTGTCTGTGCGGAGTCTGCACGTTCTCCCTGTGTCAGCGTGGGTTTCCTCCGGGTGCTCCGGTTTCCTCCCACAAGTCCCGAAAGACGTGCTGTTAGGTGAATTGGACATTCTGAATTCTCCCTCTGTTTACCTGAAGGGGCGATGGAATGTGGCGCCTTGCGGCTTTTCACAGTAACTTCATTGCAGTGTTAATGTAGGCCTACTTGTGACAATAAATATTATTTTTAAAAAGTTATCTAGGGGGGATGGCAGGGAAGACAGTGCAATGTTCCTCCTGCAGAATGTTTGAGGTGAGGGACGCCGTCAGTGTCCCTGCTGATTTCACCTGTGGGAAGTGCACCCATCTCCAGCTCCTCAGAAACCGCATTAGGGAATGGAGCTGGAGCTGGATGAACTTCGGAGCATTCGGGAGGCAGAGGTGGTCATAGATAGTAGCTTCAGGGATGTAGTTACTCCGAAGAATCAAGATAGATAGGTGATGGTGAGAGGGGCTGGGAGGAAGCAGTCAGTGCAGGGATCCTCTGTGGTCGTTCCCCTTAGTAACAAGTATACCGTTTTGGATACTGTTTTTTTTTAATAAACAATTTTATTGAGGTAGTTTTTGGCTTTATAAACAGTTACAGACATCATCAGAAAGAAAGCAAAAAAGGCAAAAATGTGCAAACATCCACATACTTTCAATACTTCCATCGTAACATATTGCACAAGCCCGCTCCTCTCCCACCGGTACTACCCGCCATATTTTCCCTCCTACTCTACTCTACCCCCCCCCCCCCCTCCCCCCACCCCCTTGCTGACGCTCACTCTCCCGCAAAGAAGTCAATAAATGGTTGCCACCTCCGGGTGAACCCCTGCACAGATCCCCTCAAGGCGAACTTAATTTTTTCCATCCCCAGGAAACTCGACATGTCCGCCAGCCACCACTCAGTCTTCGGGGGCTTTGAGTCCCTCCACGCCAATAATATTCGTCGCCGGGCTATCAGGGAAGCAAAGGCCAACACATTGGCCTCTTTCTCCCCCTGGACGCCCGGGTCATCCGAAACCCAAAAATTGCCACCCCTGGACTCATCACCACCCTTGTTTTTAGCACCTGGGACATGACCCCCGCAAATCCCTCCCAGTAACCCCTCAGCTCAGGGCATGCCCAAAACATGTGAACATGGTTCGCTGGTCCTGCCGCGCACCTAGCGCATTTGTCCTCTATCCCGAAAAATTTGCTCATCCGAGCCACCGTCATATGGGCCCGGTGAACGACCTTAAATTGGATCAGCCCGAGCCTAGCACATGTCGCGGTCGAATTTACCCTACTCAGGGCCTCTGCCCACAGCCCATCCTCCATTTCCCCGCCTAGCTCCTCCTCCCATTTAAGTTTCAGTTCCTCTGTCTGGGACCCTTCCTCCCTCATAAGCACCTTATATATACCCGAGACTCTGCCCTCCCCTTCTTCCCTCCTAGAGACTATTCTGTCGAGGATCCCCATTGGCGGGAGGCGTGGGAAAGATGGGACCTGTCTACGAACAAAGTCCCGCAACTGTAGGTTTCTAAAATCATTTCCCCTTACCAACCCAAATTTCTCCTCCAAGCTCCTCAAACTCGCGAAGCTCCCTTCCAGGAACATATCACCCACCCTTCCCGCCCCTGCTCGCCGCCATACTCGGAACCCCCCATCCATACTGCCGGGGGCAAACCGATGGTTGTCGCAGATTGGCGCCCAGACAGATGCCCCCATCTCCCCCACATGCCTCCTCCACTGGCCCCATATCCGCAGGGTCGCCACCACTACCGGGCTGGTGGTGTACTTGGCCGGCGGCAGCGGTAGAGGAGCCGTGACCAGGGCTTCCAAACTGGAGCCCCTGCACGAAGCCGCCTCCACCCGCTCCCAAATAGACCCCGTACCCACCATCCACTTCCTTATCATAGCGATGTTGGCCGCCCAGTAATAATTGATCAGACTCGGCAAAGCCAGCCTTCCCTCGCTGTGGTTCCTCTCCAACATTGCCTTCTTCACCCGCGGGGATTTTCCCGCCCAGACAAAGCTCATGATCAGCCCGTGAACTCTTTTGAAGAAGGACTGTGGGATAAAGATCGGGAGGCACTGAAAAATAAACAAAAATCGAGGGAGGATTGTCATCTTTACAGTCTGCACCCTCCCTGCCAGCGACAGCGGGAGTGCATCCCATCTCCGAAACTCTCCCTTCATTTGCTCCACCACCCTGGCCAAATTTAACTTATGCAGCCTGCCCCAGTCTCATGCCACCTGGATTCCCAAATACCGGAAATTCTCCTCAACTAGCCTAAACGGTAGCCCTCTCAATCTGTTCTCCTGGCCCCTTGCCTGGACCACAAACATTTCACTCTTGACCGTATTTAATTCGTATCCTGAGAACTGGCCGAACTTCCTCAGCATTCCCAGTATAGTTCCCATCCCGGCCACTGGGTCCGACACGTACAGGAGCAGGTCGTCTGCATAAAGAGAAACCCTGTGTTCAACCCCGCCCCTCACCATCCCCTTCCAACCCTCTGCGGCTCTCAGCGCAATCGCCAGCGGCTCTATGGCCAGCGCAAACAGCAGCGGGGAGAGCGGGCAGTCCTGTCTGGTCCCTCGGTACAACCTAAAGTACTCCGACACTTCTCTGTTGGTCCTGACGCTGGCCCTCGGGGCCTGATATAATAATTTGATCCAATCCATCAATCCCTCCCCGAACCCAAACCGTCCGAGCACCTCCCATAGATAGTCCCACTCCACCCGGTCAAAGGCCTTCTCGGCGTCCATTGCCACCACTACCTCCACCTCTCTACCCACCGGGGGCATCATTATCACATTGAGCAATCTCCTCAGATTGGCCGCCAGCTGCCTACCTTTCACGAACCCCGTTTGATCCTCCCCAATCACCTCCGGTACACAGTCCTCCATTCTACCCGCCAGTACCTTTGCCAGGAGCTTGGCGTCTACATTAATCAGGGAGATTGGCCTGTAGGACCCGCACACCTCCGGGTCTTTACCCCGCTTCAATATCAGAGATATGGTGGCTTGTGACATTGTCGGCGGCAGGGTCCCTCTGTCCCTTGCCTCATTAAAAACCCTCGCCAAGACCGGGCCCACCAGCTCAGAGAACTTCCTATAAAACTCTACTGGGTATCCATCCGGCCCCGGGGACTTCCCCGACTGCATGGCCTTTAGGCCCCCCAATACCTCCTCTACTCTAATCGGGGCCCCCAGCTCTTCCACTCGCGCCCCACCCACTGTTGGGAATGTTAACCCGTCCAGAAACCTTTTCAACCCCTCCGGTTCTTCCGGCGGTTCCGAAGTGTACAGCTTACGATAGAAGTCCCGGAATACCCTATTCAATTCTGCCGGGTCCTCGACTTTGCGCCCCCCCTCGTCCCTCACTCTACCTAATTCCCTGGCCGCCTCCTTCCTCCTGAGTTGCTGCGCTAACAGTCTGCTAGCCTTTTCCCCATGCTCGTACACCACTCCCCTCGCCTTCCTAAGCTGTTCCACGGCCCTGTTCGTGGATAGTTCCCCCAGTTCCGCCTGTAGTCTCTGCCTCTCCCTGAGTAAAACCTCCCCCGGGGACTCCGCGTGCTCTTCATCTATCCGACCCATTTCCCTGACCAATCTATCCATCTCTGCCGGGTCTGCCTTGGCTCTGTGGGCCCCAATTGAAATCAGCTCCCCCCCGCACTACTGCCTTTAGCGCCTGCCACAAGGTCGCCGCTGAGACCTCCCCCGTGTCATTCACCTGCAGGTAATTTTTTATACATTTCTGAAGCCTCTCGCAGATCCCCTCTTCCGACAGCAGTCCCACATCTAGCCTCCATTGCGGGCGTTGATAGCTCGCTCCCCCGAACTGCAGGTCCACCCAATGCGGCGCATGGTCTTAAATGGTAATTGCTGATTATTCCGTGTTCTTTACCTCCCCCATACAGTCCCTGCTTAGTACAAAGAAATCTATCCTGGAATATACTTTATGGACGTGCGAGTAAAACGAGTAGCCCCTTCCTGTTGGCTGTCTATCTCTCCAGGGGTCCACTGCCCCCATTTGCTCCATAAACCCTTTCAGCTCCCTTGCCATTGCTGAGAGTCTACCCTTTCTGGGACACGACCGATCCAAAGTCGGGTCAAGGACCATGTTAAAGTTCCCCCTCCCCCATTATTAGCCTGCGAGAATCCAAGTCCGGGATCTTCCCCAGCACTCTTTTAATGAAGTCCACGTCATCCCAGTTCGGGGCATATATATTCACCAGCACCACTCTTCTCCCCTCCAGTCTGCCCCGTACCATCAGGTATCTGCCCCCCCTGTCCGCAGATATGCCCTCTGCCTCAAATTGCACGCGCTTGTTGATCATGATTGCCACCCCTCTGGACTTCGAGTCCAAGTCCGAGTGGAAGACCTGGCTAATCCAGCCCTTCCTTAGCCTGGTCTGGTCTGACACTTTCAGATGTGTCTCCTGCAACATAATTACGTCCGCCCTCAGGGCCCGCAAGTGCGCGTACACCCGCGCCCTCTTAACCGGCCCATTCAGTCCCTTGACGTTCCAGGTGATCAGCCTGGTCGAGGGGCACATCCCACCCCCCCGCACCCCGCCGGTCAGCCATAGCCTTTCTCGGGCCGGCCCCTGACCCGTGCGTCGCGCCATTCCTGGCCCGCCCTTTGGCTGCCTCCACCCTCGACCTCCTTTCCAGTGCCTATTTCAAGTCCCTCTCCCGTCAGCAGAACAACCCCCCCCTCCCCTAACCCCATCCCCTGATACCCCCACCCCTGCCATCTACTGGCTGTAACTTCCCCCCCATCTGACTCCCTTGACTAGCCAATTTGCTAGCCCGGTGACTCAACACTCCGGCGCCTTCCTGTCTCATTCCCATTGTTTCCCCGTCCTCCTCCCCACCCACTGGGGCAAGCCTGCTCCAGTGTCTTCCGCGAGCTGCACAAAAAGCACAAACCAGCCCAAACAGGAAAAAAAAACACAGAAAAAAGAGAAAAAGCACATAAATGTCCATGAACCAAGGAAAGAGTCTCAAATGTTCCGCTTGGCCCCTTTGGCCCAGCAAACCGTTGAGCAGCAGTCCAGGCACATTCGGCGTTCCTTCCCACAGAAATCCTCGGGCCCTAACTCGCGTCCTTGGGGCCTCCTTTCGGGACCAGCCCCAGGTCCCTCACAAAATCCATCGCTTCTTCGGGCTCGGAGAAGTAGTGGTGTTGACCCTGGTGCGTGACCCATAGCCGAGCTGGGAACAGCAGACCAAACTTCACGTGCTTCTTGAACAGCACCTCCTTGACATTCTTAAAGGCTGCTCACCGCCGAGCCACCTCCTGGCTTAGGTCCTGATAAATGCGGAGAACACTGTTGTTCCACGTGCTGCTCCTGGCGCTCTTTGCCCACTGCAGCACCCGCTCCTTGTCCACGAACCTGTGGAACCTAATCACCATCGGGCGGGGGGGGGGGGGGGTCCGCCCGGCCGCCCCTGCCTTGCCTGCGCTCTGTGTGCCCCCTCCAGCTCCAGCGGTCGTGGAAAGGCTTCGGCTCCCATCAGCTGCTTCAGCAGGTCTGCTACAAACGCTGCAGCATCAGCTCCCTCCGCCCCCTCCGGGAGGCCGACCATCCTCAGATTGTTCCTGCGGACTCTATTCTCCAGCTCCTCCATTCTGTCCAGCAGTCTTCTCTGCCGCTCTTTCAGGCCGTCCACTTCTAGCGCTGCAACCGTTTGCGCATCCGCCTGCTCCTCCACCGCCTTTCCCAGCTCCTTAACTTTAACATCCTGCGCGTCCAGCCTCTGGTTCAGCTGATCCACCGCTTTCTGGATTGGATCCAAGCTGTCCCGCTTCAGCGCTTCAAAACTGGACTTCATTACCTGGAGCATGTTATCCAGCGCCTGCTGGATTGCTGAGTCCGGGGCCCGTGTGTCCGCCATCTTAGGTCCCAGGTAATTTTCTTCAGGTCCTTGTCTCTGTCCCTTTTTCTCCTTCTTCTGCCTTCTGGAATCCCGCTGTTCCATGTGCCGCAGCCCGCTCCTCAGCACCTTCGCTGCCGCCTTCCTTCGCCCAGCTCCTTAAATTTTACCTCCTGGGCATCTGAAGTGGGTCCAAGCTGTCCCTCCTCAGCAACTCCAAACTTTTTTTCCTTGTCCTGGAGGGAGGAAGGTCCGTGGGTCCGCCATCTTACCCTTCAGGTCAGTTTCCTCCTTGTCTCCATCTCTCTTTCTTCCTCTACCTGCTGGCCTCCCACGCTTCCATCTGCTGCAGCCCGCTCTCCTCTTCTTTCACGGCAGCCTTTTTGCCGCCCCCGTGGTCCCGCTATCGCGGGGAATCAACTGTTAAGCCCCGCCGGAGTGAGAGCCCGCCGAATGTGCGGCTCACTCGAACATCGCCGCCACTGGAAGTCCGTTTTGGATACTGTTGAGGGGGACGACCTACCAGTGGTAAGTCACGGTGAACGGATCTCCAGCATTGAGACCGTCCCTGTGTCTCAGAAGTTAAGGAGGGTGAGCAGGAGAGCAATAGTTATTGGGGACTCGATAGTTAGAGGGACAGATAGACGGTTCTGTGGCAGCGAAAGAGACTTATGGGTGACCGTGTTTTCAGAAAGGGGGAGGGGGAACAGTCACAAGTCGTGGTACACATCGGTACCAATGACATAGGTAAGAGAAGGGACGGGGATTTAAAACAGGAATTTAGGGAGCTAGGGTAGAAGCTGAGAGCCAGGACAAACCATGTTGTCATCTCTGGTTTGTTGCCCATGCCATGTGCTGGCGAGGTGAGGAACAGGGAGAGAATGCAGATAAACACGTGGCTGCAGGGATGGTGCTGGAGGGAGGGTTTCAGTTACGTGGATAATTGTAGCACATTCTGGGGAAGGTGGGATCTGTACAGACAGGACCGTTTGCACCTGAACCAATATCCTGGGAGGAAAATTTGCTGCGGCTCTTCGGGGGTGTTTAAACTAATTTGTCAGGGGGGTGGGAAAATGAGCCGTTGTCCAGAAACCAGTGTTGAGAGTAGTGAGGCACTGAGGAGGGTATCAATGTTGCAGGCAGACAAGGTGTACCGGCAGACAGAAAGGTGGGTTGAAGTGTGTCTACTTCAATGCAAGGAGCATCCGGACTAAGGTAGGTGAACTTGGAGCGTGGATTGGTACTTGGGACTACGATGTTGTGGTCATCACGGAGACATGGTTAGATCAGGGACAGGAATGGTTGTTGGAAGTTCCGGGGTATAGGTGTTTCAGTAAGAGTAGGGAAGGTGGTAAAAGAGATGGAGGAGTTGCATTGTTAATCAAGGATAGTTTATCGGCTGCAGAAAGGCAGTTCGAAGGGGATCTGCCTCCTGAGGTAATATGGGCCGAAGTTAGAAATAGGAAAGGAGCGGTCACATTGTTAGGAGTTTTCTATAGGCTCCCAAATAGTAATGGAGATGTGGAGGAAAAAATTGCAAAACAGATTATGGATAGGTGTGGAGGTCTCAGGGTAGTTGTCATAAGTGACTTTAACTTAGCAAATATTGATTGGAACCTCTGTAGGTCGAATAGTTCAGATGGGGCAGTTTTTGTACAATGTGTGCAGGAGGGTTTCCTGACACAATATGTGGATAGGCCGACAAGAGGTGGGGGGGCACATTGGATTTGGTACTGGGTAATGAACCGGGCCAAGTGTTAGATTTGTTTGTGGGAGAACACTTTGGAGATAGTGACCACAATTCGGTGACTTTCACTATTGCAATGGAGAGGGATAGGGCCATACGGCAGGCAAGGTTTATAATTGGGGGAGGGGTAATTATGATGCGATTAGGCAAGGATTAGGGAGCATAAGATGGGAACAGAAACTGTCAGGGAAAGGCACAAATACTGCGTCTCCTTAATAGGTATGTCCCTGTCAGGCAGGGAGGAAATGGCCGTGTGAGGGAATCATGGTTCACAAAAGAGGTTGAATGTCTTGTCAAGAGGAAAAAGGAAGCGTATGTAAGGATGAGTGATGCACTATAAATTACGACGAGACTGGAGTAGAGAGTAATCGAGGCTTTATTACACAGAGATGTGTGACCTCCTACAGCAGCTGGCGAAACGGCTGCTGTTCGGAGAGCACACACATTTATACTCCGCCTACTGGGCAGAGCCAGCAGGCAGGGATCTATCCCCGTACCTGTAGTACAGGGGCCTAACCGTAATACCAGTATATACAATATGATACAACAGTGGTGACTACCACAATGAGAAAACAAGGTTCAGTTGGGTCGCTTGAGAGTTACAAGGTAGCAAGGAATGTGCTAAAAAAAAGGCCTAAGGAGAGCTAGGAGGGGGCATGAGAAGTCCTTGGCGGGTCGGATCAATGAAAATCCCAAGGCTTTTTACTCTTATGTGAGAAATAAAAGAATGACCAGGCTGAGGTTAGGGCCGGTCAAGGACAGTAGTGGGAACTTGTGCATGGAGTCAGAAGAAATAGGAGAGGCATTAAATGAATACCTTTCTTCAGTGTTCACCAAAGAGAGGGGCCATGTTTTTGAGGATGAGAGTGATACAGATGGGTAGGCTGGAGGAGGTAGATGTTCTGAGGAAGGATGTATTAGCAATTTTGAAAAACCTTAGGGTCAACAAGTCCCCTTGGCCAGATGATTCCAAGGATTCTTTGGGAGGCAAGGAATGAGATTGCGGAGCCTTTGGCTTTGATCTTTGGGTCCTCACTGTCCACGGGAATAGTGCCAGAGGACTGGAGAGTGGTGAATGTTGTTCCTCTGTTCAAAAAAGGGAATAGGAATGACCCTGGTAATTATAGGCCGGTTAGTCTTACTTCGGTGGTCGCTAAGTTAATGGAAAAGGTCCTGAAGAATAGGACTTATGGCCATTTGAAAAGATGCAGCTTAATCCGGGATAGTCAACACGGATTCATGAAGGGTAAGTCTTGCCTCACAAATTTGAGTGAATTCTTTGAGGAGGTAACTAAGTGTGTAGATGAAGGTTGATGTCGCAGACGTGGATTTTAATAAGGCACTTGATAAGGTTCCCCATGGTTGGCTTATGAAGAAAGTAAAGAGGTGTGGGATAGAGGGAAATTTGGCCAATTGGATAAGTAACTGGCTATCACATAGAAGACAGAGGGTGGTGGTGGATGGAAAATGTTCAGACTGGAGACCAGTTACCAGCCGTGTACCACAGGGATCAGTGCTGGGTCTTCTGCTATTTGTGATTTTTATCTATGCCTTGGAGGAGGGGGGCTGAAGGGTGGGTCAGTAAATTTGCTGATGACACCAAGATTGGTGGAGTAGTGGATGAGGTGGAGGGCTATTGTAGGCTGCAAAGAGACATTGATAGGATGCAGAGCTGCACAAAAAAATGGCAGATGAAGTTTAACCCTGATAAGTGCGAGGTGATTCATTTTGGGAGAATAAATTTGAATGCGGATTACAGGGTCAACGGCAGGGTTCTGAGGAATGTGGAGGAACAGAGAGATCTTGGGGTTCATGCCCACAGATCTCTGAAGGTTGCCACTTGTGGTGGTATGATTAGCATAGCTGCCTGCCATTGGTGCAGAACACCGGCTTACCATTGGCCCTGGTCGGTCATGTGCCTCTCGACCGGTTGGTTGAGATCAGTCATGTGACGGCTCCCCGATTGGTCGAGATGCTGGGTTAACCCCGCCTCCAGGGCAGGGTATAAATACCCAGTACGCCCAGCGGTCGTCCTTGTACTGTAATCGACCGCAGGGCTAACATCTAGTAGATTAAAGCCATACTTTTGTTCAGCAACTCGTCTCGCGTTCAATTGATGGTACAGCAATTTAATCTACTAGAAATTTGAAGATGGAGCTCCGGATCAAGCCTGAATGCTTCCGCATCGGCCCGCAAACTCCAAAACGCATCGGAAATCTTCAAGCATTGGCTGGCGTGTTTCGATAGCTATCTGCCGACCGCAAGCAGCCCCAGAAAGGCACAGAAGCTTCATATTCTCCATTCCAGCGTGGGAATGGCGGCCTACGCGATGATAGGGGAAGGAAAGGAATATGACGTGGCCATGGATACGCTAAAAGGACAATTTCTTCAGCCAGTAAACCGAGTGTTCATCCGACATCTGCTGGCTGCCAGACAACAGTTCCCCGGTGAGTCCTTGGACGATTTTTACCGGGCCCTCGCTGTCCTGGGGAAGAATTGCGCCTGCCTCGAAGTTTCAGCCACTGGGCACATGGAACTTTTTTTTTTTTTTTAAATAATTTTTATTGAAAGAGTTTTTCCATACAAACATTTACCCCTACTAATTTTTAAATTATTTACAACACAATCCCTCTAGGCAAATGTCCCTCCCTCGCCCGCCCTCTCGCGCGCACCGGTCCTCCCCCCCCCCCCCCCCCCAGGCAACCTTAACAAACAAGGCAGCCTACAGTTTCAGACATGAGCAGCGAGCAGACTTGCCCGCGTTACAGTCGTGCATGTCCCCCCACGACCCTTGCTGCCCCCCCCCCCCCCCCCCCCCCCCCGGGTTGCTGCTGCCACGACCCCGAACGTCTATCTCTGATCTAAAAAGTCAAGGAAAGGTTGCCACCGCCTGGAGAATCCCTGTACCGACCCTCTCAGGGCAAATTTGATCCTTTCCAGCTGAATATAGCTAGCCATATCATTAGTCCAAGTTTCAACGCTTGGAGGCCTCGCGTCCTTCCATTGAATTAATATCCTTCGTCGAGCCACTAGGGACGCAAAGGCCAGTATTCCGGCCTCCCTAGCCTCCTGTACCCCCGGTTCTACCCCGACCCCAAAGATCGCAAGCCCCCATCCTGGTTTGACCCTGGACCCCACCACCTTCGACACCGTCTTTGCCACCCCCTTCCAGAACCCTTCCAGCACCGGACATGCCCAGAACATATGCACATGGTTCGCTGGGCTTCCCAGACATCTGACACACCTGTCCTCACCCCCAAAGAACCGGCTCATCCTTGTCCCCGTCATGTGAGCTCTATGCAGCACCTTAAATTGAATGAGGCTCAGCCTCGCACACGAGGAGGAAGAATTGACCTTCTCCAGTGCATCCGCCCACGTCCCGTCTTCTATCTGCTCTCCCAGCTCCCCTTCCCACTTGGCTTTCAGCTCCTCCCCTGATGCTTCTTCCGCCTCCTGCATTATCTTGTAGATGTCTGATATCTTCCCCCCTCCGACCCAGACCCCCGAGAGCACCCTATCACTCGCCCCCTTACTGGGGAGCAGGGGGAACCCCTCCACCTGCCGTCTAGCAAATGCCTTCACTTGTAGATATCTGAACATGTTTCCCGGGGGGAGCTCAAACTTCTCCTCCAGCCCTCCCAGGCTCGCAAACCTCCCCTCTATAAACAGGTCCTTCAGCTGCCGTATGCCCACCCTGTACCAGCTCTGAAATCCCCCGTCGATGTTCCCCGGGATGAATCTATGGTTCCCTCTTATTGGCGCCGCCAACAGACCTCCCATTTCCCCCCTGTGTCGCCTCCACTGCCCCCATATCTTGAGGGTGGCCGCCACCACCGGGCTCGTGGTGTACCTCGTGGGGGGGAGCGGCCATGGTGCCGTTACTAGGGCCCCCAGGCTTGTGTTGCCACAGGACGCCCTCTCCATTCGTTTCCAAGCTGCCCCCTCCCCTTCCATCATCCACTTGCGCACCATTGACACATTTGCCGCCCAGTAATACCCCGAGAGATTGGGTAGTGCCAGCCCTCCACTGTCCCTACTCCGCTCCAAAAAGACCCTCCTCACCCTTGGGGTGCCGTGCGCCCACACGTAGCTCATGATGCTACTCGTCACCTTTTTGAAGAAGGCCCTAGGGAGGAAGATGGGCAAGCACTGAAATAAAAACAGGAACCTTGGGAGGACCGTCATTTTGATTGACTGCACCCTCCCCGCCAGCGACAGCGGTACCATGTCCCACCTCTTAAATTCCTCCTCCATCTGTTCCACCAGCCTGGAAAAGTTCAACTTGTGGAGGGTCCCCCAGTTCCTTGCCACCTGCACCCCTAAGTACCTAAAGCTCTTTCCTGCTCGCTTGAAGGGGAGTCTCCCAATACCCTCTCCCTGGTCCCCCGGGTGTATCACAAAAACCTCGCTTTTGCCCAAATTTAGTTTGTACCCCGAAAAGTCCCCAAACTCTGCTAATAGTTCCATTATCTCCGGCATTCCCCCTTCTGGGTCTGCCACGTACAGCAGTAGATCATCCGCATACAGCGATACTCGATGTTCCTCCCCTCCCCTAGTCAGTCCTCTCCACCCCCCTGAACCCCTCAGTGCCATCGCCAACGGTTCGATCGCCAGTGCGAAAAGTAGGGGGGATAGGGGACATCCCTGCCTGGTCCCTCGGTGGAGCCCGAAATACTCCGACCTCCTCCCGTTTGTCACTACACTCGCCATCGGGGCCGAGTAGAGCAACTTCACCCACTTAATAAACCCTTCCCCAAACCCAAACCGTTCCAACGTCTCCCACAGGTACTCCCACTCCACCCTATCGAATGCCTTCTCCGCGTCCAGCGCTACCACTATCTCAGCCTCCCCCTCCACTGCCGGCATCATAATTACATTCAGCAATCTCCGCACGTTCGTGTTGAGCTGCCGCCCCTTCACGAACCCTGTCTGGTCCTCATGGATTACCCCTGGCACACAATCCTCTATTCTAGCTGCCAGGATCTTTGCCAGCAACTTGGCATCCACGTTCAGAAGCGAGATAGGCCTGTAGGACCCGCACTGCACGGGGTCTTTATCCTGCTTCAGTATCAGGGAGATCAGAGCCTGCGACATTGTCGGGGGCAGAACCCCCCCCTCTCGCGCCTCATTAAAGGCTCGTACCAGTACTGGCCCCACCAAGTCCACATTTATCTTGTAGAATTCCACCGGGAACCCATCTGGCCCCGGCGCCTTCCCCGCCTGCATCTGACCTATTCCCTTGACTAACTCCTCTAGCCCTATTGGCGCCCCCAGCCCTTCTACCAGCCCCTCCTGGACCCTTGGGAACCTCAATTTGTTTAGGAAGTCCTCCATTCCCCCTCTCCTCGTCGGCGGCTCAGACTGATACAACTCCTTGTAAAAATCCCTGAAGACCCCGTTCACTTCTTGCCCCTTCTGTACTACCTTCCCGCCCCTCTCCTTCACTCCCCCAATCTCCCTAGCCGCATCTCGTTTGCGAAGCTGGTGTGCCAGCATCCTGCTCGCCTTTTCCCCATACTCATAGACCGCGCCCTGTGCCCTTCTCCACTGCGTCTCTGCCTTCCTGGTGGTCAGCAGGTCGAACTTGACCTGCAGGCTGCGCCGTTCTCCCAGCAGCCCCTCCTCTGGTGCCTCCGCATATCTCCTATCCACTTCCAATATCTCCCCCACCAGCCTCTCCCTCTCCTGCCTCTCCTTTCTTTCTCTGTGTGCCCTTATGGAGATCAGCTCTCCCCTGATCACTGCCTTCAGGGCCTCCCAGACCATCCCCACCTGCACCTCCCCCGTGTCATTCAAGTCCAGATAGCTCCCAATGCTCTTCCGGACCCTTTTACACACCTCGTCGTCCGCTAACAGCCCCACATCCAGCCGCCACAGCGGGCGCTGGTCCCGCGCCTCCCCCATTTCCACATCCACCCAATGTGGTGCATGATCAGAGATCGCAATGGCCGAGTACTCAGCTTCCCGTACCCTCGGGATCAGCCCCCTGCTCAACACGAAGAAATCGATTCTGGAGTACACTCTATGGACGTGGGAGAAAAAGGAATACTCCCTCGCCCTCGGCCTACCAAACCTCCATGGGTCTACTCCTCCCATCTGCTCCATGTACCCCCTCAGCACTTCTGCCGCCGCCGGCCTCCTATTGGTCCTTGAGCTCGATCTGTCTAGCCCGGGGTCCAGCACTGTGTTGAAGTCCCCCCCCATGATCAAGCCCCCCGCCTCCAGTCCCGGAATGAGGCCCAATAGGCGCCTCATAAAACCCGCGTCATCCCAGTTCGGGGCATATACGTTGACCATCACCACTTTCTCCCCCTGCAGCTTACCCTTCACCATCACATACCTACCCTCCTTATCCGCCACCACCTCCTCCGCCACGAACGACACCCTCTTTCCCACCAGAATCGCCACCCCCCCGGTTCTTTGCGTCCAATCCAGAGTGGAACACCTGTCCCACCCACCCCCTTCTCAGGCGAACCTGGTCCACTACCTTCAAATGGGTCTCCTGTAACATTGCTACATCAGCCTTCAGTCCCTTCAGGTGTGAGAATACCCTTGATCTCTTGACCGGCCCATTCAGCCCCCTCACGTTCCAAGTGATCAGCCGGGTCGCGGAACGACCCGCCCCCTTCCCCTGCCAATTAGCCATGTCCCGTTCCCTGCTCGCCCCGAGTCAGCCCTCCCCCTCTGACCCGCTCCCCATGGCGATGGCCCCCTCCCCCCACCTCTCCAGTCCTCCACTTCCCGTTTCTGGTCTTTTCAGCAGCAACCCGGTGTCCCTCCCTAACCCCCCCCCCCCCCCCCCCCCCCCCCCCCCAGGCTAGGACCCCTCCTAGCCGCGATGTACCCTCCATCGTACTCCCGTAAGTCAGCTGGTTCACGCTGACCCGGCTGCTCCTGCCACACTCTGACTCCCCCCGGCTCGGGGGGAGGGCCTCCCCCCCCTTGCCACTCCTCCCTGGCCCCGCTCCAGCGCGGGAAAGGTCGCCATTGCTAGCCACGCCCCGCACTCCTCCCCTCCCCCCTCCTCTGCCCCGCGCGCTGGAAAACAGAGGAAAGCCCGCGCTTTCGCCCTGCCACACCCCACCCCGCCATCTTCAGTTCCACCCCCGTCCCCGTCCATGCCTGTAAAGAACCCCCCCTAGGAGCCCATATCCCCGATCTGCTCTCCCCCCCGTCCCGCCTCCCCAACTTAACATTATAAGTAACAGATAAATAACAAATAACAATGTACTTAACAGTCGCCCTCTACCAAACAGCATAAATAACCCTAAATAACCATGAATAACCACAATAACAATAACTAAGGGAAGTTGGCAAAGGGGGAAAAAACATCAGAAGAAAAACCACAGCAAGAGTTCAAAATCCAAACAAAGAATTCAGCAGAAAGTACCCGAGCGGCTACGGCCGCCAAGTATCCCCTGGGTCTAATTCGAGTCCAGTTTCTCTTCCTGTACAAAGGCCCACGCCTCCTCTGGGGACTCAAAATAGTGGTGTTGGTTCCTGTAGGTGACCCACAAGCGCGCTGGCTGCAGCATTCCGAACCTGATCCGTTTTGCATGTAGCACCGCCTTCGTCCGGTTGTACCGGGCCCGCCGCTTTGCCACCTCCGCACTCCAGTCCTGGTAGACCCTCACCGTCGAATTCTCCCACTTGCTGCTCCTTTCCCTCTTGGCCCACTCCAGCACTCTCTCACGGTCGCTGAGTCGCTGGAACCGCACCAGCACCGCCCTCGGGGGCTCATTTGCTCTTGGCCTCCTAGCCATGACCCTGTAGGCCTCTTCCAGCTCCAGGGGCGAAGGGACGGCCCCTGCCCCCATCAGGGAGCTCAGCATTTCTGCTACATATCCCGGGAGGTCTGACCCCTCCAGGCCTTCTGCCAGGCCCAAGATCCTCAGGTTCTTCCGCCTCATTCGGGTATCCAGCTCCTCAAAACGGCTCTGCCATTTCAGGTGGAGTGCCTCGTGCACCTCTACCTTTCCCACGAGGACCGTGGCCTCCTCCTCCCTCACAGTCATCTCCTGTTGCAGCTCCCGAATCGACGCCTCTTGGGTCGCCTGGGCTCCCATCAGCCTGGTGGTCGTCGCATTCATTGACTCCAAGAGCTCCATTTTCAGCTCCGTAAAGAAGCGCAGGAGAGCGGCCTGCTGCTCCTCCGCCCATTTCCTCCATTCCTCGGGTGCGCCACCGGCCGCCATTTTGGTCTTCTTCCCCCGCTTTTTTTTGGGAGCTGCTGTTGCTTTCTTTACCACCCCACTCCGGGTACCGACCATAAAGTTGGTCTGGTTCTCTTCAGGGAGCCTTCCCCCACCGGGAATTGTCCTTACAGCGCCGTTGGGGCCCTCCAATCGGCCCGAAAACACCTTTGCAGCAGGAGCAGCCAAACGTGCGACTTAGCTGGTCATAGCCGCAACCGGAAGTCGGCACATGGAACTTTTGATCAGAGATGCTTACGTGGCTGGGATGCAGTCCACCGCTATCCGCCAGCGGATGCTGGGAAAAGACGACCTCAGCCTAACTGAGGCACGGACTCTCTCCACCTCCCTGGAGGTCGCCGACTTAAACGCCCGCGCCTATGTCCCCAGCCGTGCTGCAGCGCCCTGGGCCTCCTGGCACGCTTCCCCACCGCCATCCGCCGCTCCCGAACCCCCTCAGGCCTGCGCCGCGGGACACCCCGACAAGTCCGCGGGGCCCCGCTGCTATTTCTGTGGGTTTGCCAAACACCCTTGCCCGCGCTGCCCGGCCCGTTCCGCCCTTTGTAAGAGCTGCGGGAAGAAGGGCCATTTTTCGTTGGTCTGCCAGGCCAAATCGGTCGCTGCTGTGCCGCGCAGCGACAGGGGATCTCCTCCTCTGGGCCCTTCCGGGCCCTTCCAGCGCAGCGCACCAATCTCCCTCCTCCCCCCCCTACCCCACCCCCGGGCCCCTGCGCCCGGCCTGCGCGCCTCTCTGCCCCCGCTCTCAGCCGCTCCGATCGGCCCGCTGGCACCGCTAACCCCGCCCCCAGCAATCACGAGGGTCCTGGGCGCCGCCACCTCGGGACCCCGACTCCACGTGCGGGTCCTCTGTGTGGCCATCTTGGGGCCCCGACCCCACGTGCGGGTCCTGGGCGCCGCCATCTTGGGGTCCCGACTCCACGTGCGGATCCTGGGCGCCGCCATCTTGGGGCCCCGACTCCACGTGCGGGTCCTGGGCGCCGCCATCCTGGACTGGCACACAAGGTCCTGCCAGCACCCACTCGGCCGACGACGATGATGGATCTTCTCCACGGCTCGTGGCCATTCAGCTCGACCAGTTACGTCCACGCTCGCGCGCCAAGATGACGACGCAAATCCACCTCAACAGGCACGAGACGGGCTGCCTGCTGGACTCCGGGAGCACGGAAAGCTTCGTACACCCTGACACGGTAAGACGCTGCGCGTTCCCTGTCCACCCTGTAAAACACAAAATCGGGTTAGCCTCAGGTTCGCACTCCATCCGCATCACTCCATCCGCTGCTGCATTGCGGACCTCACGGTCCAGGGGAAGGTTTTTAAAAATTATAAACTCCTTATCCTCCCACCTTTGCGCACCGGCACTCCTAGGAATGGACTTCCAGTGCAACCTGCAGAGCTTGACCTTCCAATTCGGCGGCCCTATACCCCCCCTCACTGTCTGCAGCCTCGCGTCCCTCAAAGTGGACCCTCCCTCCTTGTTTGCTAATCTCACCCCCGATTGCAAACCCGTCGCGACCCGGAGCAGACGGTACAGCGCCCAGGACCGGACCTTCATCAGGTCCGAGGTCCAGAGTTTGCTGAAGGAAGGGGTCATTGAGGGCAGCAACAGTCCCTGGTGAGCCCAAGTGCTGGTGGTCCGGACTGGGGAGAAAAACCGGATGGTCATTGACTACAGCCAGACCATCAACCGGTTTACGCAACTGGACGCGTATCCTTTCCCCCGTATTTCCGCCATGGTAAACGAGATTGCGAAATACAAAGTCTTCTCAATGGTGGACCTCAAGTCCGCTTATCACCAGCTCCCCATCCGCACGAGTGACCACAAGTACACCGTGTTCGAGGCAGATGGGCGCCTCTACCACTTCCTCAGGGTTCCATTCGGTGTCAAAAATGGGGTCTCGGTCTTCCAACGGGAGATGGACCGAATGGTCGACAAGTACGGATTACGGGCTACCTTGTATCTCGATAATGTCACCATCTGCGGCCACGACCAGCAGGACCACGACACCAACCTCCGAAAATTACTCCAAACGGCAAAACTCCTTAACCTAACTTACAATAAGGATAAGTGCGTGTTTAGCACCGACCGTCTAGCCATCCTCGGCTACGTAGTGCGTAACGGAGTGATAGGCCCCGACCCCGAACGCATGCGCCCCCTGATGGAACTCCCTCTCCCCAATACCCTCAAATCCTTTAAACGCTGCCTGGGTTTCTTTGCTTACTACGCCCAATGGGTTCCCAATTACGCCGACAAGGCCCGTCTCCTCATTCGAGTCCACAACCTTCCCGCCGTCGTCAGAGGCCTGCCAGGCCTTTAGCCGCATCAAAGCGGACATTGCAAAGGCCACGATGCGCGCCATCGATGAGTCCCTCCATTTCCAGGTCGAGAGCGACGCATCAGAAGTAGCTCTGGCAGCCACCCTGAACCAAGCGGGCAGACCCGTGGCCTTCTTCTCCAGAACCCTCCAGGCTTCCGAACTCCGCCACGCCTCAGTGGAAAAGGAAGCCTAGGCCATAGTCAAAGCTGTGCGACATTGGAGGCACTATTTGGCCGGCAGGAAGTTTACCCTCCTCACAGACCAACGGTCAGTAGCCTTCATGTTCGATAATGCACAGAGGGGCAAGATTAAGAACGACAAGATCTTGCGGTGGCGGATCGAGTTGTCCACGTACAACTACGATATCTTGTATCGTCCTGGGAAGCTCAATGAGCCTCCTGATGCCCTGTCCCACAGTACCTGTGCCAGCGCGCAGATAGACCGCCTCCGCTCCCTCCACATGGACCTCTGCCATCCAGGGGTGACCCGCTTCTATCATATCACTACTCCATCGAGGAAGTCAGGACAGTAACCCGTGACTGCCACATCTGCGCAGAGTGCAAACCGCACTTCCACCGCCCCGAGCGCGCGCATCTGATCAAAGCATCCCGCCCCTTCGAACGTATCAGCATCGACTTCAAGGGGCCCCTTCCCTCTAGCAACCACAACATTTACTTCCTGACGGTGATCGATGAATACTCCCACTTCCCCTTCGCCATTCCCTGCCCCGACATGACCACATCGACCGTCATTAAGGCCCTCTTCTCCATCTTCTCCCTGTTCGGCTACCCCGCGTATATACATAGCGATCGGGGGTCCTCATTTATGAGCGACGAGCTGCGTCAATTCCTGCTCTGCAGGGGCATTGCCTCTAGCAGGACGACCAGCTATAACCCCCGGGGTAACGGACAGGTCGAGCGGGAGAATGGTACCATCTGGAAGACCATCCTACTGGCCCTCCGGTCCAGAGATCACCCTATTTCCAGATGGCGAGGTTATCCCCGATGTCCCACATTCTATCCGCTCCCTCCTATGTACCACAACTAACCAAACACCTCATGAACGTCTTCTTGTTTTCCCCAGGGTCGTCCTCTGGATCCCCTCTCCCGACGTGGCTGGCCGCCCCCGGACCCATCTTGCTCCTGAAGCATGTGCGGGTGCACAAGTCCGACCCGTTGGTGGAACAAGTCCAGTTACTCCACGCTATCCCGCAATATGCGTATGTGGAGTACCCCGACGGTCGGCAGGACACGGTCTCCCTTCGGGACATTGCACCCGCCGGCGTGCGGCCCTCCCCCCCTTCACCACTGACCCCCCCCGCCCCTTTACCCCCAACGCCCCACCCTGGCCACCCCTTCCTCATCCATGGCGTCTCCACCACCAGCCCGGGGTACGGAGACAGTTCAAGGACCATCGCTCCCGGAGTCGAGGACATCAGCTGAACCACCACCATCGGCTGAACCAACGTCACCAACTCCCCTGCGGTGGTCTGCCAGGATGTCACGGGCAACAAAAAGGCTGATCGAGTCCATTTAACTTCAACACGACCATGGACCTTGTATGGACACGATGTACTGTCTGGGCCAGTGGGAAGCCAAGGAAACATTTTTTTTGTTCTCTCCTTACTACTCATACCACCAGTTCTCTCCCCCCCCCCCAGCTCTTGCTGACACCTCCCCCCCGGCTTCTTTCTCCGCAAGGGGTGAATGCGGTGGTATGATTAGCATAGCTGCCTGCCATTGGTGCAGAACACCGGCTTACCATTGGCCCTGGTCGGTCATGTGCGTCTCGACCAGTTGGGTGAGACCAGTCATGTGACGGCTCCCCGATTGGTCGAGAGGCTGAGTTAACCCCGCCTCCAGGGCGAGGTATAAATACCCAGTACTCCCGGCGGTCGTCCTTCTACTGTAATCGACCGCAGGACTAACATCTAGTAGATTAAAGCCATACTTTTGTTCAGAAACTCGTCTTGCGTTCAATTGATGGTACATCACCACTCAAGTGGATAAAGCCGTGAAGAAGGCCGATGGTGTGTTGGCGTTTATTAACAGGCGGCTTGAGTTTAAGAGCCGTGGGGTTATGCTGCAACTGTATATGACCCTGATGAGACCACATTTGGAGTATTGTGTGCAGTTCTGGTCACCTCACTATAGGAAGGAAGTGGAAGCATTGGAAAGGGTGCAAAGGAGATTTGCACTATAAGATTCAGGGTGGGAGATACAGGAGGGATGTCTGAGGTAGGCTCTTTACTCAGAGAGTGGTTAGGGTGTGGAATGGACTGCCTGCTGTGATCGTGGAGTTGGACACTTTAGGAACTTTCAAGCGGTTATTGGACAGGCACATGGAGCACACCAGAATGACAGGGAGTGGGATAGCTTGATCTTGGTTTCGGACAATGCTCAGCACAACATCGAGGGCCGAAGGGCCTGTTCTGTGCTGTACTGTTCTATGTTCTATATTAAATTACGCAGACTCAACCACAAACTTGTTTTTTTTAGAAAAACACTCCCAATACCTGAATACAAAGAGCTCTAAACTTGTGTAAATAACATTACACAGCATTTAATTGTTTTTCCAATTTAAATCCCTCTACAATTTAACCTTGGCTTCTACATAAACACACAAATCACCACAACTTATTAAAAAGCCACTCCTGAAAATTCACAGACAAAACCCCACATTTCAGCCCAAACCTTCCTCAATTCAAACCCAAATCCCCCCAGGATTTGGTTGTTGCCCTGAAGTTATTTTAAAAACCTCAGCCCCAATCCCCCTGGGATTTGGCTGATAAATTCCAATTCCCCACCCGGCTGCTCCTTCTGGTGTGAATTGTAGGCCCGGGAGCCAGGTTGACCAATCTTGACCCTCCGTCTTGACTGTACTGTCAGACCCTTGGAGCTTGCCCCTTCACAGTCGGTGGGGGGGGGGGGACGAGACGTTCCGCTGGCGGTGGGGGAGGGGGGAGGGGGGGGGGGTGGTCAGGGGTTGGCGAGGCTGATTACAGGAGAGCAGTTTTTGGCAGGTCGGCTCTGCAGGCAGCCGGCGCCATGTTGCCCAGCGTGGCTACTGCAGGCCGCCGCCGTGCACATACGCGGCCACGGACTCAGCCATTCCCCGGCCCGATCCGCAGGTAAAGCTGGGGGCTTCACCCTGCGCGGCTGTGAGCCCCCCCACCGGGCAGAGGATCAGTGCGGGGGTGGCGCCGACTTTCTGGTCGTAAGACCAGTTGGATCCTGCGGACATAGCCGCAGGGTCGGAGAATCCTGCCCCCTATGTCCGGACACCGTGCTCGCCGCTGTGACAGACTGGAGTAAATTCCACCCCGTGTGATAGTCAGTTCCACATTCTCATCACTCTCTCGGGAAAGAAGTTTCTCCTGAACTCCCCATTGGATGTATTTGTAACTATATTATGTTTCTATCCCGATTTCTGGATTCTCTACAAGTGGAAACATCTTCACTGAATCTCTCAAATCTGACCCCTTTCATCATTTGAAAGATCTCTATCAGGTCTTCTCTTTTCCACAGTAAAGTTGATCAATCTTTGCTGTTAGTTGAAGCCTCTCAGTTGCTGTCGATCTTTTTGATACTTTCTCCTGTGCTTTAATATCCTTTGTGGAACATCCTCTTTCTATTCCATGTCTGCAGCAATGGGAATTGACAATTCTCAGCAGCTTGTAACAATGTGAGGGTAATTTCTGCTTTCTGGATCTAGACAGTCCGTCTCTGTCAACTCAGATATGTGTTTTGTTTATTTCAGGAGGAAGCATCTGGGAAGAGGAGGTAGGACATGAACTTTACTGAAACTCTGGGCAAGTTGGTAAAATTACTCAGCAAAGTGTTTATGGTCAATTTATAATCAACTCTTTAATATTTACAGGATTAGCGATGAGGATAAAAAGCTGTCACTCGCAGATGGTGTCCTGTCCATCGGAAAATTCAACAGCCCTTTACCGTTCCTCATGTGGAGAGAAATGCTGGATGTCATTAACCCTGGTAAAACTCAGATAGGTTCCTCTGTCCTGATTTAAAAAAAATATTTAATGCATTTGAAAATTTTTATAATAATAACATTAACAATGACATCAACATGGTATAATAAACATTTACCCCCCCTCCCATCCCAATCTTCACACACCCCAACCATAAAACAACAATCCGGCCCTCTCCCCCGCCTCCCGCTTGGAATTCTGCATCTGCTGACATTTTAATTTTCCCCGAGAAAGTCGACGAACGGCTGCCACCTCCGGGTGAACCTGACCATTGACCCTCTAAAGGCGAGCTTTATTTTCTCGAGACTGAGAAACCCAGCCATGTCACTAACCCAGGTCTCTACACTCGGGGGCTTCGAGTCCCTCCACATTAACACGATCCTTCTCCGGGCTACCAGGGAGGCAAAGGCCAAGATGTCGGCCTCTTTCGCCCCCTGAACTACTGTCTCTTCCGACACTCTAAAGATCGCTACCTCCGGACTCGGCACCACCCATGTTTTTAGTACCGTGGACATTGCCTTAGCGAAACCCAGCCAAAACCCTCTAAGCTTCGGGCAAGCCCAAAACATGTGGACATGATTTGCTGGGCTTCCCGCGCACATCGCACACCTATTCTCTACCCCAAAAAACGTACTCATCCTAGCCGCTGTCATGTGTGCCCGGTGGGCTACCTTGAACTGTGTCAGGCTGAGCCTGGCACATGATGAGGAGGTATTAACCCTGCTTAGGGCATCCGCCCATAGACTCGCTTCTATCTCTCCTCCTAGCTCGTCCTCCCACTTGCCCTTAAGCTCTTCCACCGGAGTTTCCTCTGCCTCCCAAAGTTCCTGGTAAATATCCAATACCTTCCCCTCTCCCACCCAGGTACTGGAAACTACTCTATCCCGTATCGCCCATGGAGGCACCAGCAGAAAGGCCCGTGATGCACAATCAATGACTACTAAAGCGAGGTTGTAGTACAACTGAAGGCTTTAATAAGCTAGATGTTTCCCCCAGCAGCTCAGGTACAGAAAGGAAGCTGCTGGGGCGGCACGGGCTCTTATACCCCGCCTTGCAGGGCGGAGCTACCAAACAGGCTCGACCAATAGACAACATGCATTATCCACCAATGGTGTTCCAGCATTGCTAGGTTCCGTAATACCTCTAACCAGGCTGCCACATTCACCCCCTGTTAAAAAAAAGAGTCCAGCGGGGGTGGTGGCTTGGTATTACAACTTTGTAACATGGTAGGATTTATGGTTATGGAGGTACCGTAATACCTCCGTACAGCGTTTTGACTTATAATCATAACTATTTACAAAATATTTTACAATTTCACAATTAACTATATCCATGTTATAGTGAAGCAATCAGTCAATCGGGGGCCCTGGTCGTCCTCTGTGATCATCAAAGCTTCGGTGGTGACGCCGGTGGAGGTTCGGGCGTCTGTGACTCCGGGAGCGTGGTTTCCGTCTCTGTGGCAGCTTCAACACCCCTAGACGGCGCTGGTGGGGAAGCTGATTGTCCTGGGAAGGGAGCATCTGCGGGGTGCGGCGGTGGGGCCTAGACGGGATCGACAGAAGAACTGATCCTCCTGGGAAGGGGGCAGCTGTCTGGTGCCCCGGTGGGATGGTGGGTGGGACCGGTGGTGGGGGTGTGCGCGGGGATCCGGCGGGTGCCAGGTCTCGTAGGGAGACCGTGTCTTGTCGGCCGTCGGAGTACTCCACGTAGGCGTACTGGGGGTTATCATGGAGAAGATGGACCCTCTCGACCAACGGGCCCGACTTGTGCGCCCGCACGTTTTTTCGGAGCAGGATGGGTTCGGGGGCTGCCAGCCAGGTCCCAGTGGAGGACTTCCTGGGGAAAACGAGGAGACATTCGTGAGGTGGTTGTGGTGCAGAGCAGGGATCGGATGGAGTGGAGGGCATCCGGGAGGACATCCTACCAGCGGAAGACTGGGAGATTTCAGACCGAAGGGCCAGTAGGACGGTCTTCTAAACCGTTCCGTTCTCCCTCTCTACCTGTCCGTTACCCGGGGGTTGTAACTGGTTGTCCTGCTTGAGGCAATGCCCTTTCTGAGCAGGAATTGACGCAGTTCATCGCTCAAAGAGGAGGACCCCCTATCACTATGTATGTAAGCGGGGAACCCGAACAGTGTAACGATGCTATGGAGGGCTTTGATGTCAGTGGTGACTGCATGCATACGTGCAGTGCGGTCAGCCTAATTTGAAGGTGATTTGTGGAGGGGCTGTTGTCAAGTGACAGTTAAACCCAAAATACTTCATCAGTGTTTCCCACCCTACCTCCTCCTCTAACCAAACCCCTCCCCCCCCCATTGGTCATTGGGAAGCGGGAGCAGGGGCCTGTCGTGAAGGTGAGTGAGTGCCTTTAAATTTGCTTACCTTTCAGCGGGAGCAGGGTTTGAGGGAATATCAGGTAAGCTCTTCCTTTATTTTTCTTTTTCTTGTTTTTTTTTTAATCTAGAGCTGATGTCAGGGAAGGCAGTACAATGCTCCTCCTGCAGAATGTTTGAGGTGAGGTACACCGTCAGTGTCCCTGCTGATTTCATCTGTGGGAAGTGCACCCAACTCCAGCTCCTCAAAAACCGTGTTAGGGACCTGGAGCTTGAGCTGGATGAACTTCGGATCATTCGGGAGGCAGAGGGGGTCATAGGTAGGAGCTTCAGGGAAGTAGTTACGCCAAAGACTGGAGATAGATGGGTAACTGTAAGAGGGACTGGAAAGAAGCAGTCAGTGCAGGGACCCCCTGCGGTTGTTCCCCTGAGTAACAAGTATACCGTTTTGGATACTTGTGGGGGGGACGACTTACCAGGGGTAAGCCATGGGGTACGGGCCTCTGGCATGGAGTCTGTCCCTGTTGCTCAGAAGGGAAGGGGGGAAAGGAGTAGAACATTAGTAATTGGGGACTCAATAGTCAGGGGCACAGATAGGAGATTTTGTGGGAGTGAGAGAGACTCACGTTTGGTATGTTGCTTCCCGGGTGCAAGGGTACGTGATGTCTCGGATCGTGTTTTCCAGGTCCTTAAGGGGGAGGGGGAGCAGCCTCAAGTCGTAGTCCACATTGGCACTAACGACATAGGTAGGAAAGGGGACAAGGATGTCAGGCAGGCCTTTAGGGAGCTAGGATGGAAGCTCAGAGCGAGAACAAACAGAGTTGTTATCTCTGGGTTGTTGCCCGTGCCACGTGATAGTGAGATGAGGAATAGGGAGAGAGATCAATTAAACACGTGGCTACAGGGATGGTGCAGACAGGAGGGATTCAGATTTCTGGATAACTGGGGCTCTTTCTGGGGAAGGTGGGACCTCTATAGACAGGATGGTCTACATCTGAACCTGACGGGCACCAATATCCTGGGGGGGAGATTTGTTAGTGCTCTTTGGAGGGGTTTAAACTAATTCAGCAGGGGCATGGGAACCTGGATTGTAGTTTTGGGGTACGGGAGATTGAGAGTGTAGAGGTCAGGAGCACAGATTTGACTTCGCAGGAGGGTGCCAGTGTTCAGGTAGGTGGTTTGAAGTGTGTCTACTTCAATGCCAGGAGTATACGAAATAAGGTAGGGGAACTGGCAGCATGGGTTGGTACCTGGGACTTCGATGTTGTGGCCATTTCAGAGACATGGATAGAGCAGGGACAGGAATGGTTGTTGCAGGTTCTGGGGTTTAGGTGTTTTAGTAAGCTCAGAGAAGGGGGCAAAAGAGGGGGAGGTGTGGCGCTGCTAGTCAAGGACAGTATTACGGTGGTGGAAAGGATGCTAGATGGGGACTCTTCTTCCGAGGTAGTATGGGCTGAGGTTAGAAACAGGAAAGGAGAGGTCACCCTGTTGGGAGTTTTCTATAGGCCACCTAATAGTTCTAGGGATGTAGAGGAAAGGATGGCGAAGATGATTCTGGAAAAGAGCGAAAGTAACAGGGTAGTTGTTATGGGAGACTTTAACTTTCCAAATATTGACTGGAAAAGATATAGTTCGAGTACATTAGATGGGTCGTTCTTTGTACAATGTGTGCAGGAGGGTTTCCTGACACAATATGTTGACAGGCCAACAAGAGGCGAGGCCACATTGGATTTGGTTTTGGGTAATGAACCAGGCCAGGTGTTAGATCTGGAGGTAGGTGAGCACTTTGGAAACAGTGACCACAATTCGGTGACCTTTACGTTAGTGATGGAAAGGGATAAGTATACCCCGCAGGGCAAGAGTTATAGCTGGGGGAAGGGCAATTATGATTCCATTAGACATGACTTAGGATGTGTAGGTTGGAGAAGTAGGCTGCAAGGGTTGGGCACACTGGATATGTGGAGCTTGTTCAAGGAACAGCTATTGCGTGTTCTTGATAAGTACGTACCAGTCAGGCAGGGAGGAAGGGGTCGAGCGAGGGAACCGTGGTTTACCAAAGAAGTGGAATCTCTTGTTAAGAGGAAGAAGGAGGCCTATGTGAAGATGAGGCGTGAAGTTTCAGTTGGGGCGCTTGATAGTTACAAGGAAGCGAGGAAGGATCTAAAGAGAGAGCTAAGATGAGCAAGGAGGGGACATGAGAAGTCTTTGGCAGGTAGGATCAAGGAAAACCCAAAAGCTTTCTATAGGTATGTCAGGAATAAAAGAATGACTAGGGTAAGAGTAGGGCCAGTCAAGGACAGTGGTGGGAAGTTGTGTGTGGAGGCTGAGGAGATAAGTGAGATACTAAATGAATACTTTTCGTCAGTATTCACTCAGGAAAAAGATAATGTTGTGGAGGAGAATGCTGAGACCCAGGCTATTAGAATAGATGGCATTGAGGTGCGTAGGGAAGAAGTGTTGGCAATTCTGGACAAGGTGAAAATAGATAAGTCCCCGGGGCCTAAAGGGATTTATCCTAGGATTCTCTGGGAAGCCAGGGAAGAGGTTGCTGAGCCTTTGGCTTTGATTTTTATGTCATCATTGGCTACAGGAATAGTGCCAGAGGACTGGAGGATAGCAAATGTGGTCCCTTTGTTCAAGAAGGGGAGTAGAGATAACCCCAGTAACTATAGGCCGGTGAGCCTATTGTGGGTAAAGTCTTGGAGAGGATTATAAGAGATACGATTTATAATCATCTAGATAGGAATAATATGATTAGGGATAGTCAGCATGGTTTTGTGAAGGGTAGGTCATGCCTCACAAACCTTATCGAGTTCTTTGAGAAGGTGACTGAACAGGTAGACGAGGGTAGAGCAGTTGATGTGGTGTATATGGATTTCAGTAAAGCGTTTGATAAGGTTCCCCACGGTCGTCTATTGCAGAAAATACAGAGGCTGGGGATTGAGGGTGATGTAGAGATGTGGATCAGAAATTGGCTAGTTGAAAGAAGACAGAGGGTGGTGGTTGATGGCAAATGTTCAGAATGGAGTTCAGTTACGAGTGGCGTACCACAAGGATCTGTTCTGGGGCCGTTGCTGTTTGTCATTTTTATAAATGACCTAGAGGAGGGCACAGGAGGTTGGGTGAGTAAATTTGCAGACGACACTAAAGTCGGTGGAGTTATAGACAGTGTGGAAGGATGTTGCAGGTTACAGAGGGACATAGATAAGCTGCAGAGCTGGGCTGAGAGGTGGCAAATGGAGTTTAATGTAGAGAAGTGTGAGGTGATTCACTTTGGAAAGAATAACAGGAATGCGGAATATTTGGCTAATGGTAAAATTCTTAGCAGTGTGGATGAGCAGAGGGATCTCGGTGTCCATGTACATAGATCCCTGAAAGTTGCCACCCAGGTTGATAGGTTTGTGAAGAAGGCCTATGGTGTGTTGGCCTTTATTGGTAGAGGGATTGAGTTACGGAGCAAAATGATCAGAGGGTTAGATAGGGTGGACAGTGAGAGCCTTCTCCCGCGGATGGAGGTGGCTCGCACGAGGGGACATAGCCTTAAATTGAGGGGTAATAGATATAGGACAGACGTCAGAGGTGGGTTTTTTACGCAAAGAGTGGTGAGGCCGTGGAATGCCCTACCTGCAACAGTAGTGAACTCGCCAACATTGAGGGCATTTAAAAGTTTATTGGATAAGCATATGGATGATAATGGCATAGTGTAGGTTAGATGGCCTTTAGTTTTTGACTTCCCATGTCGGTGCAACATCGTGGGCCGAAGGGCCTGTGCTGCGCTGTATCGTTCTACGTTCTATGTTCTATGGTTGCGGTCATGTCAGGGAAGGGGATGGCGAATGGGAATCGTGAGTACTTATCAATCAAGTTCAGGAAGTACGTGTTGCGGTCGGTGGAGGGGAGGGGACCTTTGAAGGCCATGCTGAGGCGTTCAAAGGGACAGGAAGCCTTTATCAGGTGCACTTTCTCTGGCCAGTAGAAGTGCAGCTTGCACTCCACGCCGATTTGCCAATTCCTGGTGACTGTCCTGATCTCCTCGATGGAATAGGGCAGGTTTTGGGTCTTGACAAAATGGAAGAAACGAGTGACCCCGGGTGGCAGAGGTCCTCGTGGAGGGCTCGGAGGCGGTCCACTTGTGCGTTGGCACATGTGCCGCGGGACAGGGCATCAGGAGGCTCATTTAGCTTCCCGGAACAATACAAGATCTCATAGTTATAGGTGGAGAGTTCGATCCTCCACCGCAAGATCTTATCGTTCTTTATCTTGCCCCGCTGTGCATTATCGAACATAAAGCCGACCGACCATTGGTCAGTGAGGAGAGTGAATCTCCTGCCGGCCAGGTAATGCCTCCAATGTCACACAGCTTCTACTATGGCTTGGGCCTCCTTTTCGGCTGAGGAGTGGCGGATTTCAGAAGAATGGAGCGTACATGAGAAGAAGGCCACGGGTCTGCCCGCTTGTTTGAGGGTGGCTGCCAGAGCTACGTCAGACACATCGCTCTCGACCTGGAAGGGGAGGGACTCATCGATGGCGTGCATCGTGGCCTTTGCAATATCTGTTTTGATGCAGCTGAAGGCCTGGCGAGCCTCTATCGACAGGGGAAGAACTGTGCATTGGATCAGAGGATGGGCCTTGTCTGCATAGTTGGGGACCCACTGGGCGTAATAAGAGAAAAAATCTAGGCTAAACTTCAGGGCCTTGGAGCAGTGAGGAAGGGGAAACTCCATAAGGAGGCGCATGCGTTCAGGGTCGGGGCCTATCACTCCATTTCGCACTATGTAGCCGAGGATGGCTTGGCGGTCGGTGCTAAACACGCATTTATCCTTGCTATACATAAGGTTAAGGATTTTTGCGGTCTGGAGGAATTTTCGGAGGTTGGTGTCGTGGTCCTGCTGGTCGTGGCCGCAGATGGTGACATTATCGAGATACGAGAATGTTGCCTGTAAACAGTATTGGTCAACCATTCGGTCCATCTTTCGCTGGAAGACCGAGACTCCATTAGGGACACCGAAAGGAACCCTTAAAAAGTGGTAGAGCCGCCCATCTGCCTCGAAGGCAGTGTACTTGCGGTCACCCATGCGGATGGGGAGCTGGTGGTAGGCGGATTTAAGGTCCACCATGGAGAAGACCTGGTATTGCGCGATCTTGTTTAGCAGGTCGGATATGCGGGGGAGAGGGTCCACATCCACCTGCGTAAACCTGTCGATGGTCTGACTGAAGTCTATGACCATCCTATTCTTCTCCCCGGTCTTTACCACCACTACTTGAGCTCTCCAGGGCCTGTTGCTAGCTTCAATGACTCCTTCCCTCAGTAGCCATTGGAGTTCTGACCTAATAAAGATCTAGTCCTGGACACTGTACCGTCTGCTCCTGTTGGCGACGGGTTTGCAATTCGGGGTGAGGTTCGCAAACAGGGAAGGCGGATCGACCTTGAGGGTCGTGAGGCTACAGACAGTGAGAGGGCGTATAGGGCCGCCGAATTTGAAAGTTAAACTTTGGAGGTTGCACTGGAAGTCTAACCTGAGGAGTGTGGCTGCGCAGAGGTGGGGAAGGACGTAGAGCTGGTAATTTTTGAACTCCCTTCCCTGGACTGTGAGATTTGCTACACAGAACCCCTTTATCTCTACTGAGTGGGAACCGGAGGCTGGGAGATTTTTTGATTAACAGGGTGGACGGGGAGAGAACAGCGCTTTACCCTGTCGGGGTGTATGAAGCTCTCCGTGCTCCCAGAGTCGAATAAGCAGGACGTCTCGTGTCCGTTGATTAGCACCGTTGTAGTAGCAGTTGAGAGTGTTCGAGGCCAAGTCTGGTCCAGGGTCACCGAGGCTAAACGTGGCAGCAGCTGGGTGTTCTCGTCGGGCAGTGTGGTCATCTTCACTGGGGCCCTGGGAGCCCATCCAAGATGGCGGCCCCCACTGGTCGCATGTGACTGTGGGTGCACAAAATGGCAGGGCCCATCCATCGCACACGGCTTCCGCGGAACAAGATGGCGGTGCCCGGAGGCCACACGTGGCCCTGGAGGAGGAAAATGTCGGCGCTCGCTGGCCGCACGGGGCCCGTGGAGAGGGTTGTAGTGGCAGTCCGTATTTGCTTCCGGAGACTGCAGCAACCGCCCAGGCCTGGCATACCGCCACGAAATGGCCCTTTTTGCCGCACCCTTTCCAGGTGGACGAACGGGCTGGGCAGCGCTGTCGGGGGTGTTTGGCTTGCCTGCAGAAATAGTATAGAACATAGAACAGTACAGCACAGAACAGGCCCTTTGGCCCTCGATGTTGTGCCGAGCAATGATCACCCTACTCAAACCCACATATCCACCCTATACCAGTAACACAACAACCCCCCCCTTAACCTTACTTTTTTTTAGGACACTACGGGTAATTTAGCATGGCCAATCCACCTAACCCGCACATCTTTGGACTGTGGGAGGAAACCGGAGCACCCGGAGGAAACCGGGCCCCCCCGGGGTTGCTGGGCCGTCTTGCAGTGCAAGCTTGTGGGGCAGTGTGGGGCATTGCCTCGGAGTCGGCTGCAGAGGGATTCCACGTCGCCCAGGGGGCTGCCGCGCGGCCGGGAGCGTAGGCACGGGCGTTTCGGGAGGCCACATCCAGGGAGCTGGCAAGGGCCCGAGCCTCCTTGAGGCCTAGCGTTTCTCTCTCCAGCAAACGCTGGCGGATTTGAGAACACAGCATACCCGCAATGAAAACGTCCCGAATCAACAGTTCAGTGTGGCCATTTGCTGAAACATGCGAGCAGCTGCAGTTTCTCCCCAACGCGAGGAGCGCACGGTAGAATTCTTCTAGTGACTCACCAGGAATTGGTCGCCTCATTGCTAGCAGATGCCGGGTGTAGACTGATTCACAGGGCGAATGTAATGTCCCTTCAGCAACTCCATCGCAGCATCGAAGTCGTCCGTGTCCTCGATGAGGGTGTAGACTTCTGGGCTCACCCTCGAGTGCACGATCTGCAGTTTCTGTTCTCTTGTGGGTGCGTTTTCTGCCGTTCCGAGGTAACCGTTGAAGCACGCTAGCCAGTGCTTGAAAGTCGCCGTCGAGTTTACTGCGTGGGGGCTGAGTTGCAGACACTGGCTTGATTCGGAGCTCCATTCTTTAAATCTAGCTTATTAAATTGATGCACAATCAATGACTACTAAAGCGAGGTTGTAGTACAACTGAAGGCTTTAGTAAGCTAGGTGTTTCCCCCAACAGCTCAGGTACAGAAAGGGAGCTGCTGGGGCTGCACGGGCTCTTATACCCCACCTTGCAGGGCAGAGCTACCATACTGTCTCGACCAATAGACAACATGCATTATTTACCAGTGGTTCCAACATTGATAGGTACCGTAATACCTCTAACCAGACTACCACAGCCGGCACCTGTTTTCTCAGGAAGTCTCGCACCTGCAAATACCTAAAACCATTCCTCCTGGCAATTTAAATTTATCCTCCAAGGCTTTCAAGCTGGGAAAGCTCCCATCTATAAATAGATTCCCCATCCTTCTAATTCCTGCCCTTTACCATCTCCAGAACCCACCATCCAGCCTACCCGGAACAAACCGATGATTATTATAAATTAGGGTCCAAACGATGCTCCCTCCACTCTCTTATATCTCCTCCATTGCCCCCAGATTCTCAGAGCCGCCATCATCACCGGACTTGTGGAGTATCGGGCCGGCCAGAACGGAAGAGGTGCCGTTATCAGTGCTCCCAAACTGGTGTCTTTGCATGACGCCGCCTCCATCCGCTCCCATGCCGACCCCTCCCTCACTACCCACTTCCTAATCATGGCTATATTAGCCGCCCAGTAGTAATTGCAGAAGTTCGGCAGCGCCAACCCAACCCCCCCCCCCCCCCCCCCCCCCCCGACTGCGCTCCAGGAACACTTTCTTCATTTGCGGGGTTTTACCCGCCCACACAAAGCCCAAAATAACCTTATTCACCCGCTTGAAAAGGGCCTTTGGGATGAAGATGGGGAGGCACTGAAAGACAAACAGAAATCTGGGGAGGACCGTCATTTTCATGGTCTGTACCCTCCCCGCCAGTGATAGCGGGAGCATGTCCCATCTCTTACAGTTCCCTTCTACCAACTGGAATAGGTTTACCTTGTGCAGTGCCTCCCATTCCCAGGCCACCTGGATTCCCAGGTACCGAAAGCTCCTCCCTACCATTCTAAGCGGCAGCTCTCCCAGTCTCTTCTCCTGTCCTCTTGCCTGGATCACGAACATCTCGTTTTTCACCATGTTCAATTTATACTCCGAGCATTTGCCAAATTCCTCCAGGATTCGCAACCCTCCCAACGGGTCTGAAATATACATGAGCAGGTCATCTGTGTAAAGTGAAATCCGGTGCTCCCCGCCCCCCCCCCCCCCCCCACCCGAACCAGCCCTTTCCAGTTCCTAGAGGCTCTCAACGCCATGGCCAATGGCTCTATGACCAGAGCAAACAGTAATGGGGAGAGGGGGCACCCTTGCCTCGTCCCTCCGTGTAGTTTCAAATACTCTGACCTCAGCCGGTTTGTACGCACACTTGCTACTGGTGCCTGATAGAGCAACCGCACTCAGTCAATAAAGCCCTCACCAAACCCAAACCTTCCCAGCGCCTCCCACAAGTAATTCCACTCCAACCGATCAAAAGCCTTCTCCACATCCATCGCTCCCACCACCTTCACCTCCTCTCCTTCCGAGGGCATCACAATAACATTTAGAAGCCTTCGAGCATTGGCCTTGAGTTGCCTGCCCTTTACAAATCCCGTCTGGTCTTCCTTTATCACCCCCGGGACACAGTCCTCTATCCTTGTGGCCAGTATCTTCGCCAGCAGTTTGACATCCACATTCAGTAGAGAAATTGGCCTGTATGACGCGCATTCCTCCGAATCCTCCTCCCGTTTCAGGATCAATGAAATCATGGCCTGTGACATTGTTGGGGGGAGGACTCCCTTCTCTCTTGCTTCATTAAATGTCCTCTCCAGCAGTGGGCTCAATATCTCCGAAAACTTCTCATAAAATTCCACCGGGTTGCCATCAGGCCCCGGGGCCTTGCCCGACTGCATGCCCTCTAGCCCCTTGATTATTTCCTCAATCTCAATTGGGGATCCCAGCCCTTCCACCAGATCCTCACCTCTCCTCGGAGACCTCAACTGATCAAAATACTGCCACATCCCCTCCACCCCAGCCAGGGGTTCCGTCTCATATAATTTACTCTAGAAGTCCTTTAGCACCTTGCTTACCCCTGCTAGGTCCAGGACAGTATTCCTGCCTCTACTCTTTACTTTATCTATCTCCCTGGCTGCCTCCCTTTTCCTGAATTCATTCTGCCAACATTCTGCTTGCCTTTTCCTCGTACTCATAAATCGCCCCCTTGCCTTCCTCAACTGTTCCACCGCTTTCCCTGTGGTCAACAGCCCAAACTCCGCCTGTAACCTCCGCCGCTCCCTCAGTAGCCCTGTGTCCAGGAGCTCCGAGTATCTCCTGTCCACCTGGAGTATCTCCTCCACTAGCATAGAACATAGAACAGTACAGCACAGAACAGGCCCTTCGGCCCTCAATGTTGTGCCGAGCCACGATCACCCCACTCAAACCCACGTATCCACCCTATACCTGTAACCCAACAACCCCCCCTTAACCTTACTTTTATTAGGACACTACGGGCAATTTAGCATGGCCAATCCACCTAACCCGCACATCTTTGGACTGTGGGAGGAAACCGGAGCACCCGGAGGAAACCCACGCACACAGGGGGAGGATGTGCAGACTCCACACAGACAGTGACCCAGCCGGGAATCGAACCTGGGACCCTGGAGCTGTGAAGCATTTATGCTAACCACCATGCTACCCTGCTGCCCCCTGTCCTTCTCAGCCCGTTCCCCCTTTTCTCTGTGGGCCCATATTGAGATTAATTCCCCTCTGACCACTGCCTTCAAAGCTTCCCAAACCGTTGCTGCAGAGACCTCCCTTGTGTCATTTGTGTCCAGGTAGTTCTGGATGGACTTGATAACCCGCCCACAGATCGCTTTGTCTGCGAGCACCCCCCCATCCAGTCTCCACAGTGGGCGTTGCCCTCTCTCCACACTAATCTGTAGATCCACCCAATGAGGGCAGCACGGTGGCGCAGTGGGTTAGCACTGCAGTCTCACGGCGCCGAGGTCCCAGGTTCGATCCCAGCTCTGGGTCACTGTCCGTGTGGAGTTTGCACATTCTCCCCGTGTTTGCGTGGGTTTCGCCCCCATAACCCAAAGATGTGCTGGGTAGGTGGATGGAACAAGCAAAATTGCCCTTTAATTGGAAAAAATGGCCGTGCAAACTTCCATGGGTCTACTCACCCCATCTGTTCCATAAACCTCTTCAATTCCTTTGCCGGCCTCCTCCGTGTCCTGGATTTTGACCGCTCCAATTCCGGATCAATGACTGTGTTAAAGTCTCCTCCCATGATCAGGTTATGTGACTCTAAGTCTGGGATCTTACAAAACACCCACCTCATAAATTCCACATCGTCCCAATTCGGAGCATATATGTTCACAAGTACCACCCGCATCCCCTCCAACTTACCACTCACCATTATGTACCTACCCCCCTTGTCTGACATGATTCTCCCAGCCTCGAATGCCACTTGTTTGTTGATCAAGATCGCTACCCCCCTGGTATTGAGAATGCCAGTGAGAAGACCCAGGCATTCCTTCTCTATTTGCACATACCTTGTTTTGGTGGGCGTCTTCAGCAGGTATTCTGCCGTGTCCATGCCAATGGCCTGAAGCTGAACAGGTCCAAATGTTGCTTTGACATGTCGACACTCAAGTTCCGAGGTGACCAGATCTCTCACCCTCGATGCACAGGCTACCGGTGCCCAGGATGAAGTGTCATCGCGTTGAAGCAGCACCGTACCGATGCCATCCTGGCTCGCATCTGTCGAGATCTTCGTCTCCCTGTCTGGGTCGAAAAATGCCAATACGGGTGCAGTGGTGAGCTTGGCTTTCAGCTCCAACCACTCTGCCTGATGGGCTGCCTTCCATTCAAAGGCAGTGGACTTTTTCACCAGGTTTCGTAGGGCCATGGTGTGTGAGGCCATGTTTGGGATGAACTTGCCCAGAAAATTAACCATGCCCAGGAAGCGCAACACCGCCTTCTTGTCTTCAGGGACCTTCATGGCTTTGATGGCCTTGACCTTGTCTGTGTCCGGGCGCACACGCTGCTGAGAGATCTGGTCACCTCGGAACTTGAGTGTCGACATGTCAAAGCAACATTTGGACCTGTTCAGCTTCAGGCCATTGGCATGGACACGGCGGAATACCTGCTGGAGACGGGAAACATACTCTTCAGGGGTCGTGGGCCATATGATGATGTCGTCCACGTACACACGAACCCCTTCAATACCCTCCAACATCTGCTCCATGATGCAATGGAAGATCTCTGATGCTGAGACAATGCCAAACGGCATGCAGTTATAGCAGTGTCTGCCAAACGGTGTGTTGAAGGTGCAGAGCCTTCTGCTGGACTCATCCAGCTGGATTTGCCAAAATCCATGTGACGCATCTAACTTGGTGAAAGAACGTGCGTGTGCCATCTGACTGGTGAGTTCCTCCCGCTTCGGGATGGGGTAGTGTTCACGCATTATATTCTTATTGAGATCCTTCAGTCTGTATATCATTATCTGCATGTCTGCAGGGTGACAGGTACCCTGCCCAGTGGGCGTGCCCCTGGGGGCCTCTGATCCCCTGGGAGACCCCCACGATGCCGTTCTGCCTGGTACCTGTTTGTGGGAATCAGTACCGAACGGCGCCCGCCCGAGGTCTCCGAGGGGAAGGGAGATTGATCCCACACCTCGGGAAACTGAGGAATCTGCATATTAAAGTGAGACCAGCTGCCTCGCTTTAATATGTCAATTTCTGCAAAGTGACCCCGCCCACAATGGGCAGGATTCACATCACAACGTTTCGAGAGATCACGTTAGATGTCACGGGACGTTGTGAGCCGAGTAGATCCCGAGAGCGGGGTCTCCTGGATTTTATCATCCACGCTGAGCAGCGGCGAGCTGCTTTTCGGGCGCAGCGTGGCCATTGGATCGCGCCCTGAGTGTTGCCGTGGGGACTGAATTGCGGCTCTTCCCGTTCCCTTGGGGGCGCTATTCGGGAAGCAGGTCGGGACATGCAAATGGGCCAGTGCTCTTCCTACGGGAATCAGAGCAATTCCCATTCCCGCTGGTGTCTGATTCGCTGGGGCCTGAATTAGCGCTGGAGAGCCTGACAAGCTGGAGCTGTTTATAAACGCTCCACTCCCCAAACACTCCCATTCCAGCCAAGAAGGTGGCTCCACGGAGACCTGCCCCCAGACTTTCTGAGTCAGTGGCCAATCGCATGCTGGACGTGGTGGTGCAGAGGCAGGACACCCTCTTCCCCAGGGTGGGCAGGAGACCCAAGCCCACCATCAACAGGGCCTGGGAGGAGGTGGCAGAGATGGTCAGTGCTGCCAACCTCACCAGGAGGACTGGGGCCCAGTGCCGAAAAACGATGAACGATCTTCTGAGGGCAGCTCGGGTGAGTCACCACCTCTGTGTCCCTGGCATCACTCCTGTCCCTCGCTCCTCACAACCCACCTGCCTGCATCTCCCTCACACCCCACCCTGCACCAAACCCCAACACCTGTATTGTCCTCTTTGGTCTGGTGCCTGGCACACACATGCCACCAGCTACAGACCTCCCGTAGAACTCACCTCCATGCGTCTCACCATGTCCTTTATGTGTTCCCGAGGACAAGGTGACCCACAATCACCGGGAGCGGCAGAAAACCGGCGGGGGCATCCCAGACCTGAGAGTGCAAACCCCCGGGGAACAGAAGGCGATGGAGCTCGCGGGCGAGGCAGAGGAAAGGGCCGTCTCAGAAACAGAGGTCGGCATGTGGTAACCAAGTGAGATCCCAATGCAAAGCTGATGTCCCAACAGCAACTGAGTGACCCCCTCTCCCACAGACCTCTCCTTCCCAAGATCTCACCGTGTCTCTTGTCTTTTGTCTTGCGGGATCACCATCAGACGAGGCCGGGCCGTCGGGGGTCGCTGACCCCCAGCCACATCCCCAGAACTCACCGGAGCACCAGTCCGGGGAAGACACCGACTTCTCGTCACTGCTGTCACCTGCACCCTCCACCATCGCAGAGACTATCACCTCGGGGGGCATTTTAGTGAAGAGGCTCCTGGGTCACCTTCTGATGCTCACTTCACACAGGCTGCAGCACATCAGGTGGAGGCAGGGACTCCCGAGGGAGCGGGCGGTCGGAGGGCTGCCCGATCCCAGGAAGCAGCTGTAGTCCGGACAGGGATCGAGTTTCTGGGATGTATGGCGGGGGCAGGGCCCCAGGACACTTGAACCTGGGGTCACCCTCAGTGAGAGGTGGCAGGAAACGGGGCCAGAAGTGTGAGGCCGCCGTGTATGTCAGCTTACACAGTAAGTGAGCCGTTACCACTCACTATCTCCCGAAACCCCCTCCCCACAAGCTATATGGGCCTGTGAGATGGATTGGCCGGCACACATGCAGGGATGACCTGGGCGGAGAGTGGAATGTGATCCAAAAGGCAGGAGTCAGACTGTGTCAAACGATGAGGAGATCCAGAGCTCATCTCCCAGCGAGTCGTCATCATCCTCCGTCCCGTGGACAAGGCCCGCTGATACTGCCAACCCAGCGCCAACACCCTGTGGGGATACTGGTAGGACCCTCGGAGGGAGGGAGGGGGAGCTGGGGTAGTGGGGTGGAGTGAAGGGAGGAGGGACGGGGAAGGTGGAGTGAAGGGAGGAGGGACGGGGAAGGTGGAGTGAAGGGAGGAGGGACGGGGAAGGTGGAGTGAAGGGAGGAGGGACGGGGAAGGTGCAGTGAAGGGAGGAGGGACGGGGAAGGTGGAGTGAAGGGAGGAGGGACGGGGAAGGTGGAGTGAAGGGAGAAGGAACGGGGAAGGTGTCAGCAGCTATGGGGAAGGGGGCAGCACATGGAAGTGGGGGGGGGGGTCTGGGAGGTGGGACAGGGCTCAATGACGCTCCAGGTTTCTGCATGGGCCTCGTTATAACGGGTCTCCGCGTCGGTCTGGGGCCTCTGCACAGGTGTCATTAACCATGACCTCAGCGGTTAACCCTTGTCGCCAAAGAGCCAACCGCTCACCTGAGGGAGCACCTCGATGGTGCCGGGAACCGACGAGTGCGCCAAGATTTAAGCGTTGTGCCTGCTGCCTGGGTATCGGGGGCAGACGTGTGTGATGTACAGCTGGTGTTCACACACCAACTGCACATTCAGGGAGTGGAATCCCTTCCTATTGATGAAGGGCCCCCCTGATGATCCGGTACTTGTAGGGGGACATGCGTGCCATCGATCACCCCCTGGGCCTGGGAATGCCAGCGATGGAGGGAAATCCTGCTGCCCGGGCATCCTGGTGTGCCTGGTCCAGACTGAAGGTTATATAGTCCGCTGCCCGGGTGCATAGGGCATCCGTCACCGCGCGGATGTACCTGTGAGCCGATGTCTGCGAGATTCCAGACAGGTCCCCGCTCGGCCCCTGGAAAGTCCCAGAGACAGAGAGGTTCAGGGCGACCGTCACCGTGACGGCCACCGGGAGCGGGTGGCCTCCTCCAAACCCCAGCGGTGCCAGCTGCACCACCGCCTGGCACAGGTGACACCTGGTCTCACTGGTTAGCCGATGTCTTCAGCGGCACAGGCGGTCCGGCAGCTCCTCGAAGGACAGGCGTCGATGGTAAACACGTGTCCTGATGCAGCGCCTCCTTCACACCTCCTCCTCGGCCTGTTGGACGGCCGGCACTCGAGCCTCACCGGCTGGGCCCTGCTCTTCTGGGGCCGGCTCCTCTTGTGCAGGGTCCTCCCTGAGCAGGCCCTGTGCCTCCAGCCTCCGTGTGTCCGTAACGGGAGCTGTGGCCAGGTAGATAGCGAGCATTCCTTGCTGGATTCCAAAATTCATTCTCCGCAGGAGGGAATAGAGAACACATGTTAGCACGATGAGTATTCCCAAACCCATCCCAATCCAACAGGCTACATGGTGATCCTGAATTGTACTTCAGCTCCACCCTCCACATGTCCCCACAAACCCCACCCCTCAGCCGCTTCCCCCGATATGTTGCCATCCGCACTGCACCCCTGTCCCCATCAGTGAGTGGGACCGGGCCTGTGATGTGGGGAGGCTCTATCCTCACAGATCATCCCTGTCGACAGGGGTACCGGTGGGTGACAAAACCCGTGTCAGCGACAGGCTCTCTGACCCGTGTCCTGTTTCCTCCAGTGGGGTTTACTGTGGGTCTCCTCACTGGGTGGGCCGTGTGTTATCCCACCAGCAGGGTGGCACCTGGTTGTGGGGTGGAGAGGGTCACCGTATGCCACCAATCGCCTCCATGCTTAGAGGCTTGTGTGTGGGCAGGTCCTACAGATGGGGGTGAGGCAGGGAAGTGTGTGTCTGCTGGGAGCTTAGATGCAGTGTGATGTGGGTCCTGGGTGTGACACACAGGTTGTTACAACCTGTCCGGGGGCAGGGTGGATGGGAGCAGGGGCACGGTGGGCAGGCAGGGCTTGGAGACAGCTGGTGGTCCTGAGGGGTGGGCTGGCTGATAGTGTGACTGGTGAGGCCTCTGCCCTGAGAGGGGCAGTGTGCCAGGGAGGGTGCCAAAGGCCACGGTGCATGTGTCCTTTGTTTGGGGTGAGCTCTGCTATTCCCCTGCTTCCCCTGCAGTGGGGCTGAGCTTCTGATGAGGGAACTGAGGAGTGGCAGCACCTGGTGTGTGACTGATTGAGCTTGGCCACGCCCATCCCGGTGATGGCTCAGCCGGGGTCTGAGGCTTTCCAGAGGGGCGGCCTGGGTGGGCTCCCAAATGACCAGAGGCTCTGTGAACATTTCCAGGACACAGTGAGCAGTCAGCAGAGTGAGCAGCCAGGGGCCTGTGAGAAGCAGCAAAGGGGTGTGTTTAAAACCCAGACTGCAGCAATGGGGGTCTGAGCCAGGCCACCCCGATCCCGAGGGGGACACCCCGAGTGCACAGACCTGTCACCAAGTCGCTCCCTGTTACTGCCCCCGGCCCAGGCAGGCAACCCCCCCCCCCCCCCACCCCCCCCAGCAAGTCCGACAGTTATTGAGGCTTTGTGAGAGTTTATTACCCTCTCTCTGCCCCTCAGCAGCCATGGAGCCCAGTCCCCGTTTGGAAATATTTGCACTAATTCACACCCGCGTGACTTCTGCCTGAGAGGAGCGGAGCATCGTGGAAGGGCGGAGCATACTGTGTCCAATCCGCTGATTAGATTTAAATCTATGTAAATGAGGGTTTTACATGGGCCCGCTGCAGGGCACAAAATTTGATTTCTCCGGCAGTGAGGGACTGGAGCCTGGCGTCGGAATCAGTGCCGGGCACAAACCTCGATTTGTGCATTACGCCCGATTCTCCGCCCGATCACGCTTCCGCTGTGGTGAAGCAGAGAATCCGCCATATTTGTTTCCATGGAGCAGAATGGAAATATCTTGGTGTTGAGATCTTCTCTAAATTTGAGGAGAGATTAGTTTATTTTGATGATCTCTCTCTCACACAAACACACACACACACAGTTACACACACACGCACATCAGTGAGTCTCTCCCCCCGATCCCCAGTGAGTCTCTCCCCCGATCCCCAGTGAGTCTCTCCCCCGATCACCAGTGAGTCTCCCCCCCGATCCCCAGTGAGTCTCTCCCCCCGATACCCAGTGAGTCTCTCCCCCGATACCCAGTGAGTCCCCCCCCCGATCCCCAGTGAGTCTCTCCCCGATCCCCAGTGAGTCTCTCCCCCGATCCCCAGTGAGTCTCTCCCCCCGATCCCCAGTGAGTCTCTCCCCCCGATCCCCAGTGAGTCTCTCCCCAAATCCCAGTGAGTCTCTCCCTGATCCCCAGTGAGTCAATCTCCCCGATCCCCAGTGAGTCTCTCCCCCCGATCACCAGTGAGTCTCTCCGCCCCCCCCCCCCCCCCCCCCCCGCTCCCCAGTGAGTCTCTAATTTTCTGTTTTTTCTCCCAGTCTCTGTGACCCTGGATGTGGAAACAGCGAATCCCCGGCTGTGGGTGTCCGAGGATCTGAAGAGTTTGAGATGGACCGGGACCCAGAGGAGTCTCCCTGACTCCAGGAAGAGGTTTACATACTGGCCCTGTGTGCTGGGATCACAGGGATTCACATCAGGGAGACATTACTGGGAGGTGGAGGTGACGGGGAATCGGGAATGTATTCTGGGAGTAGCCGCAGAGTCTGTGGAGAGGAAGGGCTGGGTCATTCTGATCCCAGAGACTGGATTCTGGACCATTGGGCAGATTGAGGATCAGTTTTATATAAATTCCTCTCCTGAATCCCGTCTCCCTGTCCGTCATATCCCCGGGAAAGTGGGAGTTTATCTCTGTTATGAGTCTGGGACAGTTTCATTTTACAACGTGGACACCAAGTCCCATCTCCACACCTTCACTGGGAATAGATTCGCTGAGAAACTTTATCCGTTCTTCTGGACTGGGGATGAAAACCAGTTTCTGAGAATCTGCTCCGGTTCTGATCCGGATCTGTAAAAGGTCTGTGCCTCAGCGTGGTGACATCTTCACTGACATCACAAGGGCAGGGGTCGGGGGTCAGAAATCACTATTGACAACAGGTTGTACTAAATGAGTCACTCAATTGCCAAATTTAAAAATCTCAATCAGACTGTAAATAAGAACAACACAAATAGAAATGTCAGAGGATTAAAATAAAAAGGAAATTAAATATCCTGAACTTTTGCTTGCCGTTCATTGTAGTGCCGATTTCAGCCACACGATGGTAATGTCGAGCTGTACAAAGATCAGTAAAGTTTTACAGCGCAGTATCGCCACCTGCTGCTGGATACCTGGTACTGGCAGGAATACCAAAAACACAAAATGCTCAAACACTCGCTGATCAGACAATTCAGGCAGGACCTTTCTTCACAACTGAAAGAGAATTGGATCAGAAACAAAGGAGGGAAAATAAACATTAGCCTGGAATTTTTAAAAAATAATCTTGATTGTCACAAGTAAATGAAGTTACTGAAAATCCCCTCGGCGCCACATTCCAGCGCCTGTTCGGGTGCACAGAGGGAGAATTCACAATGTCCAAACTGCCTAACAAGCATGTCTTTCTGGACTTGTGGGAGGAAACCGGAGCACCCGGAGGAAACGCACACAGACACGGGGAGAACCTGCAGTCTATGCACAGACAGTGTCCCAAGCCTGGAATCGAACCTGGGACCCTGGTGCTGTGAAGCAACAGTGCTAACCAGTGTGCTACCCTGCCGCCCACTCCACTTCTATATTCCTGTCATACACCAAATACCTATCGGGAAATTCCACACTGCCGGTCTGGACAATATTCAAAACAGCCCAGGTTGGGACAGTGAAATTTCCCAGTTTGGGATCTTGCTGTGTGTCAGGAGCTGAATTCACAAATCTGGGCCTGTATTCCGAGTACAGAGAGGATAAGAATGTCCTCCTGGTTTAATAATTGGGACATTGGTGGATAGTTAGAATGTGAGAATGAAAGTGAAATTAGACAGAGCAACACCACCTCCCCCTGGCTGAGAATGGTTTAAATGAAGAAATGATTTAGTGACATTATACTACTAAAAATCATATATTTGCCATGACAGCTGAAAAGGCTGAGAGCGTGGGAAAGGATCAGATAAGAAAGTCAGTTTTCAAATTGACTATATACATGCAAGGCCACAATGCAGAATAAACCCGTTGTTTACGGTAGCATGGTGGTTAGCATAAATGCTTCACAGCTCCAGGGTCCCAGGTTCGGTTCCCGGCAGGGTCACTGTCTGTGCGGAGTCTGCATGTCCTCCCCGTGTGTGCGTGGGTTTCCTCCGGGTGCTCCGGTTTCCTCCCACAGTCCAAAGATGTGCGGGTTAGGTGGATTGGCCATGCTAAATTGCCTGTAGTGTCCTAAAAAGTAAGGTTGGGGGGGGGGTTGTTGGGTTACGGGTATAGGGTGGATGTGGGTTTGAGTAGGGTGATCATTGCTCGGCACAACATCGAGGGCCGAAGGGCCTGTTCTGTGCTGTACTGTTCTATTATGATTATTGGGCAAAGATCCCAGTTCTAGAAAACATGGCGCCGAGGTCCCAGGTTCAATCCTGGCTTTGGGTCACTGTCCGTGTGGAGTTTGCCCATTCTCCTTGTGTTTGCGTGGGTTTCGCCTCCACATTTCCAAAGATGTGCAGGGTAGGTGGATTGGCCACGCTAAATTGCCCCTTAATTGGAAAAAATAAATTGGGTACTCTAAATGTTTTTAAAAAGAAAACATGGTGGGAAACAGATGGTTTGATCACACCATATTATGGAAACATGCAGAAATTCTCTCACATCACATTATCTCTTAAAACGTGATGGACAGACATTTTGGTCGAATTAGATGAATTATAATTAGTTAAAACCCAATCATAGCCAGAAAGGGGACAGAACCTTAAAAGATTCTGATCTCTTTAAGAGACCAGGAAAGAACCTTCTTCTTCTCTCTGAAATCATCTTTAACCTAACCTTTGAAACCTATTCTTATTTTGCTTTGCAAATCACTATTTCCTTCTGTTTCATTTTTGTATTGTGCATTTTGATCTAAAGAAATTACCACAAACTGAATTGTATTTTGAATTCAACACAACCATCTGTATTTACGTTGGACAAACGAACCTTCTAAATTCTGTATTCGCATAAAATTTTACTTGATCAGTCGACTTTAAAACTGACACAAATAAAGCGTTACTTCACTTCACCCAAGAATCTCAGTCTCAAGTTCTGTCGATTAATATATAGTGCGGCGACACATAAATATATTAACAAAGTACAGATCCAACAGTGCCTGACTGGCCGACTCTATTTAAACAAAGGCACATGAACTGTGTTAAGGGTCCCCCACCCCTTATCGGCAGCTGATATTCTGCAAGCTCCTCGGGGTGGTGTATCATCCCTACTCCGTGAGAGCCGTGTGGGTTATAACAGTGAAGCATAGAACTGGAGCCAATCTCCACACAATTTTATAACATTTATTTACATAATTACAAATTACACACATTCGACTCTTAATCCAAGAACCACAGTTTCAATTGGAGTCTATTTATGGTGCCACATAGTTAAGAGCAGTTAATTTACAAATAACTACGTGGGTTTCCTCCGGGTGCATCACTTTCCTCCCACAGTCTATAGGGTTAGATGGATTGGCCATGCTAAATAGCCCCTTGGTGTCCAACGATTTGCAGGTTATGTGAATTTGCCATGTTCACTGCTCGTGGGTTACAGGCTTAGGAAGGGAGAATGGACCTAGGTTTGGCTGTTTCGGAGGGCTGTTGCAGACTTGATAGGCCAAATGGATTCCTTCTGCACTGTAGGGATTCAATGGTTCTAATTAATACGAGGTTCAGGCTCTCTATTTTTATACCCTTGCTTATCATTGTCCTGTGATTGTCCGTCTGCCTCAGCAGCTTCCGTCCCACACTCTGATTCTGAGGAAGTGTCAAAACAGATGTTTCTCTTTGTGAAGGACTGAACATTCAACCCCTTGTCGCTCCTGCCAATGGTTAACAGCAGCTTCTCGCCCCACCAATTCCTCCTTGTAGCTGCTCAGTCTGTCCTGACTGGGAGCCTGGTCACCATCAAACTGGATTCTGAATTGTGTATCTCTGTATTCTGCCCATGGCTATACCTTGACCAACTAACTGTGCCCATCGTGTAGTCTGTCCATGGCTATACCTTGACCAACTAACTGTGCCCATCGTGTAGCCTGTCCATGGCTATACCTTGACCAACTAACTGCCCATCGTGTAGCCTGTCCATGGCTATACCTTGACCAACTAACTGCCCATCGTGTAGTCTGCCCATGGTTATACCTTGACCAACTAACTGTGCCCATCATGTAGTCTTCCATGGCTATACCTTGACCAACTAACTGTGCCCATCATGTAGTCCAGTGTTCTTCAAACTTTTTTTCCGGGGATCCATTTTAACCAACTGGCCGACCTTCGCGACCCACGCTGGCCGACCTTCGCGATCCACTCCGGCTGACTTTCGCGACCCACTCCGGCTAACCTTCGCGACCCACGCCGGCCGACCTTCGCGGCCCACGCCGGCCGACCTTCGCGATCCACTCCGGCTGACCTTCGCGACCCACTCCGGCTGACCTTCGCGACCCACGCCGGCCGACCTTCGCGGCCCACGCCGGCCGACCTTCACGACCCACTCCGGCCGACCTACACGACCCACTCCGGCCGAACTGCGCGCCCCAAGATTTTCTCTTACCTTGTTTGCTGCTGACAAAAATGGAGGAAATGGTTTTGGGTCCCTTTGGCCCTCGTACACGCTCCTCCAATGGAACCTGTTGGATGAAGGCGAAGCCTTCCGGTGTCGGAAAGTATGGAGTCTCCTTCTGTCCAAAGTTCTGAATTTTTTCCTTGAAAGTTTAATCGAATAAACCCCCCCCCCCCGAACTTGTTAAAAAGATAAAAAATAAAATGAGTAAAATAAATGAAAAAAATGAATAAACCCCCCCGAACTTGTAAAAAAAAATACATTTAAAAAAAATTAAATCAATAAAATGAATGTATAAATGAATAAAAACCACTACAGAACTTGTAAAACAAAAAGCTACAGCAGTTTAAAATAATAGCGGTCGCACTGCGCATGCGTGCCCGATTGCTCAGGCACACCGATCATCGCGCGTGCCAATGCGGCCGTTTTTTTTTTTACATTTTTGCGGAATGCGCACGTGCACTGAACATCGCGCACACATGCGTAATGCTGCAGAATTTTTTTCACATGTTCCTGGCCGCTTGCAGCCAGCACTATGAAAAGCCGGCTGTTGCGCGGGGATTTGCGCGATCGGGAGCGCTGCGGACAATGGCTCCGCGACCCTCCCGACACCCGCCCGCAACCCACCCGCGGGTTGCGCCCCGGACTTTGAAGAACACTGGTGTAGTCTGTCCATGGCTATGCCTTGACCAACTAACTGTGCCCATTGTGTAGTCTTTCCATGGCTATACCTTGACCAACTAACTGTGCCCATCGTGTAGTCTTCCATTAGGGATGGACAATAAATGCTGGCCCAGCCAGTGAATCCCACATCTCGTAAATGAATTTTAAAAGTTTGTCAAATTGTGTCACAAGAAATTCTCAGAAGTATTGGATCTATATTGCGATGATCTCATGAGGCAGATGAAGCATAGTTCATTGAAGCTGATGGGCCCCCACATAAAATCCCTTCCAGAAATAGAGGGCAGAGCACGAAATACATGTGGAGAAAAACATTCAGGAATCAGGGGGAAAATTGAATAATTATACAGTTCTAATGCACCATTAATTCAGTCGTTTCCAACATCTTACACAGGACATTATTCGGAAAGCAATAGGTTACTGAGTGTGACCCTGTTTATCTTTGTGGTTCAGTTCATTGTTGGCTAATATTCATACAATTTCCTGTCAGACACAGGCCTCAATCCTGAAATTAAACTATTATCTGTGGTACATGGAGATGGGGATTGGCATTATTAGGGTGGTATTATTTCCAAGTCTCTGTGGGTATTCTTACAAGTATATGAAGGGGTTCACCTGACCTACAACTGTTTATTGATTTTGGTTATGATGAGCCCAAGAGCCTGCCTTTCACGTGTTCTTCAACAGAGGCCTTCGGCGCTTTTAATCAAAAAACAAGCTTTCTTCTACGAATTGAGTTAACATTTGAAAAACACACACAGTAAGAATTTTATCAATGACAAACATAAAGACACCACCGACATACAGTAATCTATGTATAACCCTTAATGAATTCCCCCTTAACTGTTCCAATTCAATAACAAAATCCAAGTAAAACCCCTTTTCAAAGGTGTGGCCCAGTACACAGCCTTCTTACTGGTATATCTACAGTGCAGAAGGAGGACATTCGGCCCATAGAGTCTGCACCGGCCCTTGGAAACAGCACCCTACCCACGCTAACTCCTCCACCCTATCGCCGTACCCTAGTAACCCCACCCAACCCAACCTTTTTTGCACACTAAGGACAATTTAGCATGGCCAATCCACCTAACCTGCACATCTTTGGACTGTGGGTGGAAAACGGAGCATCCGGAGGAAACCCATGCAGACACAGAGAGAAAGTGCGAACTCGCACGAACAGTGACCCAAGCTGGGAATCGAACCTGGGAACCTGGAGCTGTGAAGCAACTGTGCTAACCACTGTGATACCGTGATACTCTGTTCCCCCTTTCAAACAGCAGGTTTGAATTATTTCCAGAAAGCAATTATCTCTTTGAAGTTACCAAGTTAAGTCTGGAAACAGTTTTGAAAATGAAGATCGATACACTTCTTTCAACCTATGCAGTTCAAAGTCCGCCTAAACCTCAAAGCAAAAGTAAAACCCAGAGCTACAGCCCAGCTCCACCCACACAATGACATCACTTAAGCCATGTGTTAAACATTTCTTAAAGGGATACTGCCATGACAGTATTTATCAATGATTATTGGTGTTATTGGGTGGGATTTTCCTGGACTCCGACAGCACTGCCAGGATTTCATACCGACTGGTTCAGCAAATGGTGGAGAGTTGGTGAACTGTAATTTCCCAATACGATTCTTGCTGCTTTTGTTGAGCAGCTGGAGGTGCTAACTCTCGGATTATTGTGCTTGGTATAAATCACTGTTTTAATCAGTTAAATGGACAAAACCCTCATCCTCATGGATTGTTACTTTGAGTAGACAGATTACCAGGGGCTCTGGATTTCTACCATATTCAGTGAGACCTGGATAGCAATAAGGAGAGAGTTTCTCAGTGAATGTCCCAGTGAAAGTGTAGATATGGGACTTGTTATCTGAGTTATAAAAAGAAACCTTCCCTCCCTCATAATCCAGACAGACTTGAATCTTTCTCGGCATCGCACGGAACAGTAACTGTTGCCATGTTTCCTCGCAAGCCCAGTATTTATACCCCTCTCTCAGTATCACTGCCCAAAGTTCCTGGCTTGGACAGGCTGATTTCCCCCTTCCTCCTGACGGACTCCTTGGCCACACCCACATCCCACTCAGTCTTGTTTCCCACCTCCATCTCCCAGGTATGTTTCCCTGATGTGAATCCCTCTGATCCCAGGATACAGGGACAGGTATTAAATCTCTCCGGATTGTCGGGAAGCTGCTCCCGTTCCTCGGAGTCCCTCACGGTGCTCAGGTCCTCAGATACAAGAAGGCTATATTTGGGTCAAAGGTCACTGGAGCTGTGAACAGATGGACACGGATAAAATGTTAGGGCAGTGATACCTTCACTGGACTGGTAATCTAGAAACCCAGGGTCATGCTTTGGGGACCTGGGTTCGAATCCCACAATGGCAGATGGTGAAATTTGAATTCAATAAAAATCTGGAATAAAAAGTCGAATGACGATCAAGAAACCATTGTCGATTGTCGTAAAAACCCCTCTGGTCATGAATGTCCTTTAATAACAATAATCTTTCTTGTCACAAGTTGGCTTACATTAATGAAGTTAATGTGAAAATCCCCTCGTCGCCACATTCCGGCGCCTGTTCGGGTACACGGAGGGAGAATTCAGAATGTCCAATTCACCTAACCGTACATCTTTGGGCACTTGTGCGCCCGGAGCAGACATGGGGAAAATGTGAAAACTCCACATGGACGACGACTCAGAGCCGGGATCAAACCTGGGACCTCGGCGCCGTGAGGCAGCAGTGCTAACCACTGTGCCACCGCGCTGCCCCCAATTCCATTTTAAAAACAGTCCAGAATGTGTTATCGTCATCCACCTTTCAACTCAAACCAGGGTCAGTTAACCTCGTGAGTATCTCCTCTCCAATATCGAGCTCCAATACAGAGGCTCTGCTACACAGGTCTATGAGGAGTTTGACACGGCTATCAGCAGAATCACTAAGTCACAACAACTTGACCTACTGGAGGTTTTCAGTACAAGAGTAGGCACAGACCACGGGCATGGCCCTCCCATCTGAGCATCATGACCTGGAAAAGAGAAAATGAGAACAGACAGAGGCAGCTTGAGCTTTGCTGCTACCACAAGCCTTGTGTAACTAATAGCTTCTTTCAGAACAAACCATGTCATCAGATATCCTGGAGAAAGCCAAGTCGGCACTCGCCGTCATCAATGGCAGGCTTGACAGCCATAACCACACCATTTTTAAGGTGCCTTTGTCATTATTAGGGCAGCAGAGTAGCACAAGTGGCTAGCACTGTGGCTTCACAGCGCCAGGGTCCCAGGTTCGATTCCCCACTGGGTCACTGTCTGTGCGGAGCCTGCATGTTCTCCACATGTCTGCGTGGGTTTCCTCCGGGTGCTCTGGTTTCCTCCCACAGTCCAAAGACGTGCAGGGTTAGGTGCATTGGCCATGCTAACTTGCCCTTAGTGTCCAAATAGGTTAGGAGATGTTATGGGGTTAAGGGATAGGGTGGAAGTGAGGGATTAAGTGGATCGGTGCAGACTCAATGGGCCGAATGGCCTCCTTGTGCACTGTATGTTCTATGTTCTATTATTAGACCAGCAGGAAGGCTGGGATGGCTTTATTTGGCTGCAGGGCTGGGCTTTCCTGGGGAAGGGGGAGATGTGGCTTTGGGAAAGGGAAGAGGCTTCATGGTGAAGGTAATGGGGTAATTCCAGGCTGTGTGTGGGGGGCTCATGTTGATCTGTGATAGTGGCCTCGATGGTCAGCACTGAGGAGGCAGCCTCCAGATCATGAGGCCAACACCATTTGTAACTCCCCAGATACTGTGCTCCAAAGCAGCAAGACCTGGACAATATCCAGGCTTGGACTGACAAGTGAGAAGTAACATTTGCTTCAGACAAGTGCCAGGCAATGGCCATCTCCGACAAGAGAGAATCTAGCTATTGTCCCTTGATATTCAATGGCAACACCATTGCTGAATCCCCTATATCAACATTCTGGGGGTTACCATTGGCCAGGACCTGAACTGGATTAGTCACATAAACACTGTGGCTACTGGAGCAGGTCTGAGGCTGGGAATCCTGCGGAGAGTAACTCACCTCCTGACCCCCCCAAAGCCTGTCCACCATCTACAAGGCACAAGTCAGGAGTGCGATGGGAGACTCTCCACTTGCCTGGGTGAGTGCAGCTCCAACAACACAAGAAATTTGACACTATCCGAGACAAAACAACCTACTTGTTTGGCGCCCCTTCTAGAATAAATTTCACCCTCTCCAATGATGAACAGTTGCAGCCTGTGAACCATCTACAAAGATGAATTCCAGGAACTCACTAAGGTTTCTGAGGCAGTTCCTTCTAAACCCATGGCTGCTAATATCTAGAAGGACAAGGACAGCAGACACATGTGAACACCACCATCTGGTAGCCATTCAGCATCCTGATTTGGAAATATATCGGCTGTTCCTTCACCCACCCTGGTCAAAATCCTGGAACGTCCTCCCTATCAGCATTGTGTACCTGGACCACATGGATTAAAATGGATCGAGAAGGCAGCTCACCACCACCTCCTTAAAGGCATTAAGGAATGGGCAATGAATGCTGGCCCAGCCAGCGACACCACATCATAGAAATTATTTTTCAAAGAAAAGATGGAAATGTGAGGTTGCGTGTGAGAGAGTTAATGGAGTTGACCCTTGAGGTGGCAGTCAGCGAGACGCCAATGAATGTGTGATGGGCGTATGAGTGTGAATTTAGTGTGATGAGATGGCTGCCGTACCCTGGCGACACAGATCAGATCATTTATCTGCTTTGTGCACTGGATGACTGACCCCCCCTGGACTGCGTTGGTACTGACTCCCACTGCCACCACCTCCCAAACCGGAGTGGTGAGATCGCTGGACCCCCTGTGGTCAGGGCAGGGGTTAGGGGACCGCATAGCCGGTCTCCAGAAGACATTCCAGTGATGGCTCACTGAATTCTTCTTGGGTTTTGAGGCCGAGTTTCACTGGAACGTTGCTGGGTTGCAGGCATTGGGAACTGTGTTCATGGCTGCAGTTTAGACACGGCCCCCTGAGTGAGGAAAGGGTGAGGTAATGGTGTGGACAGCAATTCAGAGGCTGCCTGCCAGCGCGATGGTGTGTTTCCTGTGGCTGCACAATTAATAAGGTGGGAAGTGGATAATATGACGGGAAAGCCCACTGTTGTGGCGGTGGGAAAAAGGCCTGATTTTCATGCCTGCCAGCGAACTTAGTTCAATTCAGGGAGGATTCTGCCCTCTGTCTCTCACTGCACAGATGCTGCCTAACCTGCTATTTCCAATATTTTCTGTTATTATTTTATTGCAGACTTCCAGCAGCTGTTGTATTCCGATTTTCAAAGAGCTAACAGTGTTGACGGTGACACAGATCACTCCCTGGCCTGCACCAGCATGAGGATAGAATCCTTGACATTTTTCATTCAAATCAGGAATGTTTCCCTCATATCAATGACATCCATACTGCCCACCCAGATGAAGATGAACAGTTCCTTGACTCAATTGAACAGGCTCTCTGGCATTCCCACACACAGCACAGAAAGAAAACTGTAACATATTATGAGTCACCATCTACAATACCAATCTCAACATATTGCAAACAAGTGTGAAAACTTTTGACTGGTTCAAGGTGACAGTAATTGTGATGGAACCTGCTCCTGGGGCTACGTGGTCTGCTCTCATTCATTGCAAGATCACTCCAAGTGAGCAAACTCCAAATGCTTTCAGCGGCACTCAAAACAAAGTCAAACAGATTGCTCGGCAAGGGGAGGCGGTGGTGTAGTGGCCTTGTCACTGGACCAGTTAACCAATGACGCAGAGGACTGCTCTGGGGTCACAGGCTCAAATCCCGCCACTGCAGATGGTGAATTAGAATTCAATAAAACTCTGTAATGATGACCATGAAACCATTGTCAATGGTCATGAAAACCCATCTGGTTCATTAATGTCCTTTAGGGAAGGAAATCTGCCGCCTTATCTGGTCTGGCCTACATGTGACTCCAGGCCCACAGCAATGTGGTTGACTCTATTTTTAAATATCCAAGATCCCTGTTGAGGCCGCACTCTGTCCTGAAGACCGCCTTGGAGAACCGTGCAACCTCAAACAAACCATTGTTTGCAGCAAATTACCCAGCCTTCTGAACAGCGACCTCAACACCACACAACCCTGCCAGGGCAATCTCTGCAAGACATGCCAGATCCTCGACTTGGATACCACAATTACACGTGGTAACACCACCCACCAGGTACGCGGCACATACTCATGCGACTCGACCAATGTAGTCTACCTCTTACGCTGCAGGAAAGGAAGTCCCGAAGCGTGGTACATTGGCGAGACCATGCAGACACTGCGACAACGAATGAACGGGCATCGTGCGACAATCACCAGGCAGGAATGTTCCCTGCCAGTCGGGGAACACTTCAGCAGTCGAGGGCATTCAGCCTCTGATCTCCGGGTAAGCGTTCTCCAAGGCGGTCTTCAGGACGCGCGACAACGCAGAATCGCCGAGCAGAAACTTATAGCCAAGTTCCGCACACATGAGTGCGGCCTCAACAGGGATCTTGGATTCATATCTTTTTTTTTCAAAAAATATACTTTAGTCATAAAATTTTAATCATAAACTTTACAGAACATTTCAAATTGTCTTGACTGTACATTTCCATCTGAATTACATTCATTTGTCTTTCTTCGATTCAATTGGGATAACGTTACACACGTATCCTACTTTAGGTTACAGTTCTTTCTTAAATATTTACATTGCTTTGTTTCTTTCATACATTGTGATATTGAAGACCCGGACCGAGGGGCTTTACACTGTTACCAACCCCTTGGTGTACATTTGGTGGTAAGACCTTACACTGTGGTCTTTCCCCATTGCGTCTTGGCGGCAGCTGCCCCAAGCTTGAGTGCGTCCCTCAGCACGTAGTCCCGGACCTTGGAATGTGCCAGTCTGCAACACTCGGTCGAGGACAATTCTTTGCACTGGAAGATCAGCAAGTTTCGGGCAGACCAAAGAGCGTCTTTCACTGAGTTGATGACCTTCCAGCAGCAGTTGATATTTGTTTCGATGTGTTTCCCTGGAAACAGTCCGTAGAGCACAGAGTCCTGTGTTACTGAGCTGCTCGGGATGAACCTTGACAGATACCACTGCATCTTTCTCCAGACCTTCTTTGCAAAGGCACATTCTACAAGGAGATGTGTGACTGTCTCATTTCCCCCACAGCCACTCCGAGGGCAGCGTGCACCGGTGCTGAGCCTTCGGGTGTACATGAAGAATCTGACAGGGAGGGCCCTTCTCACCACCAGCTCGGTGAAAGACGCTCTTGATGCTTGTTTGAAAGTTCTGGTGATGAGGCGTTCTGCCAGATGGCTCTGACAGTCTGCTCAGGGAACCATCCAACGTCCTCCACAGTCTCCTTTTCCCTGAGGGCCTCGAGGACATTACATGCTGACCACTGCTTCATTGCTTTGTGGTCAAAGGTGTTTTCCTTCAAAAACTTTTCCACGAAGGACAGATGGTACGGCACAGTCCAACTGCTTGGAGCGTTCCGCGGCAATGAGGCCAGGCCCATCCTTCGTAACACCGGGGACAGGTAGAACCTCAGTATGTAGTGACACTTGGTGTTTGCATACCCGGGGTCTACACACAGCTTGATGCAGCTGCACACAAAGGTGGCCATCAGGATGAGTGCGGCGTTGGGTATGGTCCTCCCTCCTTTATCTAGAGGCTTGTACATTATGTCTCTTCGGACCCGGTCCATCTTGGATCTCCAAATGAATTTGAAGATGGCCCGGGTGACTGCTGCGGCATAGGTCCGAGTGATGGGCCAGACCTGCGCCATGTACAGTAACACCGAGAGTACCTCACACCTGATGACCAGTGTTTTGTCGCATTATATCCACCCCCCACCATCTGGCTTGGACTTGCAAAATCATACCAACTGTTCTGGCTTGAGACAATTCACACCTCTTTAACCTGTGATTATCCCTCTCCCTGGATCTGTAATGATTTGATTACCTGCAAATGCTCGCATTCCAAGCATTGTCCAGCTCCTCTGACTTTGTCTATATAAATGTTTCTGGAACATACCTCACCATTCACCTGAGGAAGGAGCTGCGCTCCGAAAGCTCGTGTTTGAAACAAATCTGTTGGACTTTAACCTGGTGTTGTAAGACTTCTTACTGTCCATTATTCAGCCAATTGCTCTCCAGGCTGCCAGTCTTTTTTATTCCCCGGCCGTTAATGTCGCTGCCGGGACCCTCGGTGGGGATTGATCCCGGAGACCCAGACCCCCCCCCCCCCCCCAATATCAGCTCACATTGCACACCCATTGGTGCATCATCGCCGGGCTGCAGACTGATCCTCCAATCACAGCCTCTGTCTTTCCGGGCCGCTGACTGATCCTCCAATCACAGCCCCTGTCTCTCCGGGCCGCTGACTCATCCTCCAATCACAGCCTCTGTCTCTCCCACTCTCCAGTCGCTCGCTCGCGCTGTGACCGTTGGGCTTTGAGCGCTCAGCTCGCGCGCGCTGCCCCGCTGCAGACTGAGTGAAGGCGGCTGGAGAGCGGCCGCGAGCGGGGGGGGGGGCGGAGAAGGGGGGGGGGGGAGAGGGGGGGGGGGGGGGAGGGGGGGGGGGGGGGGCGGAGAAGGGGGGGGGGGGGGGGGGGGCGGAGAGGGGGGGGGGGGGGGGGGCGGAGAAGGGGGGGGGGGGGGGGCGGAAGAAGGGGGGGGGGGGGGGGGGCGGAGAAGGGGGGGGGGGGGGGGGGCGGAGAAGGGGGGGGGGGGGGGGGGCGGAGAAGGGGGGGGGGGGGGGGGGGCGGAGAAGGGGGGGGGGGGGGGGGCGGAGAAGGGGGGGGGGGGGGGGCGGAGAAGGGGGGGGGGGGGGGGGGGGCGGAGAAGGGGGGGGGGGGGGGGGGGCGGAGAAGGGGGGGGGGGGGGGGGCGGAGAAGGGGGGGGGGGGGGGGGGCGGAGAAGGGGGGGGGGGGGGGGGGGGGCGGAGGAAGGGGGGGGGGGGGGGGGGGGGGCGGGAGAAGGGGGGGGGGGGGGGGGCGGAGAAGGGGGGGGGGGGCGGAGAAGGGGGGGGGGGGGGGGGGCGGAGAAGGGGGGGGGGGGGGGGGGGGGGCGGAGAAGGGGGGGGGGGGGCGGAGAAGGGGGGGGGGGGGGGGCGGAAGAAGGGGGGGGGGGGGGGGCGGAGAAGGGGGGGGGGGGGGGGCGGAGATAGGGGGGGGGGGGGGGGGGCCGGAGAAGGGGGGGGGGGGGGGGCGGAGGAAGGGGGGGGGGGGGGGGCGGAGGAGAAGGGGGGGGGGGGGGGCGGAGGAGAAGGGGGGGGGGGGGGGGGGCGGAGAAGGGGGGGGGGGGGGGGCGGAGAAGGGGGGGGGGGGCGGAGGAAGGGGGGGGGGGGGGGCGGAGAAGGGGGGGGGGGGGGGCGGAGAAGGGGGGGGGGGGGGCGGGAGAAGGGGGGGGGGGGGGGAGAAGGGGGGTGGGGGGGGGGGGGCGGAGAAGGGGGGGGGGGCGGAGAAGGGGGGGGGGGGGGGGCGGAGAAGGGGGGGGGGCGGAGAAGGGGGGGGGGGCGGGAGAAGGGGGGGGGGGGCGGAGAAGGGGGGGGGGGGGGGCGGAGAAGGGGGGGGGGGGGGGGGCGGAAGAAGGGGGGGGGGGGCGGAGAAGGGGGGGGGGGGGGCGGAGAAGGGGGGGGGGGGGGGGCGGAGAAGGGGGGGGGGGGGGCGGGAGAAGGGGGGGGGGGGGGGGGGCGGAGAAGGGGGGGGGGGGGGGCGGAGAAGGGGGGGGGGGGGGGGCGGAGAAGGGGGGGGGGGGGGGCCGGAGAAGGGGGGAGGGGGGGGGGGGGGCGGAGAAGGGGGGGGGGGCGGAGAAGGGGGGAGGGGGGGGGCGGAGAAAGGGGGGAGGGGGGGGGGGGGGGCGGAGAAGGGGGGAGGGGGGGGGGGGGGGTCGGAGAAGGGGGGAGTGGGGGGCGGAGAAGGGGGGAGGGGGGGGGGGGGCGGAGAAGGGGGAGGGGGGGGGGCGGAGAAGGGGGGAGGGGGGGGGGCGGACGAAGGGGGGGGGGGGGGGTGGAGAAGGGGGGGGGGGGGGGGCGGAGAAGGGGGGGGGGGGGCGGAGAAGGGGGGGGGGGGGGGGGCGGAGAAGCGGGGGGGGGGGGCGGAGAAGCGGGGGGGGGGGGGGGGGGAGAAGCGGGGGGGGGGGGGGGGCGGAGGAGCGGGGGGGGGGGGGGGGGGCGGGGAAGCGGGGGGGGGGGGGGGCGGAGAAGCGGGGGGGGGGGGGCGGAGAAGCGGGGGGGGGGGGCGGAGAAGCGGGGGGGGGGGGGGGGGGGGGCGGAGAAGCGGGGGGGGGGCGGGGGGGGGGGGGCGGAGAAGCGGGGGGGGGGGCGGGGGGGCGGGGCGGAGAAGCGGGGGGGCGGGGCGGAGAAGCGGGGGGGGGGCGGGGGGGCGGGGCGGAGAAGCGGGGGGGCGGGGCGGGAGAAGCGGGGGGGGGGGGCGGAGACGCGGGGGGGGGGGGCGGAGAAGGGGGGGGGGGGGCGGAGAAGCGGGGGGGGGGGGGGCTGCGCAGGGGGGGGGGGGGGAGGGGGGGGCTGCGCAGGGGGGGGAGGGGGGGGGCTGCGCAGGGGGGGGAGGGGGGGGGCTGCGCAGGGGGGGGAGGGGGGGGGGCTGGGCGGGCGGGGGGGGGGCGCGGCGGGGCTGCGCAGGGGGGGGGCGGGGGGGGGGGGGGCTGCACAGGGACAGCTGCAGCTTCACCCCCCCTCACTCTGATATTTTACTCACATCCTTCAGGGAAATGTCTGCATCCACAAACAAAACTCCCTGGCAGCCCTTTGCCATCACTCCCACATTCATTTCCATTCAAACTACTACTGGGCGTGGGTGAGCAGAACATGTGTAGCGACCCGGTAGGTGCGGGAACGTGGTGCACGACGAGTTGGGTGGGGTGTAGTGTGAGGGGTACCTCGGCGGTGGTAGTGGTGGGATTCGATCCTGCAGGTGCTAGGTCCCGGAGGGATACTGTGTCCTGACGGCCGTCAGGGTACTCTCTGAAGGCGTGTTGAGGGTTTGAGTGGAGTAGGATTACTCTTTCTACGACTGGGTCAGTTTTGTGTGCCCTGACGTGCTTCCGGAGGAGTACCGGGCCTGGTGTCATCAACCATGCTGGGAGCGAGGCCCCCGTGGTAGTGCCCCTGGAAAAAATAAAGGGCCGCTGGTGAAGGGTCTGGTTGGTGGCAGTACATAGGAGGGACCTAATAACGTGGAGCGGGTCAGGGAGGACTTCCTGCCAATGGGAAACCGGGAGATTCCTGGACCGGAGGGTCAGTAGGACGGTCTTCCAGACCGTCGCATTCTCCCTCTCCACCTGCCCGTTCCCCCTGGGGTTATAGCTGGTAGTCCTGCTCGAGGCAATGCCCTTGTCGAGCAGGTACTGACGCAGCTCGTCGCTCATGAAGGACGAACCCTGGTCGCTGTGTACATAGGTGGGGAAACCAAACAGGGTGAAGATACTATGCAGGGCCCTAATGACTGTGTGGGAGGTCATATCGGGGCATGGGATAGCAAAGGGAAAATGGGAGAACTCGTCTATGACATTTAGGAAGTACACATTCCGATTGGTCGAGGGGAGTAGCCCTTTGAAATTGATAGCGAGGCATTCAAAGGGCCGAGAAGCCTTGACCAGGTGGGCTCTGTCTGGTCTATAGAAGTGTGGTTTGCACTCCGCACAGATCGGGCAGTCCCTGGTGATGGCTTTTACCTCCTCAGTGGACAAAGGTAGATTTCGGGCTTTGACGTAGTGGGCGAGCCGGGTGACCCCCGGGTGGCAGAGGTCATTGTGGATGGCTTTCAGGCGGTCGCACTGCGTGCTGGCGCACGTCCCACGGGATAGGGCATCTGGGGGCTCGTTGAGCTTCCCCGGTCGATACATAATATCGTAATTATAGGTGGAGAGTTCAATACTCCACCTCAGGATTTTATCATTTTTAATTTTGCCCCTTTGCGAGTTGTCAAACATGAAGGCAACCGATCTTTGATCGGTGATGAGGGTGAACCTTCATACCTGCGAGGTAGTGCCTCCAGTGTCGTATAGCCACCACAATGGCTTGTGCTTCCTTTTTGACCGAGGAGTGTCGAAGTTCTGAAGCGGAGAGGGTTCAGGAGAAAAATGCGACTGGTCTCCCTGCCTGATTCAATGTGGCTGCAAGAGCGACCTCTGAGGCATCGCTCTCAACCTGAAAAGGGACGGATTCATCCACCGCCCGCATGGCCGCTTTGGCGATGTCCTCCTTGATGCAGTTGAAGGCCTGGCGAGCCTCAGCCGACAGGGGGAAAAGTGTGGCCTTAAATAGTGGGCGGGCTTTGTCCGCATATTGAGGGACCCACTGGGCATAGTATGAAAAGAATCCCAGGCACTGTTTGAGGGCCCTGGGACAATGAGGGAGGGAGTTCTAAGAGGGGCCGAATACGGTCCGGGTCGGGGCCCAGGACTCCGTTTTCCATGACATAGCCGAGGATGGCTAGCCTGGTCGTGTGGAAAATGCATTTCTCCATGTTGTAAGTGAGGTTGAGTGGGCCGTCTGGAGAAACCGATGGAGGTTGGAATCATGGTCCTGCTGGTCATAGCCGCAGATGGTGACGTTATCCAAGTACGGAAACGTGGCCCGCAGCCCGTACTGACCACCATTCGGTCCATTGCTCATTGGAACACCGAGACCCCGTTCGTGATGCCAAAGGGAACCCGGAGGAAATGGAAGAGGCGGCTATCGGCCTCGAACGCCGTGCAGTGGCGATCCTCCGGGCGGATTGGGAGCTGGTGGTATGCAGACTTCAGATCCATTGTGGAGAAAATGCGATACTGGGCGATCTGATTCACCATGTCTGCAATCCTGGGGAGGGGTACGCATCGAGGAGTGTAAACCGATTAATGGTCTGGCTATAGTCCATGACCATGCAGAATTTTTGCCCGGTCTTTACGACCACCACCTGAGCTCTCCAGGAGCTGTTACTGGCCTCTATGATCCCCTCACGTAGGAGCCTCCTCGGTTCTGATAAACACCCTGTCCTGCAGGCTGTACCGCCTGCTGCGAGTGGCTACGGGTTTGCAGTCCGGAGTGAGATTGGCAAAGAGAGGAGGGTGGGGGGATTCGCAGCGTGGCTAGGCTGCAGATGGTAAGTGGGGGTAGGGGTTAGCCGAACCTGAGGGTGAGACTTTTGAGGTTACACTGGAAGTTGAGTCCCAGTAAGAGTGGGGCACAGAGATCGGGCAGGACGTATAGTTGAAAATTAGAGTAGCTAGTGCCTTGGATCGTTAGGGTCGCGACGGTGCGCCCTTGGAGGTGAACAGAGTGGGAGCCCGAAGCGAGGGAGATAGTTTGCCGTGCAGGAAAAACAGGGCACGAACAGCGTCTTACCAGATCGTGGTGTATGAAGCTCTCGGTGCCCCCGGAGTCGAAGAGGCACGGTGTACTGTACCCGTTGATTTCAACGGTCATCATGGAGTTGCGCAGGTGTTTCGGACGCGACTGGTCCAACGTGACCGCGCTGAGTTGTGGGTAGTCGGCGGCTTGATCAGCTGTGCTGGAGTGGCCCCGTGATGAATGCCCGCTGAGGTCGCAGTCTTCGATCTGTGTTGCCGAGTTTGGAGAGGATGGTGCCCAAGAAGGCCGCCACCATGGATCGCACCTGGTGGGCGGCGAGGAAGATGGCGTCCAAGATGGCGGCCCCCATGAGTTGCACGTGGCCGGCTGCGTGGTGGGGGTTTGCCAAGATGGCGGCCCCCATGGGTCGCACGTGGTGGGTGGGGGCGGAGTCGGAGTACAGGCCGTGGCGTTACGGGGCCTGTGGGCCTGCAAATTCAGGGAGAGTGTGCTCTGGGCTGCGGGAGGGTTTGAGGCTGGAGCTTTCTTCGCAAGACATACTCTGGCATAGTGTACTTTGCGACTGCAGCTGCTACGCGTTGCGGGCCGGGCAGTGCTGCCGCGGGTGCTGGGGCTGGCCACAAAAGTGGCAGGCTGGAGTAGCATAGTGGCTGGGTGGCCGCACGGCGCTGGCCTGGAGTAGTCGCTGGTCGGAGGCCCATGATGGGGTCGCGGAGTTCACGGGGAACGAGGTGAGGCTGTGGAACAAGACCTCCATAGTAGTGGCGAGTTCTACAGTGTCTTCTAAGTTTTGGGCCCCTTTCTCAAGCAACCGCTGGCGCACGTAATTGGATCTGAGGCCTGCAACAAATACATCGCGGACAGCGAGTTCCCTATGTTCTGCAGCATTTACAGCTTGGTAATTACAGTCCCGGGATAAGGTTTTTAAGTCTCTTAGGAATTCTTCTAGCGATTCTGTGGGGCGCTGGCGACGAGTAGTAAAAACGTGGCACGCGTAGACCTCATTGACGGGCCTCAGGTACATTCTGTCGAGCAGGGCCAGGGCCTCTGTATATGAGCCGGTACAATTAAGTTGAGTAGATATACGATGGATCACCCTTGCGTGCAGTAGGCTGAGTTTCTGCTCCTCCGTCGTTTCTGTCGTGCTTGCTTCAGCCAGGTAGGCCTTAAAACATCGGAGCCAGTGTGAAAAGATTTATTTCGCCTCTGCATCCTGTGGGTCGAGTTCCAGTCAATCAGGTTTGAGGGCTGATTCCATGGTCAATCCTTACTGTTTCTTAAGATGATTAAATTGATGAGACCATCAATTCACGCGACACGTGGTTAGAAGCAAACAGTGGTTTTAATCGTCTTACAACAGAGCCTGCCTGTGACTCTAGATGAACTGGCAGGCAGGCTCACAACAGCAACCTTCTGGTTAAGGGCAGGAGCCGTGGGCGGAGCCATGGGTGGAGCCCAGTACAAGCACCTCATCTTCCCCTATGGGTAGAGCCGCGCAACTACACGTGATCTAATACCAGGTACAGGCTCAACACATGTTGTACAATACAGTGTGGATTATTAGTGTTTATAATTCACCACAATACTTACACTTGATTTCCATTTCATTTTTTACAGATCCTTCCCCCCGGATAAAACCTGTTGAATGTTTCCAGGTTCCATTCGCCGGCTCCATTAAAGGAAGAAAATTCTGTCAACAGAAAAGTTGGGACAGGAAGCCTGGGAATGAGGCTTTGTCTGCCTGTTGAGGGAGGAGGAGTGGTGAGGGGGATGGAGTCAGCTGGTCTTCACTGTGGACCTGGGGAACAAGCCCTGGATTGCAATCCATTTCCTGAAAGTGTCAGCAAAGCCCATTTTCTCAATTGTCTTAAGGAAACATTGCACTCACTCTGGATGAATATCTTTTATACATCCAGGGAGAGGATTAAGGTAGAGGTTTGTCTGTGGAGAATCACATTGAATAACCACCTCCACATGTGGCCTCATATCCAATATTATCGGAGTAGATAAGGCCAACTATAACAAAATTTGGCAGGAGCTAGGGAATGTGGATTTGGAGCAGCTGTTTAAAGGTAAATCCACATTTGAAATGTGGGATTCTTTTAAGGAAAGGTTGATTACAGTGCAGGACAGACATGTTCCTGTGAAAATGAAAGATAGAAATGGCATGATTAGGGAACCATGGATGACGGGTGGAATTGTGAGACTAGCTAAGATGGAAAAGGAAGCATATGTAAGATCGAGGTGATTCAAAACTAATGAAGCTTTGGAGGAATATCGGGAAAGTAGGACAAATCTCAAACGCACAATAAAGAGGGCTAAAAGGGGTCATGAAATATCTTTGGCTAACAGGGTTAAGGAAAATCCCAAAGCATTTTATTCATATATAAGGAGCAAGAGGGTAACTAGAGAAAGGATTGGCCCACTCAAAGACAAAAGAGGGAATTTATGCGTGGAGTCAGAGGAAATGAGTGAGCTTCTTAATGAGTACTTTGCATTGGTATTCACCAAGGAGAGGGACATGATGGATGTTGAGGCTAGGGATGGATGTTTAAATACTCTTGGTCATGTCAGCATAAGGAAGGGGATGTTTTGGGTATTCTAAAAGGCATTAAGGTGGACAAGTCCCCAGGACCGGATGGGATCTATCCCAGGTTACTAAGGAAAGCGAGGGACAAAATAGGTGGGGCCTTAACAGATATCTTTGCAGCATCCTTGAGCACGGGTGAGGTCCCGGAGGACTGGAGAATTGCTAATGTTGTCCCTTTGTTTAAGAAGGGTAGCAGGGATAATCCAGGGAATTATAGACCTGTGAGCTTGACGTCAATGGTAGGCAAACTGTTGGAGAAGATACTGAGGGATAGGATCTATTCACATTTGGAAGAAAATAGACTTATTAGTGATCGGCAGCATGGTTTTGTGCAGGGAAGGTCATGTTTTACAAACCTAATAGAATTCTTTGAGGAAGTGACAATGTTAATTGATGAGGGAAGGGCTGTAGATGTCATACACATGGACTTTAGTAAGGCGTTTGATAAAGTTTCCCATGGCAGGTTGATGGAAAAAGTGAAGTCGTATGGGGTTCAGGGTGTACGAGCTAGATGGATAAAGACTGGCTGGACAACAGGAGACAGAGTAGTGGTGGAAGGGAGTGTCTCAAAATGGAGAAAGGTGACTAGTGGTGTTCCACAGGGATCCGTGCTCGGACCACTGTTTTTTGTGATATACATAAATGATCTGGACGAAGGTATAAGTGGTCTGATGAGCAAGTTTGCAGATTATACTGAGATTGGTGGAGTTGCAGATAGCGAGGAGGACTGTCAGAGAATATAGCAAAATATAGATAGATTGGAGAGTTGGGCAGAGAAATGGCAGATGGAGTTCAATCCAGGCAAATGCGAGGTGATGCATTTTGGAAGATCTAACTCAAGAGCAGACTAGGGCAGCACGGTAGCATAGTGGTTAGCATTCAATGCTTTACAGCTCCAGGGTCCCAGGTTCGGTTCCCGGCTGGGTCACTGTCTGTGCAGAGTTTGCACGTCCTCCCCGTGTGTGCGTGGGTTTCCTCCGGGTGCTCCGGTTTCCTCCCACAGTCCAAAGATGTGCGGGTTAGGTGGATTGGCCATGATAAATTGCCCGTAGTGTCCAAAAAAGTAAGGTTAAGGGGGAATTGTTGGGTTACAGGTATAGGGTGGATATGTGAGTTTGAGTAGGGTTATCATTGCTCGGCACAACATCGAGGGCCGAAGGGCCTGTTCTGTGCTGTACTGTTCTAAAAAATTCTAAAATCTATATGGTCAATGGAAGAATCCTGGGGAAAATTCATATCCAGAGAGATCTGGGAGTTCAGGTCCATTGTACCCTGAAGGTGGCAACGCAGGTTGATAGAGTGGTCAAGAAGGCATACAGCATGCTTGCCTTCATCGAATGGGGAATTGAGTACAAGAGTCAGTAGGTCATGTTACAGTTGTATCGGACTTTGGTTAGGCCACATTTGGAATACTGCGTGCAGTTCTGGTCGCCACATTACCAGAAGGATGTGGATGCTTTAGAGAGGGTGCAGAGGAGGTTCACCAGGATGTTACCTGGTATGGAGGGTGCTAGCTATGAAGACAGGTTGAGTAGATTAGGATTGTTTTCATTGGAAAGACGAAGGTTGAGGGGAGACCTGATTGAGGTCTACAAAATTATGAGAGGTATGGACAGGGTGGATAGCAACAAGCTTTTTCCAAGAATGGGGGTGTCAATTACAAGGGGGTCACGATTTCAAGGTGAGAGGGGAAAAGTTTAAGGGAGTTGTACGTGGAAAGTTTTTTACGCAGAGGGTGGGGGTGCCTAGAATGCTTTGCCAGCGGAGGTGGTAGAGGCGGGCACGATAGCATCATTTAAGATGCATCTGGACAGATATATGAACGGGTGGGGAACAGAGAGAAGTAGACCTTGGAAAATAGGCAACAGGTTTAGATAAAGGATCTGGATTGGCGCAGGCTGGGAGGGCCGAAGGGCCTGTTCCTGTGCTGTAATTTTCTTTGTTCTAGAATGGAAATCTCTCGGAGTTGGGATCTGGATCTAAATTTCCCAGTCGGTATTGAAGAAGAGGTGAGTTTATTTTGATGATGTCACTCACACACATTCCAACAGAGAGAGTTTCCTCCCCTCAGGGCAAATCCTTTTGATGTTGAGGAACAGGAAATCAAATCAGAAATGGTGAAATCGAGGAGAGAACCTTCCCCAACCCCAGTGATTTTCCAACTGATCCCCAGTGAGTCTCCCCCCGATCCCCAGTGAGTCTCCCCCCGATCCCCAGTGAGTCTCCCCCCGATCCCCAGTGAGTCTCCCCCCAAACCCCAGTTAGTCTCCCCCCGATCCCCAGTGAGTCACTCCCCCGATCCCCAGTGAATCTCTTCCCCTGATCCCCAGTGAGTCTCCCCCGATCCCCAGTGAGTCTCTCCCCCCGCTCCCCAGTGAGTCTCCCCCCGATCCCCAGTGAGTCCCTCCCCCGATCCCCAGTGAGTCTCTCCCCCCGATCCCCAGTGAGTCTCTCCCCCCGATCCCCAGTGAGTCTCTCCCCCCGATCCCCAGTGAGTTTCCCCCCAATCCCCAGTGAGTCTCTCCCCGATCCCCTGGGAGTCTCCCCCCTGATCCCCAATGAGTCCCTCCCCCTATCCCCAGTGAGTCTCTCCCCCCGATCCCCAGTGAGTTTCCCCCCAATCCCCAGTGAGTCTCTCCCCGATCCCCAGTGAGTCTCTCCCCGATCCCCAGTGAGTCTCTCCCCCCCGATCCCCAGTGAGTCTCCCCGATCCTCAGTGAGTCTCCCCCGAGCCCCAGTGAGTCTTCCTCCGATCCCCAGTGAGTCTCCCCCCGATCCCCAGTGAGTCTCTCCTCCCGATCCCCAGTGAGTCTCTCCCCTCCGATCCCCAGTGAGTCTCTCCCCCCGATCCCCAGTGAGTTTCCCCCCAATCCCCAGTGAGTCTCTCCCCGATCCCCAGTGAGTCTCTCCCCGATCCCCAGTGAGTCTCTCCCCCCCGATCCCCAGTGAGTCTCTCCCCCCCGATCCCCAGTGAGTCTCTCCCCCCGATCCCCAGTGAGTCTCCCCGATCCTCAGTGAGTCTCCCCCGAGCCCCAGTGAGTCTTCCCCCGATCCCCAGTGAGTCTCCCCCCCGATCCCCAGTGAGTCTCTCCTCCCGATCCCCAGTGAGTCTCTCCCCTCCGATCCCCAGTGAGTCTCTCCCCCCGATCCCCAGTGAGTCTCCCCCGATCCCCAATGAGTCTCCCGATCCCCAGTGAGTCTCTCCCCCCCGATCCCCAGTGAGTCTCCCCCGATCCCCAATGAGTCTCCCCCCGATCCCCAGTGAGTCTCCCCCCCCCCCCCCCCCGATCCCCAGTGAGTCTCTAATTTTCTGTTTTTTCTCCCAGTCTCTGTGACCCTGGATATGGAAACAGCGAATCCCTGGCTCGAGGTGTCTGAGTATCTGAAGAGTTTGAGATGGACAGGGACCCAGAGGAGCCTCCCTGACACCAGGAAGAGGTTTACACACTGGCTCTGGCCCTGTGTGCTGGGATCAGAGGGATTCACATCGGGGAGACATTACTGGGAGGTGGAGGTGATGGGGAATCGGGGCTGGAGACTGGGAGTAGCCGCAGAGTCTGTGGAGAGGGAGGACTGGGTCAGTCTGAGCCCAGGGATTGGATTCTGGACCATTGGGCGGTTTGAGGATCAGTTTTATATAAATTCCTCTCCTCGATCCCGTCTCCCTATCGGTCAGATCCCCGGGAAGGTGGGAGTTTATCTCAGTTATGAATAAATTCACTGAGAAACTTTATCCTTTCCTCTGGACTAGAAATGCCAGAGGATTAAAACAAAAAGCAAATGAAATACCTTGAACTTTCCCTCACAGTTCATTGTAGTGCCACTTTTAGCCAGAAGATGGTGATGTTGAGCTGTACAAAGACCAGTAAAGTTTTACAGCGTAGTATCGCCACCTGCTGCTGGATACCTGGTACTGGCAGGAATACCAAAAACACAAAATGCTTTCCCCACTCACTGATCAGACAATTATAGCAGGACCTTTCTTCACAACTGAAAGATAGTTGGATCAAAAACAAAGGGAGGAAAATAAACATCAGCCTGAACTACTATAGAAAGCATCCTATCGGGCTGCATCACAGCCTGGTATGGCAACTGCTCGGCCCAGGACCGCAAGGAACTTCAGAGAGTCGTGAATACCGCCCAGTCCATCACACAAACCTGCCTCCCATCCATGGACTCCATCTACACCTCCCGCTGCCTGGGGAAAGCGGGCAGCATAATCAAAGATCCCTCCCACCCGGCTTACTCACTTTTCCAACTTCTTCCATCGGGCAGGAGATACAGAAGTCTGAGAACACGCACGAACAGACTCAAAAACAGCTTCTTCCCCACTGTCACCAGACTCCTAAATGACCCTCTTATTGACTGACCTCATTAACATTACACCCTGTATGCTTCAACCGATGCCAATGCTTATGTAGTTACATTGTATATCTTGTGTTGCCCTATTATGTATTCTCATGTATTTTTTTGAATTTTGTTTAATTCCCTTTTCTTCCATGTACTGAATGATCTGTTGAGCTGCTTGCAGAAAAATACTTTTCAATGTACCTCGGTACACGTGACAATAAACAAATCCAATCCAACTTCCCACTTCCAGAGCAACACCACCTTCCCCTGGCTGAGAATGGTATTGCAGCAATAAAATTAGATTTTTAAAAACAAGTGCAGCAGCTCCTGGTGAGACTGGAACAACATGTTTCCCTGTTCAATTAGCCAGCAGATCAAATTAATAATAAAAACAGGAAGTTCTGGAAAAATGTCCAGCAGGTCCGATCTGTGGAGAGGGAAACAGAGTTTTAAAAAAATTTAAAGTGCCCAATTCATTTTTTCCAATTAAGAGGCAATTTAGTGTGGCCAATGCACCCAGCCTGCACATCTTTGGGTTGTGGGAGCGAAACCCACGCAAATACGGGAGAATGTGCAAACTGCACATGGACAGTGACCCAGAGCCGGGATTCAACCTGGGACCTCGGCGCCGTGAGGTAACAGTGCTAACCACTGCCCCACTGTGCTGCCCTGCGAGAAACAGAGTTGACGCCTTGAGTGGATATGAATCTTTTTCAGCTGATTTCCAGCATTCGCAGTATTTTGTTTTTATTACAACCGATCGAATTGTTAGATTGTATAAATATAATTTACTTGATGCAACAACATTACTTGTCAGCGAAATAGTAAACCTAAAACCTCAAACTGTCTATGGATTTATTTTTAACTCAGTAATTTCTCAGAATCTTTATGTTATTCAGGTCCTCAAATTTATTTCAAGTTCAATTAGTTCACACAACTTCATTTCCTGCAGGGCAGCACGGTGGCGCAGTGGTTAGCACTGCTGCATATTTTGCATTTACCAACATTGCCACCCGCTGGCTGACATCAGAACTCCACAGATTTATTTTCCCTGCATTACTGGCTTCGGCCACATGGTGGTGCTAGAACACAGTTTTTTATTTTTGGTGAGACGATTCTGTTGACTGTTTACAAACTTAACAATAACTAGCGAAGGGAGCATTATTGTTTGTGTCAGTGAATGGCTCTATTAGTCTGTGTAGAAATTAGGGATGGACAACAAATGCTGGCTTTGCCATTGACACCCACCTGTTCTGAGCTGCCACCATGTTCTGGTAGACAAAGGTCAGTGAAAGGGGTCCCAGTGCGGGGAGGGTAGGGGAGGCCTGGGTGGTTGTGAAAGGGGAAATCAGGGTCTTGGGGATGGGCCAGGAGATAGAGAGGTCATCGGGCCTCAAGGTGGGGAGGTGACCGTAATCAGAATTGGGGTTCTGATGGAGGCATTGCCTCTCCCCCGCCCTATTTCCTGCTGTGTGTTAACATTCCTTCATTCCTTGTTTCCGGACTTCCCCATCCTGGGCTGGCATCCGCCTGCCAGTCTAAATGTTGAGATTGGACATAAAACTGCCCTTAAGTGGCCATTAATTGGGGCAAGGGCAGGTTTCCCATCTGAGGTTCTGCCCAACCCAGTGTACAATCACTGCAGGGTCGGGATGGGTGGGAATCTGGAGGGAATCCCATCCAAGTAAATTCCAGCCTCACTCCCACCACCGCCTCAGACCCCCATGAGGGGAGAGACCAGAGAATTCTGGCTGTATAGTATGCGTAAATTCAGAAAAAAGTTGGATGCAACAGTAGTTATGTTAATTGGAGCTGCTAAATCAGATATCTGTTATTTTCACGACACAGTGAGCAGTCAGCAGAAGTGTAAAATGTTTTAAGTTTGGCAGGCAGCATGGTCAGCGCAGGCTTGGAGGGCTGAAGGGCCTGTTCTTGTGCTGTACCTTTCTTTGTTCTTTGAGATTGGGTTCTTTGGCTTATACTCTGGGTCTGGGACCTGGTTCTCAGACAGACTGGAGACAGACTTTATCATAGAAATCAAGGAATCATTGCTAAAGTGCAGAAGGAGGCCATTCGGCCCATCAAGTCTGCACTGGCCCACTCAATAATAATAATAATCGCTTATTGTCACAAGTAGGCTTCAATGAAGTTACTGTGAAAAGCCCCTAGTCGCTGCATTCCGGCGCCTGTTCGGGGAGGCCATTACGGGAATTGAACCCGCGCTGCTGGCCTTGTTCTGCATTACAAATCAACTATTTAGCCCACTGTGCTATCCCTGTAACCCCACCAAACCCCCACACCTTTGGACACTAATGGGGCATTTTATCATGGCCAATCCACAGAACCTGCACATCTTTGGAATGTGGGAGGAAACCGGAGCACCCGGAGGAAACAGGTGCAGACATGGGGAGAAAGTACAATCTAAGCACATAGTCACCTGAGGCCGGAATTGAACCCGGGTCCCTGGCACTGTGAGGCAGCAGTGCTAACCACTGTGCCGCCGATGAATAATCCAGGGGCTCAGACTAATGCTCAGGGAAGATGGGTTCAAATCCAACCAAAGCAGTTGGTGTAATTTAAATTAATAAACCTGGAATTAAAAGTCTGTCTGAGTCATGGTGACCATGGGTGGAACTTTCCAGACTCCCCCCCCCCGGCCACCCCACCCCCCCACCCGGATCATCAACCACTTCTGTCCACTGCTGCTGCTGGCGCTGCAGGGACTAGAGAGCTGCCGGCCAATCAGATTGGTCGATATCTCTTTAGGGTGGGATTTCCTCCCGAGTGAGGGTCAGAAGACCCGTTTCCAGCCAATTAACCCTCATTCGAGTATGACATGGCTGTGGGACAGGTAGTGTCGGTGAGACACCCCAACATCTGAAATATTCTGGCCATGGATACTGTTCATGAGTTGGGTTCCCTGAATCACTGACAACAAGGACTTTTAACAAAGAGTATTTTATTCACTCGCTTAGCAGCTACTTCAACACTTGTGCTCTTCCCGCGTTCCCAGGGATAATTCCCATCCTCCTGCCCCGTGACCTCGTGTGAAGCCGCATCATCACATTGTTCTCACATGACCTCTCGGTCTACATCGTCCCCGATTGGTTGGAACACCCGGAGACACGAGATGTGAGAGTGTGAGCAATAGGGAACCATGTAGGAACCATTGTGTAACATCCAAGTTAAATGAGCGAACAATGCAGAACTATTCACTGAGACAGTGAGGCACGGATTGAACCAGGCCTGAAAATGATGCTCCATTATCATTATTAATCATCTCAAATCCCCCAACTCACAGAACTTGTTCCACAAGATCTTTCACAATAGTGAATGTGCTGGTATCACCTCGAGCTGACACTGAGAATAAACAAATCCAGCCGCTCTTTACATTGACAAACACAATGGGGGGGATTTTCTGCTGGTCTTCCCCACGGGCGAGAATGACGACATCCGTGGAAAATCTCCCGAGGCCGCGGGAACGAGAATCTCGGCGGCGAGATTTTGTTCTCTGATTTTCCCGCCCCTCGCTGGTGACGTGACGATTGGGCGGGAACCTGATTTAAATTAATTTTAATAAATGTACAAGTACATAAAGGGTTTCCCCGCCATCTGTTCCCCCAGATAAAGAATTCCCCCCTCGCTGACATCACATCGGTGAGGGTCACAGCAGGTATTTAAAAACTTGAAGCAGTCGAGGGGATCCTGCCAGGGGCACAGAGTAAGTATAGACCCCGGGGGGAGGGGACGAGGGGGGGTCGCAAAGAGGCAGAAATAACTTCCCAGAAATGTGATGGAAGCAGGGGTCCAGTGAGAGGGTGGAATTGAAGGAAATCAGTATCAGTAAGATAATGGTGTTGGGGAAATGAATGGGGTTAAAGGCTGACAAATCACCAGGGCCTGATAATCTCCATCCCAGATTATTAAAGGAAGTGGCTCTGGAAATGTTGGACACATTGGTGACCATCTTCCAAAATTCTATAGACCCGGGAGCAGTTCCTACAGATTGGAGGGTGGCAAATATACCCCCACTGATTAAAAAGGGAGGGAGAGTAAAAAGGGAGAATGACAGAGCAGTTAGCCTGACACCAGGAGTGGGGAAGATTCTAGAGTCTGTTATAAAAGGCATTATAACAGAACATTTGGAAAGTATTAACAGGATTGGACAAAGCCAGATTGGGTTTATGAAGGGAAATCATGTTTAACAAATCCACTGGAGTTTTTGAGGATGTAAATGGTAGAATAGATAAGGGAGAACCAGTGGATGTGGTATATTTGGATTTTCCAAAGGCTTTTGATAAGGTCCCTCATAAGAGTGTAAACCCTCGCAAAATGCCAGCAGTCACACATTTATGTTGCTTAAAGACATTTACCCAGGTATCTGTCATATTGAAGCCAACAAGAAACCACACACGTCAGGTTCTGATGAAACTGTCACAACTTTATTCCTCAAATAACTAAAGTAAATTCATTAAACATTGACTACAATAATTCTATCTGCCTGAGACCTTCCCGTGTTGTGCATGGACCTGAAAGGTTCTGGAAAAATTGGCAGGATGTAAAAGTCTCTTTCTCTGTCTCCCTCTCTCCTTCTCTCTCTCTCTCCCCTCCTCTCTCTCTGTGCCTCTCTCTCTCTGCCTCTCTCTCTCCTTCTCTCTCTCTCTCTCTCTCTCTCTCTCTCCCCCCCCCCCCCCCCCCCCCTATCTCTCTCTGTGCCTCTTTCTCTGCCTGGCTCTCTCTGTCTCTCTCTCTGTCTCTCTCCCTCTCTCTACCTCAGCTGACTCTCTGGGTAGAGTGTCTGTCAGTCTTGGGTGGAGGTTTCTTGCTCGATGGAATGGATGAGAGAGAGAGATTCAGGGTCAGCCTCCAGTATATAGACCTTTCTGGTATTTTCCAGAAAGTTCTGTCGTGTCCTCCAATCAGGGTGCAGCCCTGAATTGGTTTGGATGTGTGGGGAAGGTTGTCCTTTTCCTCCGCCCAGGTGCCGTTCTGTCCGGAGAGAGGGTTCAGATACAAATGCCTCCTTTGTCTCTGCTGAGATTATGTTTGTCTTGTGCCCATTCGCGCTCCTTCCTTCTGATGCTTCCAGTCAGCACCTGACTGCTGAAGTCCGGTGGGGCTGCGCTCTGTCTGCTTTTGCCAGACTGCGGATTTCTGCAGACTTTGGACAAGTCTGCTTTTAAATCCCAGCATCCTCCCTGTTGGCCAACTTTTAGGTTCAATGTCCCGGCAGCCATTTGGCGACACTCCCCCTGTTTAAATGAATCAGTCTTTAACGAGTGTCGTTCAAAACAATTCTGGACAGGGATCTTTGTGGAGAAGAGAGAGGTCACGAGCTGATAGTCTGTCTATCGAGACGTTAAATAAACATTGCAGTTTGTACACACACAAGTTAAAAACCCGTCCCATCAAATCGACAAGTTAAAAAAAAGTGCAGAATGAAAGGAAACAGGATAATAAAATAGAGAATCTAAAGCCCTGGGAGGCCTTGCAGATTTGGTTGAACCAAACCTTGGTTAACTGCCTCAGTTAGTTTTGCAAGATTGAAGGAGCTGGGAGCAAAGTATGGGTTGGAGCCGGGGGAAATGTTTAGGTACATGCAGGTTCAAGGAGGAGAAGGCAGCGCTGGAAGGGATCAAGGCAAAGTGTGAGGAAGAGTTGGGATAGGGTATGGAGGAGGGGTTCTGGTGTCAGGTGTTCCGAAGAGTGAACACCTCCACCTCATGCGCGAGATTGGGGCTGACACAGCTGAAGGTGGTATACAGAGCTCACCTCACAAGGACGAGGATGAGCCGGTTCTTCGAGGGGGTAGATGTGTGTGAACGTAGCGGGGGGGGGGGGGGGGGGGGGGAGGGGGGGGGCTGCAAACCACGTTAATATATTTCGGTTCTGTCCAAAGCTGGAGGATTACTAGAAGAAGGTGTTGAGGGTAATCTCTAAAGTGGTGCACATGAAATTGGACATGGGCCCTCGGGAGGCCATAGAACATAGAACATTACAGCACAGTACGGGCCCTTCGGCCCTCGATGTTGCGCCGACCTGTGAAACCATCTGAAGCCTATCTGACCTACACTATTCCATTTTCATCCATATGTCTATCCAGTGTAGCCACCTGGGATGGCCAATAACGAACATAAAATGGAAGATTGCAAAGAATGCAGGGAAAACGGACATGTTGGAAAGCAAACAGCTTGCAGAGCAATTATGTATTGGGACAACTGCAGAAACCGGTTTCTGAGTGCTGCAGAGACCAGGCAGCGCTGTGAAAGAGAAGTCGTTAGCATACTAATGAGGTGATACCGGGCAAGTCCCAGATATAATGGATACAAATTAGGTACAAATCGATACATTCAATAGGAGGCCAGACCCAGTAGCGCCAGAGAAGCCCAGGACAATAAGTCCCAAGAACCGCCCCAGCAACCAAGGAACGGCCCTAGGATTGGGGGGTTCAAACCATATCGATTGGGAAGAGGCCCAATCAATCCCAAGCAGGTAAGGGAGTCCGCCCAAAGGGGCGGGGACCCCCTGGGACCTATAGAAGAGAGGTCCCACACATGGTTCAGTCTCCTGTCTCCGGCCTCCGGCTCCAGCCTCCAGACCCCTGTCTTCTACATCAGCCGTTGAGCAGCAGCCACCAACAAGTAAGTGCCTAAACAACAACCGCTACCAGAAACAGGCATTACTGACACCCTTGCCAACTGATAGCGTTCCGAAGTCTGCAGACCAGAACAGAACAAAGGCCTTGTTCCCTGACCTCGCAGTTCCTTCTAGATAAGTATTAGTGTTCAGCGGTAGGAGTAAGTTTAATCTTTAGCATGTGCATGAGTGGTATTATAATTGTATTATAATAAACTCTAATTGTTTGGACTTACTAATTGGTGTACAGCTTTATTGCTTTGAACTTCACCTTGAAACTTGTGGCGGTGTCTTAACGGCACCTGGCAACTCCAGAGCTTAGAACGAGGAATAGAGTCAAAGTGAGTGTTAAGCACACTCACCCAGAACGACCAATGCCAGTGACCACTTAAATGCCCTTAAAGTTGGTGAGTCTACTACTGTTGCAGGCAGGGCGTTCCACACCCCTACTACTCTCTGAGTAAAGAAACTGCCTCTGACATCTGTCCTATATCTGCCACCCCTCAATTTAAAGCTATGTCCCCTCGTGTTGGTCATCACCATCCGAGGAAAGAGACTCTCACTGTCCACCCTATCTAACCCTCTGACTATCTTATATGTCTCTATTAAGTCACCTCTCAGCCTTCTCCTCTCTAACGAAAACAACCTCAAGTCCCTGAGCCTTTCCTCGTAAGACCTTCCCTCCATACCAGGCAACATCCTAGTAAATCTCCTCTGAACCCTTTCCAAAGCTTCCACATCCTTCCTATAATGTGGTGACCAGAACTGCACGCAGTACTCCAGGTGTGGCCGCACCAGAGTTATGTACAGCTGCAGCATGACCTTGTGGCTCCGAAACTCAATCCCCCTACTGATAAAGGGTAGCACACCATATGCCTTCTTAACAGCCCTATTAACCTGGGTGGCAACTTTCAGGGATTTATGTACCTGGATGCCGAGATCTCTCTGTTCATCTACACTACCAAGAATCTTGCCATTAGCCATTAGTACTCTGCATTCCTGTTATTCCTTCCAAAGTGAACCACCCCACACTTTTCCGCATTAAACTCCATCTGCCACCTCTCAGCCCAGCTCTGCAGCTTATCTATGTCCCTCTGCATCCTATAACATCCTTCAGCAATATCCACAACTCCACCGACCTTTGTGTCATCTGCAAATTTACTAACCCATCCTTCTACACCCTATTCCAGGTCATTTATAAAAATGACAAACAGCAGTGGCCCCAAAACAGATCCTTGCGGTACACCACTAGTAACTGAACTCCAGGATGAACATTTGCCATCAACCCTCTGTCTTCTTTCAGCTAGCCAATTACTGATCCAAACCGCTAAATCACCTTCAATCCCATACTTCCTTATTTTCTGCAATAACCTACTGTGGGGAACCTTATCAAACGCCTTACTGAAATCCATATACACCACATCAACCGCTTTACCCTCATCCACCTGTTTGGTCACCTTCTCAAAAAACTCAATAAGGTTTGTGAGGCATGACCTACCCTTCACAAAACCGTGTCGACTATCGCTAATCAACTTGTTATTTTCAAGATGATTATAAACCCTATCTCTTATAACCTTTTCCAACATTTTACCCACAACCGAAGTAAGGCTCACAGGTCTATAATTACCAGGGCTGTCTCTACTCCCCTTCTTGAACAAAGGGACAACATTTGTTATCCTCCAGTCTTCCGGCGCTATTCCTGTCGACAAAGACGACATAAAGATCAAGGACAAAGGCTCTGCAATCTCCTCTCTGGCTTCCCAGAGAATCCTAGGATAAATCCCATCTGGCCCATCTATTTTTACATTTTCCAAAATTGCTAACACCTCCTCCTTGTGAACCTCAATTCCATCTAGCCTGGTCGACTGAACCTGAGTATTCTCCTCGACAATATTGTCTTTCTCCAGTGTAAACACTGACGAAAAATATCCATTTAACGCTTCCCCTATCTCCTCTGATTCCACACACAACTTTCCACTACTATCCTTGATTGGCCCTAATCTTACTCTAGTCATTCTTTTGTTCCTGATATACCTATAGAAAGCCTTAGGGTTTTCCTTGATCCTATCCGCCAACGACTTTTCGTGTCCTCTCCTCGCTCTTCTTAACTCTCCCTTTAGGTCCTTCCTGGCTAACTTGTAACTCTCAAGTGCCCTAACTGAGCCTTCATGTCTCATCCGAACATAAGCCTTCTTCTTCCTCTTGACAATTGCTTCAACTTCCTTAGTAAACCATGGTTCCCTTGCTCGACAACTTCCTCCCTGCCTGACAGGTACATACTTATCAAGGACACACAGTAGCTTTTCCTTGAAAAAGCTCCACATTTCGATTGTACCCATCCCCTGCAGTTTCCTTCCCCATCCTATACATCCTAAATCTTGCCGAATAGCATCATATTGCCTTTCCCCCAGCTATAATTCTTGCCTTGTGGTATATACCTATCCCTGCCCATTGCTGAAGTAAACATAACCGAATTGTGATCACTATCACCAAAGTGCTCACCTACATCTAAATCTAACACTTGGCCGAGTTCATTACCCAGTACCAAATCCAATGTGGCCTCGCCCCTTGTTGGCCTGTCTACATAATGTGTCAGAAAACCCTCCTGCACACACTGCACAAAAACTGACCCATCTATTGTACTCGAACTATAGTATTTCCAGTCAATATTTGGAAAGTTAAAACCCCCCATAACAACTACCCTGTTACTCTCGCTCCTGTCGAGAATCATCTTTGCAATCCTTTCCTCTACATCTTTGGAATTATTCGGAGGTCTATAGACAACTCCCAACAGGGTGACCTCTCCTCTCCTGTTCCTAACCTCGGCACATACTATCTCAGTAGACGAGTCCTCAAACGTCCTTTCTACCGCCATAATACTTTCCTTGATTAACAATGCCACACCCCCCCCCTCTTTTACCATCTTCTCTGTTCTTACAGAAACATCTAAATCCTGGAACCTGCAACAACATTACATAGAACATAGAACAGTACAGCACAGAACAGGCCCTTCGGCCCTCGATGTTGCGCCGAGCAATGATCACCCTACTCAAACCCACGTATCCACCCTATACCCGTAACCCAACAACCCCCCCCACCCTTAACCTTACTTTTTAGGACACTACGGGAAATTTAGCATAGCCAATCCACCTAACCCGCACATCTTTGGACTGTGGGAGGAAACCGGAGCACCCGGAGGAAACCCACGCACACACGGGGAGGAATTGCAGACTCCGCACAGACAGTGACCCAGCCGGGAACCGAACCTGGGACCCTGGAGCTGTGAAGCATTTATGCTAACCACCATGCTACCGTGCTGTCCCTGCTCTACCCATGTCTCTGAAATCGCCACAACATTGAGATCTCAGGTACCAACCCATGCTGCAAGCTCACCCACCTTATTCCGGATACTCCTGGCGTTGAAATAGACACACTTCAAACCAGCGTCTTGCTTGCCGGTCCCCTCTTTTGAACTTTTAACCCTATCCCTGACCTCACTACTCTCAACATCCTGTACACTGGGACTAAAATTTAGGTTCCCATCCCACTGCTGAATTAGTTTAAAACCCCCCCCCCCCCCCCCCCCCCCCCCCCCCCCCCCCCCCCCCCCCGAACAGCACTAGCAAATCTCCCCCCCCTAGGATATTGGTACCCCTCTGGTTCAGGTGAAGACCATCCTGTTTGTAGAGGTCCCACCTACCCCAGATGAGCCCCAATTATCCAGGAAACCAAAACCCTCCCTCCTGCACCATCCCTGTAGCCACGTGTTCAACTCCTCTCTCTCCTTATTTCTCACTTCGCTAGCACGTGGCACGGGTAACAACCCAGAGATAACAACTCTGTTTGTTCTAGCTCTCAACTTCCACCCTAGCTCCCTGAATTTCTGTCTCAAATCCCCATCTCTCTTCCTACCTATATCATTGGTACCTATGTGGACCACGACTTGGGGCTGCTCTCCCTCCCCCTTAAGGATCCCAAAAAAACGATCAGAGACATCACGAACCCTGGCACCTGGGAGGCAACACACCAACCGTGAGTCTCTTTCGTTCCCACAGAACCTCCTGTCTGTTCCTCTAACTATGGAGTCCCCAATGACAAGTGCTCTGTTCCTCTTCTCCCTTCCCTTCTGAGCAACAGGGACAGACTCTGTGCCAGAGACCTGTGCCCTATTGCTTACTCCTGGTAAGTCGTCCCCCGCAACATTATCCAAAACGGTATACTTGTTATAGGGGGGAACGACCACAGGGGATCCCTGCACTGCCTGCCGGTTCCCTCTCCCTCCCCTGACGGTAACCCATCTGCCTTCTTCTTTTACCTAAGGTGTGACTACCTATAACTCCTCTCAATAACTGTAGCCACCTAAGATGGACACTGGGCTACAACATGGAGAACTGCTAAGGCTGCAGGGAGAAAACAGTCTTAGCAAGGACAAGCAGTTTGCAGAAGGCTAATTAGCATTCTGCACGTACAGAAACCAGTTTATGGCCAGGTGCAGAATCTCAGCTAAAGGTGTAAATGGCAACAATGATTTGCATAGTAATGAGGTGATCCAGATCTAGGCCCACACAATAGAAACATTTGGGTTTGAATGGATACTTTGAGTGGACGCCCAGACGAAACGGCACCATAAGTATCCATCACAAAGCACCATAGAGACCGCCCCACCCATCGAGAAGCGACCCTCAGATTGGGGGGTTTGGAAAATATCGATTGGGAGAAGACCCAATCGATATACAGCAGGTAGAGACCGCCCCGAAGAGGCACGGACGTTGGGGGGACCTATAAAAGTAGACCCCGCACATGGTCCGTTCTGTTGTTGGCTCCGGCTCCGCTGTTGTTTTTGGCTCCGACTCTCTGCTGTCTTCATCGCTTGCTGATACATCGCATCCTGACTCCAGTTCCATCACCAGCCGTTGAGCCACCAGCCATCGAACTGTAAGTTTCACCACGACGCTCGCTACGTGAACCAGACTTGCTAGACCCTGACGACCTCTAACTTTCTGAGAGTTGCAGACCAAGAACGGGACGAAGGCCTCGCTCCCTGACCTTGCCTGTTCCTGTTTTAGATAAGTATTTTAGTCGTTTAGTTTAGAAGTAACTTAGTCTTTAGCGTATGCATGTGTATTTATTATATTTGTTATAATAAATATCAATCGTTTGAACTTACTAATCGGTGTACAGATTTATTACTTTGAACCTGACCTTGATATACTTGTGAGGTGTCTAAATACGGCACCTGGCGACTCTGAGCAGAATTACATACACAGAGTTGTAGTAGTGTTAAGCACACGGCCTTTAAACGGAGGCGTGTTAATACACTCCAATAAACGCGTAATACACTCAAGTAAAACGTGCAAAATAACCCCCTCCGCCTCCCGAATGATCCGAAGTTCATCCAGCTCCAGCTCCAGGTCCCTAACGCGATTCTCGAGGAGCTGGAGTTGGGTGCATTTCCCACAGATGTAGTCAGCAGGGACACTCGAGGTGACCCTTTCCTCCCACATTCTGAAGGAGGAACATTCAACTGCCCTAGCCTCCATTCCCACTGAACTAACTTCCCAACTACTGAAAACTAAAAAAAAAAACTTGTTAGTTTAGCAATCCGACGGACAGAACTTTTTTTTCTGGTTAGAGGAGGAGGATGGGTGGGAGACACTACGTAAGTAGTGTTTTGGGTAAAGCTGTCACTCGAGAACAGCCCCTTCACAAACCACCTTCAACTTATGCTGACCGTACTGCACGTATGCAAATCTCCCCGGAACAGCCAATCAGAAGCTCTGCTCTGCTGCCCTCTGCTGGATGCCATATTCGGGGTGTCGGAACAGCCGGGGTTGGAAACGGGTGCGGAGGCAGATGTTGTAGCCTTCGCCTCGTTGATCGCCCGAAGGCGGATCCTGTTGGGATGGAGATCAACCTCTCCACCTGTGCCCTGGCGTGGCGGGGGGACCTGCTGGAATTCTTGACTCTTGAGAAGGTTAAGTTTGAACTGAGCGGAAGGATGGAGGGGTTCTACAATTCATGGGCGTTATTCATTATGTACTTTTGAGAATTGGATTACATTCAACATTGGGGGGGGGGGGGTTGGGAGGGTTGGGGGGAGGGGGTCTGTATGTGTTAATGGTGACTATGGGTGATTCCTGTTTCCACTTTATTATTTGTTTATATTAACATGCGGGCTAATGTTTGGGGGTTTGGTGCGAGGATGGGATTGTTGTTATTGATATGGGGATTAACATTACATTCATTACTGATTATTGTTGACTGGTGGTGGGTACAAATTTGGGAGAAAATGTGAAAAAGGAGAATAAAAATATTTTATAAAAAGAGTTTGCAACAACCTTTCAAATACGCTCTTTACCCATGTCCACCCGCCCATCCCCATAACCTGCACATCCCTGGCCAATGAGAGACAATTGACGATCCACTGAATGTGCGCATCTTTGGGCTGTGGGAGGGCCCCGGAACATCCGGTAGAAACACACCCAGATATGGGAGAATGTACAAACTCCGCACAGACAGTGACCCAAGGCTGGAATTGCACCCATACCCCTGCCGCTGTGATGCAGCAGTGCCAAACATGAGCCTGGATTTCCCACTTCCATGTTCCTGTCACATACCGAGTCCCTATCGGGAAATTCCACACTGCCGGCTTGGACAATGTTCAAAACATCCCAGGTTGGGAGAGTGAAATTTCCCAGTTTGGGATCTTGCTGTGTCTCAGGAGCTGAATTCACAAATCTGGATTCCGAGTACAGAGAGGATATTAATTGGTCGAAAAGATTTTAAAATCACTGAAGTGGGTGTGTAGACATGAAATGTATTTTTGGGGCTTGTCTGGGAGATACTTTGGTCTAAAGCAGGGGTGGGCAAACATTTCCGTGCAAGGGCCACATTCAGAAATTCACAATTTTAAAGGGCCGCATAGTATATTAAGTAAAATAATTACTTCACCCGGTTATGATTCTGGGCGCCTCATATAGAACATAGAACAGTACAGCACAGAACAGGCCCTTCGGCCCTCGACGTTGTGCCGAGCAATGATCACCCTACTCAAGTCAACGTATCCACCCTATACCCGTAACCCAACAGCTCCCCCATTAACCTTAAAACAAATAATAAAACATTAAAAAAAAAAATTTTTTAAAACATTTTTTTTAATGACTTGGTGGGCCACATAAAGACCTTTGGCGGGCCGCATGCGGCCCGCGGGCCGTAGTTTGCCCACCCCTGGTCTAAAGTGAGTGGAGACGTTGTTACTGGATTATCCTGGGCAGTGCCCGAGGTTTGTGTCAAGCCGTTCCTTCAGCCCTTGGTCTTGGATTTGAATCACAGCATCATAGAATTTACAGTGCAGAAGGAGGCCATTCAGCCCATCAAGTCTGCACAGGCCTGTGAAAAGAGCACCCCACCTAAGCCCACACCTCCACCCTGCACCCACACCTCCACCCTGTCCCGCAACCCCACCTAACCCAACCTTTTTGGACACTAATGGCAATTTAGCATAGCCAATCCACCTAACCTGAACTGTGGGAGGAAACCGGAGCACCCGGAGGAAACCCACACAAACATGGGGAGAACGTGCAGTGTAGCCACCTAAAATGGACGCTGAGCTACAAAGTAAGCCAAGCGCTAAGACTGCAGGGAAAAAGGCAGTTTAGCCAAAACAGCAGTCTGCAAAGAGAGCATTTTGCATTCTGCAAGTAGCAGAAACCAGTTTGGGCTCAGGTGAGAAGACCTTAGTTAGGTGCAAATGGCAAAACGCTTTGCATACTAATGAGGCAATCAGACCTGAACACCCACACAATAGAAACATTTGACTCTGAATGGACACATTTGAACCAAGGCCCAGACATCGAGGCACCAGAAACCTCCAAACAAAAGGGCATAAGAAACGCCCCCCCCATCACGGAGACCCCCTCGCATTGGGGAATTCAAACAGTATCGATGAGGAATTGACCCAATAGATAACCAAAGGTAAAGCCCGCCCAAGAAGAGGGAAGGACATTGGGGACACCTATAAATATAGACCCCCACACATGGTCTTGTCTGTTGTTTCGTGCTCCGGCCCTGACCAAGAATTTGAAGCTGTATCCTGACTCCAGCCGTTGAGCACCAGCCGCCGAACCGTAAGTGCCAGTACGACGCTCGCTACGCGAACCAAGCCCGCTAGACCCCCAGTGACCAGCACGCTTTCTGAAGGTTGCAGCCCAAGACTGGGACGAAGGCCTCGCTCCCTGACCTTGCCTGTTCCTGTGTAGTTAAGTATTCTGTTTGCTTAGTCTAGTCATAGCTTAGTCCCTTAGTGTGTGCATGCGTATTTATTATAATTGTATAATAAATATTGATCGTTTGGAACTTACTAATCGGTGTATCGTTTTATTACTTTGAACTTGACCTTGGAATATATGTGAGTTGTCTATATGGCAACTGGCGACTCCTGAGCTGAAAAATACATAAGACAGAGCCTAGTGGTGTTAAGCACACGGCCTTTAACACAGGCAAGTTAATACACCCCAATAAACGCGTTTTGCGCCCATAGCAAAACGTGCAACATTTAGTGGCGACTTCCTGACGGGACACGGTTACAAGTGGTACTCCCACTCCGTCGAGGACCCTGAAATTTGAATTAGAAATCTGGTAAAGAAAACGGAAAGAAAATCACAAGTATTCAAGGTGTTCAAACTAATAAGCGTAATTCGGAAGTGTGTTTTAGTGCATGCGTACTAATAGGGCTGTAAGGTAAAACTGAAAGCATTTTTTTTGTTGCGACAAACTTTCGGTAGTTTTGTGAACGGAACATAGCGTAAGCCGTACCCGTTTCTTGAAACACAACCCCAGCAACCCCCTGTTCCAAATTAACTAAAAGAGAGTCAGAGGAAATGGCCATGCAGGCAATGGAACGTCTGATGGATCCAGAAAGGTTTGTGGTCGCAGCGACCAGCAGCAGTAGCAGAGTAGGTCAGTGTCCCACGTGGGAGCTGGAACTCCGCAAGTATCTGCAAGGAAAGGGATGGCCCCTTTGGAAAGAGTTTTGTTCAAATGAGGAGACAGGTCCCGGAAGTATAGGTCATACTTGGTGGGAGAACCTCTCTCAAATTCATAAGAAAAACCTTAGTAAAGCACGCAAGCCGATGGCAATCGTGTCCTGTTTGGCACAATTGCGAGGCGCAGAGGAGGTCGTCAGGACGCTCCGGGCAGAATTAGAAGAAAGGAACCGAATGAGTAAGGTCGATGTCAGGGACATTGAAAAGGAAAATATGGATCTAAGAGGGAAGTTGGCAGAGAAATGTAGAGAGGTGGATGATGCCAAGAGGGCACATCAGTCTTGTCTAGCCCATCTCAGCAGTTCCCAGACCCAGTACGAAAAGGCTTATCAGGACGTGCAACGTGCCGTCCTGATAAGAGAAGAATCTGACAAGCAGGTAGAGGCTTTGCAGAGGCAATGCTCTGACCTTAAAGCAGCTTTGAGAGCACTCCATGCTGCAACCACAGAACAAAGACAGAGTACAGTAGATCACGCGAAATGCAGGAAACAGATTGCAGAGCTGCAATCGCTGCTTTCGGTGCAAAATGGGTTTCAAAGCACCTTTGGAACACAGCTAGATGGAGAAAATGCCCCAGATTGGCAAGAATTAAGTGAGACAGCGCAGCGTTATGTTCAGGGAGCATGTGCGCCAGCAGCGCAGCAGAAAAGGCAAGCACCCCAACCCCCCACAGATCAGATCATAACCGCACCCATGAATCCCGTAACCACGCAGAGAAAAGCTACAACAGAAGGTGCACCAGATATAACCTACACCACCCCCTTAACTGTAACCCAGCTCAGGGACGCATGTGAGAAGATCACTCCGTTCCTCCCCACCGCAGACCCCCACCAGTTCTTTTCTAAAGTGAAACAGCAGGCGACCATGTACGGCCTGGATGAGAGAGAGCAGGTTAAGCTCACCGTGCTGAGCTTAGACCAGTCCGTGGTAGCAGCCCTCCCCGACCCACAGAACGTTGCAGGAGGCACCCTAGAGGAGATGCACACCTCCATTTTAGATGCCATAGGGTATAATCGAGGTGACCCCGTAGAAGGACTTAATAAGTGCCGACAGAAAAGATCCGAACACCCCACAGCATTCGCAGGAAGGCTGTGGATTCATTTCAACGCAGTTTTCGGCGATTTAAATAGAGCGCATTTGAACCGGGAAAATATGGTCAAATGGACGCGCACCATAATCTCACACGCGACAGAGGCAGGACAGAGCGCTTGCAACAGTTATGACCCCTCAGAAGAGGCCCATAATGAGAAATGGGTCCTGAAAAGGTTGTCCCGCGCTTGGGAGCAATCAATTCAGGGAAAGAGTAAGGTTCAATCCCCAGAAGAGGCTCAGGCTGCAGCAGATATTCAGGCAGTGAGAGAGCACCAGAAACCCGCATGGGTAAATGAAGGGAAGAGCAGCCCACAGCAGAAAGGACAGGAATGCTATAACTGTGGACAGTTAGGGCATTGGGCAAAGGAATGCAATGCACCCCAGCGATCTCAGAGAGGCCAGCAGACAGGCACTCTGAACCGCAGTAAGGCAAAACCCATCCACAATATAGCAGTACAGTCAGGACCCACCAATGTGGACGAGACGAACTGTCGGTGTTCGGGCTTCCCCACTTGGGTCTGTGACACACTATGGGATCCATCAGGGAGACCCGTAGTCACAGCGAGAGTAAAAGGGAAGCCCATAGAGTTACTTTGGGACACAGGAGGGTCCCGCACCACCATTAACTCTACGACCACGGCACACGCAGACACGTGGCCGACCACATCCACCATTACACTTAGCGGGTTCACAGGACACTCGCAGCAGGGACACATTACGGCACCCGTAGCAATCCAGCTAGGGAACATTTCCACAAGACACCCCGTAGTTTTAGTAAATCTTCCCCGGACAGCAGAACACATCCTGGGGATAGATTTTATGAACGCTCATAGCTTGTCATTCGACCCAGTGAACCAGTGTGTCTGGCGAATGGCTAGATCAGACAGAGCACCCGCCACCCTCACAGTAGGAGACTACGCTAATCGGATTAGCGCAGTGGGAGAGTACTCATTTGACCTGACTACACTCCACACCGACAGACAAATAAAAGCCCTACTGAACAAACACAGGACAGCATTTGCCAGTCACCGTCATGACTGTGGCAGAATGACTGGACCAGTTCACGTTACCGGACAGGACCCCCGACCACAGAAACAGTATAGATTTCCCCTGGAAGCAGAGGTGGAAATAGAAAAGGTGATAGGAAGCTTATTGGAGCAAGGTGTACTCAGAACGGTAGCCTCGACCAATAATGCCCCTATTTGGCCAGTGAGGAAGCCCGATGGATCATGGCGTCTGACCATCGATTATCGGGAACTCAACAAAGTAACCCCCGCAGTAGCCCCAACGGTAGCTACTAGTCCCGAGACCATGCTCAAGCAGGGACTCAACTCCAAATACTTCACGGTATTGGACATCAGTAACGGATTCTGGTCAATACCATTGGCAAAAGCGTGCCAGTACAAATTTGCCTTCACCTTCAAATCACAGCAGTATACGTGGACATGCCTCCCACAAGGATTCCACAATTCCCCCTCCATTTTCCACCGACAGCTGGCAAGTGGTTTAGAGAAATTCTCCCGCCCCGAATGTCTGGTACAGTATGTAGACGACCTACTACTGCAGACAGACACAAAGGCAGAGCACATTACGCTTCTGGCCGAACTCCTGGAACTGTTGACTTCAATTGGATGTAAAGTTAACCCAAGAAAGGCCCAGATTTTGGAAAATAAAGAACAGTCATCACAAACGGCAAACGCGAGATCGAATTCAAAAGAATTGATTCGATTGTCAAATTGCCCCTTCCCCAAAATGTTTCGGCCCTCCGGTCGTTTTTAGGACTGGTTGGCTATTGTCGGAACCACATCGATGGATTCGCGACAAAAGCCGCCCCACTCTCAGACCTCCTTAAGAAAGGAGCCCCCTGGGAATGGCTTCCGCAGCATACAGAGGCTGTGGAAGAGTTAAAAAGAGCCCTTAGCGCAGCACCCGCGCTGCTAGTCCCAGACCAACTTTCCCCCTATGCAATAGAGGTAGCGAGCACCGATCTGACCCTCTCGGCCGTGTTGCTTCAGGAACGGCACGAGCAGCTAAGACCAGTGGCTTATGCCTCCCGACTGTTAGACCCGGTAGAACAAGGATTCTCTGCCTGTGAGAGGCACCTCCTTGCTGTCTTCTGGGCAGTACAATACTTCTCATACATTACCGGACTCAACCTCATTACTATTCTGACCGAACACACACCCACACAGTTACTCCTAGACGGTCGACTGAAGGACGGTTCAGTTAGCCAGATTAGGGCAGCTAGATGGACATTACTTTTACAAGGACGGGACATTACAGTAAAACGGACCCGCACACACACATATTTAGCAGACAACCTCCAATACCCAGGACAGCCCCATGACTGTGAAATTGTAGCTCCCCTGCATAACACAGGACCCTTTATCGCAAAAACACCCCCCAGGAAGCTAGGGAACCCAACCCAAAGCACCCCACACACAGACGCGTGTGGACCCCTGAGGATATACGTAGACGGTTCATCCACAGTTTTAGAAGGTGAGCGTATCACAGGATGCGGCATCTATGTCGAGGACGCGCAGGGTCGCGCTCTCGAAGAAATCGCACTAAAACTACCAGGTCACTTAGGCGCGCAGGCAGCAGAGCTCGCGGCCATAGCTTATATAGTGGACCACCCCGCTTCTTTCCCCAGCCCAGCAGACATATATTCAGACAGCTTATATGTCTGTAACAGTTTAACCGATTTTCTGCCCCTGTGGAGGACACGAGGTTTTGTCTCCGCAGATGGGAAACCCCTTCCATCAGCCCCTCTACTCCAGCATATTTTAGAAAAAGCGAAGGACAGGACCTTCGGAATAATAAAGGTACGAAGTCACCATAGGTCATCCCCCCCTGGGAATGTAAAAGCCGACGCACTGGCTAAGGCAGGTTCCAGGCGAGGACACTTATGGACCCCCCCAGCTAGCGCACCAGCTAGCGCCCCTATGAGCGCAGTCCAAATCTCACAGACAGATATTAAAGATCTTGCAGCAGCACAGAAGCAGGATGAGGATCTCAGGGAGGTTTTCAAAGGCAACTTTGTGCCAGAGTACGAGAGATTTAAACACGCACTGACCACACATGAGGGTGTGATCATAAAGGAACAACTTTATGTGGTCCCGCAGCAGGACAGGAATGCAATGATTGCTTTATTTCATGATAACCACGGGCACCAGGGAATTGATGCAACCACGAGGCACCTCAGGCAGCTCTGTTGGTGGCCTAATCTCAGGACTGATGTAACGCATTATATTGAGAATTGCCTTATTTGTGCTCAGAATAACCCGGAGAGGTATTCTAAAAAGGCACAACTTCGGCATACTCGCCCAGTAAACGGCCCCTGGACAAACCTCCAGATCGATTTCATAGGACCATTGCCCCCTTGTAGGAATGGCTATAAATACGTTCTGGTGGTCATCGATACCTTTACCAAATGGGTAGAGGCATTCCCCTCTAGAACAAATACAGCTAAGACAGCTGCAAAGATCCTGACCCACCACATCTTCACGAGATGGGGTTTACCCCGAAGTATTGATTCGGACCAGGGATCTCACTTCACAGGACGGGTCATGAAGAACGTCCTGACAATATTCGGCATAAAACAAAATTTCCACATTGCGTATCATCCACAGTCCAGCGGGATTGTGGAGCGCATGAATCGGACCCTAAAAACTACCCTTAGGAAAATGGTACAGGAGAACAATTCGACATGGGATTCAGTGCTCCCATTTGCACTCATGTTCATAAGGAACACTGTTTCCACTTCCACAGGATACACACCACACACGCTCATGACCGGACGCCCTATGAAAGGTTCAGAATTCCTTTTAGGACTGGACATGACCAGCCCCGAAGTGACGGCCCTCACACACGAAAAGACGGTTAAAGACTTGGTTGAGACTGTGAGGTCTGCACAGATTGCAGCCGCAGTTCAGCTAGGGAAACGCCGTAAACAACGCACAGCTTGTTTTAATAAGACCGTACACCCCACAGAATTCCAGGTTGGGCAACAGGTAATGTTATCTGTATACAACCCCAGCAGTTTTTTGGCACCAAAATATTCCGGACCATACTCAATTTCGGATAAAATTAGCCCCTCAGTTTATAGGATAAAATATCCTAATGGTAAGACCGCGTGGTTCCATATCAACCAGTTAAAGGAATATGGAACACAGGCCAACCATGCACACCATGTCCTGCTAGACGCAGCAGAACACCTCACCCCACCCACTAGAGACACGTTTCCACCATCCCCCTCACAGACCAGTTCTTCATCGGACTCGCCCACGACTCCGCCCACTGACCACGACAGACCACGCCCCGAAACGCCCACAAGCTGCCGCGGCAGAGACAGCGATGCAGACACTGACTCTGAGGACAGCCACAGCACACCACACTACAGCCCACATAGCAGCGACTATGACCCCGACTACAGTGACCCAATGGAAGTCACTTACATTAAAAACCCAGACTCACCACCCGACCCCGACGACCCCGACAATACCCATTCACTTTTGGACCCAACACTCTGGCACAGGGACAATTCGTACCGACTTGTCCACAACGATGAAAGTGACCCCCGGTCACACAATTCAAAATATCATGCCTGATCCACACAAGGGTGTGGGATCCGGGAGAGCAGGACGACACGGTGTCTGAATCCCGACACGGCAACCCCTTTGTGACCCTGTTCACAGAGACAGAGGAAAAGTGAGGTGTCCAGATGATGTAAAATAGGAATCGTTTGAGGGAAGCGATGTCCTTTCTGATGGAACCTGCACGTACGTTTGTCTATCGTTTTATGTTTGTTTGTCTTTCAGGAATGTAAATGGTTCAGTTGGAGGATGGACATCTTCTTTTCAGCTGAAAAGATTGTGACCACCTCACACACACGTTAGCTTGTCCGCCGATACCTTTGAGAACTTCAGTTCCCAAACCCGTTTGATTGGAGATCTTTTCAAGTTGTAAGGCTTGTGACCGCCTTACACACACAATAGTTTATCTGCAGATACGTCTGAGAACTTCTATGGTGAGCAGCTCACCTTATCGTCTGAAATATCTGAAGCCCAGCTCAATTTTCAGACGGAGCATCTTGGCTCCTCCATTGTTTTTAGGTGCCCCTCTATTCGGCGAATAGAGGCTGCCAATCCATGATAAACACATTCTTACCCGTTTACTCCAGGTTACTCAGGCAGTGGACAAACGGCACTGAGGACCCGCCCTGTCTGAGAACCCACTTCGGTCAGCCAAGCTCGGGTATGGCACAGCACGCCCTACCCGGGGATCCCATCCAACTCGTACCCGTCGCGGCCCATACGCAACTCATTCGGACGTTTCTTTCAAAATTTTGTTTTCATTTTTCGTTAGGCAGCCCTTAGGTCGCCATCCCACATGCTATTTACATCCGGGAACATTCGGATGGTAAACTAGCTAAGCCTGCGAGACGGCTCGCAGGAGAAGGATTGTTAGGTGTATTCTGGTCTTCAAATTCGCTTTTGAAAAAAAAATGAAAAAAAATGAGGGGAGTCACAGGGTGTGACTTGGCCAGTCATTTTTAAAGGGTCAATTGGAATTTAAAAGACAGATGCACTAACAGGTAAAGATCTTAAACTGTGTATTGACAGATACTGTGCTTGATCCCATAGCTTTCGAAGGACGAGACAGGGATCGAAGCAAGGATTGTCCATACAGGAGGAAGAAAGAAGGAAGAACAAGTTGAAGATGATGGAAGCTCACCTATTGCTTTTAAATGTTATATTTGTATGTGTGGAAGCAAGACACGTTTCCCCCACAACCCCCACCGTAAATGTTTCCCTTACAGCAACTCCCCAGTGCTCAGCTCTGATCAGTGAGGTTCAGACCTGGTGCACAAAATTTATGACATGGTACTCCATGTCATACGTGATTGAATCACTGCTAGTGATTGCGATCCTCGCCATACTTGTACAGACCCTCAGGTTGAGGAAGTGGAAGAGGAGAGCCTCCCGTTCCTGCCCCTCCGTCTATGGAGTTCGATCTCCTATTTTCCGATTTCATCAATCCCCTTTGCCCCATGATGAATAAAGTACTGTGTAATAAAATGAAAAATTATACCCATGTATTATATTGTCCTGAACTCGACTGCCGAGTCAGGAAATGTTATGTGATGTGGTATGAATGGATGAGGTTTAGTCTGTAAGGAAATGTTTAAGTTAAGTTAAGGATAATTGTGATAGGTAGAGGTTCCCAGTTTGTGGTAATGCATGTCCCCTTTGACATAGCGCCAAGTAGAGATGGCAGTTAAAAAAATTTTCTTCCCATAGTTTAAGGACAGAGTAGACGCTCAGGAGCTTGCCGAGGTCAGGGAACACAAAGAAGGCAACCCAGATGCACTCAAGGCAACGTACATAGGTGATCCTTCACAATATTTGGATTGTTTGGATTGTGGCTATATAGATGTAGCCACCTAAAATGGACGCTGAGCTACAAAGTAAGCCAAGCGCTAAGACTGCAGGGAAAAAGGCAGTTTAGCCAAAACAGCAGTCTGCAAAGAGAGCATTTTGCATTCTGCAAGTAGCAGAAACCAGTTTGGGCTCAGGTGAGAAGACCTTAGTTAGGTGCAAATGGCAAAACGCTTTGCATACTAATGAGGCAATCAGACCTGAACACCCACACAATAGAAACATTTGACTCTGAATGGACACATTTGAACCAAGGCCCAGACATCGAGGCACCAGAAACCTCCAAACAAGAGGGCATAAGAAACGCCCCCCCCCATCATGGAGACCCCCTCGCATTGGGGAATTCAAACAGTATCGATGAGGAATTGACCCAATAGATAACCAAAGGTAAAGCCCGCCCAAGAAGAGGGAAGGACATTGGGGACACCTATAAATATAGACCCCCACACATGGTCTTGTCTGTTGTTTCGTGCTCCGGCCCTGACCAAGAATTTGAAGCTGTATCCTGACTCCAGCCGTTGAGCACCAGCCGCCGAACCGTAAGTGCCAGTACGACGCTCGCTACGCGAACCAAGCCCGCTAGACCCCCAGTGACCAGCACGCTTTATGAAGGTTGCAGCCCAAGACCGGGACGAAGGCCTCGCTCCCTGACCTTGCCTGTTCCTGTGTAGTTAAGTATTCTGTTTGCTTAGTCTAGTCATAGCTTAGTCCCTTAGTGTGTGCATGCGTATTTATTATAATTGTATAATAAATATTGATCGTTTGGAACTTACTAATCGGTGTATCGTTTTATTACTTTGAACTTGACCTTGGAATATATGTGAGTTGTCTATATGGCAACTGGCGACTCCTGAGCTGAAAAATACATAAGACAGAGCCTAGTGGTGTTAAGCACACGGCCTTTAACACAGGCAAGTTAATACACCCCAATAAACGCGTTTTGCGCCCATAGCAAAACGTGCAACAGCAGACTCCACACAGTCACGCAAGCCAGAATCAAATCTGGGACCCTGGAGCCTATGAAGCAACTGTGCTAACCACTGTGCTACTGTGCTGCACCAAACAGCAACAATTTATATTTATACAGAACCTTTTGTGCAGTAAAATGTCCCAAAGTCCTTCACAAGAACATTATCAAACTGAATTTGATCCTCAGCCACAGAAGGAGATATTAGGACAGGTCATGGAAAGCTTGGTGACAGAGTGTGAAAGGAGGACAGTGAGGGAGAGAGGTGGAGAGGGTTAGGGAGGGAATTCAGAAGCTTTGTGTCCAGTTAGCTGAATACATCGCTGGCAGAGGTAGAACAAGGAAAATCTGGGATGTACAAGAGGCGAAAAATAGAGGAGAGCAGAAATCTGGTAGGTTTGTAGGGGTTGGGGAATGTTCCAGCGATAGGGAAGGGTGAGTACATGAACTGAAAATTCTGGGAATACCCAACAGGTCAGGAATCAGCTGTGGAGAGAGAAACAGAGTTAATGCTTCAGGTCGCGACCTTTCGTCAGAACTGGGAAAGGTAAGAAATATAATAGATTTAAAGAGTGTGAAATGGGAGAGAGTAAAAAGGAAGATCTGTGATAGGACAGAATAGGGAGACATTAAATGACAAAACAGTTGGTGCGTCAGGGCCAAAGGCAACAGTAATGGGACAAGTAAAGAAACAAGAGATGTTTCCAGAGGAGGTGTGAATGGCAGGATAATCAACCACTGCCGTCTGATAGTAAAATCAGAAAAATAGGTTATGACAGACACAGGGAAAGTAAAGGAGACACAAGGGGTGATCAAGTGAAAGAGGTCTCAGTAAATCATTGCTTCAACTGGAAGGTGTGTTTAGGGCCTTGGATGGTGAGGAGAGAGAAGGTAAAAGGGCAGATCAAAATGAAATGAAATGAAAATCGCTTATTGTCACACGTAGGCTTCAATGAAGTTACTGTGAAAAGCCCCTAGTCGCCACATTCCGGCGCCTGTCCGGGGAAGCTGGTACGGGAATCGAACCGTGCTGCTGGCCTGCTTTAAAAGCCAGCGATTTTAGCTGAGTGAGCTAAACCAGCCCCTTGGCAGATGGGAGCCGCCTAAGGAAGGGGATGAGGAGTTGGGGGTGATTGAGGAGTTGGGGGTGATTGAGGAGTTGGGGGTGATTGAGGAGTTGGGGGTAATTGAGGAGGAGTTGGGGGTGATTGAGGAGTTGGGGGTGATTGAGTAGTTGGGGGGTGATTGAGGAGCTGGGGATGATTAAGGAGTTGGGGATGATTAAGGAGTTGGGGGTGATTGAGGAGTTGGGGTGATTGAGGAGTAGGGGGTGATTGAGGAGTTGGGGGTGATTGAGGAGGAGTTGGGGGTGATTGAGGAGTTGGGGGTGATTGAGGAGTTGGGGTGACTGAGGAGTTGGGGTGACTGAGGAGTGGGCCAGTTTGTCACCAAGGAAATTATCCCTTCTGAAAGCTGAAAGGGGAGATGCCGTCTTTGATGGCGGCATCGCACTGGAAGTGGCAGAAGATGGCGGCCCGATTTAAGTACAGAGGCTGGTGAGTTGGAATATAAGGACAAGGAAATTCCTGTTACCGTTCTGGGAGGGGAAGGGTGGAGCTGAAATGCAGGAAAAGGTGTAGTTAGCTGATGGTCACGATGTGGGGGTTTACAAGGGAGAATCCTCGGTTGAGGGAAAAGGAAGAAATTGTGAGCAAGATGTTCATTTCACTGAAATTCTGGGGATAGTGAAGGGACTAAGAGTCTGATCCGGTTCAAATCCGGATCTGTAAAAGGGACGGGGTCTCAGTTTAATTCTGTAAAGGGGGAAAATGGAGCATTTCCCTGGAGTCTGTGAATATGGTAATTGTCAGAGCTCAACTTTCACATTGAGAATAATTGCTTCACTTGAGGGATTATCTTCACAATGAGATTCTTGATCTTAAATAAGGAATTAAAAAGTGAGGAAAGCTGATCAATTCCTCCAATGTTAGCAGCAGTCAGCAGCCCCACGAGCAAGTGGCAGCTTCCAAATGCATCAGGTCAGCTGCTGCCTCCAGAGGCAGTTCACAGAGACACTGAAACATCCTCCAATCACAGCCTCTGTCTCTCCGGGCCGCTGACTGATCCTCCAATCACAGCCTCTGTCTCTCCGGGCCGCTGATTGATCCTCCAATCACAGCCTCTGTCTCACCGGGCCTCTGATTGATCCTCCAATCACAGCCTCTGTCTCACCGGGCCTTTGATTGATCCTCCAATCACAGTCTCTGTCGCCCGGCAGCTGACTGTTTCTCCAATCACAGCCTCTGTCTCTCCCACCCTCTCCAGCCATTCGCTCGAGCTGGGCTTTGAGCGCACGCGCGCTCGCTCGCGGCCGCTCTCCAGCCGCCTTCACTCAGTCTGCAGCGGGGCCGCGCGCGCGCTCCTCTGCTCGGCAGTTAAACACCGTTTAAAATCAGAGCCACCTGATCAGAAAAGGGGCAGCAGGGGAATGGAGAAGCGCAGCGGGGGGGCTGCACAGGGACAGCTGCAGCTTCACCCTCAGTGAAAGGAGTAAAACAAAAAGGTGACAAAAGACAGCTGAGAAAAAAGATGAGAATCTGGTTAAATGAAGGGGATTGGATGAGAAGGTGAGGACGGATATTCCCCAAATCCAGTGATCACTAACACCGAGAGATTAAATCCAGGGATCACTGACACCGAGAGAACAAGTTCAGTGATCACTGACACCGAGAGATCAAATCCAGTGATCACTGACACCTAGAGATCAAATCCAGTGATCACTGACACCGAGAGATCAAATCCAGGGATCACTGACACCGAGGGATCAAATCCAGTGATCACTGACACCGGGAGATCAAATCCAGTGATCACTGACACCGAGGGATCAGATCCAGTGTTCACTGACACCGAGAGATCAGATCCAGGGATCACGGACACCGAGAGATCAAATCCAGTGATCACTGACACCGAGAGATCAAATCCAGGGATCACTGACACCGAGAGATCAAATCCAGTAATCACTGACACCGAGAGATCAAATCCAGTGATCACTGACACCTAGAGATCAAATCCAGTGATCACTGACACCGAGAGATCAAATCCAGGGATCACTGACACCGAGAGAACAAATCCAGTGATCACTGACACTGAGAGATAAATTCAGTGATCACTGACACCAAGAGATCAAATCCAGTGATCACTGACACCGAGAGATCAAATCCAGGGATCACTGACACCGAGGGATCAAATCCAGTGATCACTGACACCGGGAGATCAAATCCAGTGATCACTGACACCGAGGGATCAAATCCAGTGTTCACTGATACCGAGGGATCAAATCCAGTGTTCACTGACACCGAGAGATCAGATCCAGGGATCACGGACACCGAGAGATCAAATCCAGTGATCACTGACACCGAGAGATCAAATCCAGGGATCACGGACACCGAGAGATCAAATCCAGGGATCACTGACACCGAGAGATCAAATCCAGGGATCACTGTCACCGAGCGATCAAACCTCGTGATCACTGACACCGAGGGATCAAATCCAGTGATCACTGTCACCGAGAGATCAAATTCAGTGATCACTGACACTGAGGGATCAAATCCAGTGTTCACTTGTAGAGACCAAATTCAGGGATTACTTACCCCAGGAGACTGAATCCAGGGATCGCTAACACCGAGAGATGAAATCCAGAGATTCCTGAGCAACAAATCCTGGACTCAAGTACAATGAGAAATAAAATCCAAGGATCACTTAAATCAAGAGACCAATTCCAGGGATCATAGAATTTGCAGTGCAGAAGAAGGCCATTCGGCCCATCGAGTCTGCACCAGCTCTTGGGAGGTCAACACCACCCTATTCCCATAACCCAGTAACCCCACCCAACACTAAGGGCAATTTTGGACACTAAAGGGCAATTTAGTACGGCCAATTCACCTAACCTGCACGTCTTTGGACTGTGGGAGGAAACCGGAGCACCCGGAGGAAACCCACGCACACACGGAGAGGATGTGCAGACTCCACACAGACAGTGACCCAAGCCGGGAATCGAACCTGGGACCCTGGAGCTGTGAAGCAATTGTGCTAACCACTATGCTCCCATGCCGAGCGATGTCCGAGGTAGGTTCTTTACTCAGAGAGTGGTTAGGGTGTGGAATGGACTGCCTGCTGTGATAGTGGAGTTGGACACTTTAGGAACTTTGAAGCGGTTATTGGATAGGCACATGGAGCACACCAGAATGACAGGGAGTGGAATAGCTTGATCTTGGTTACGCACAATGCTCGGCACAACATCGAGGGCCGAAGGGCCTGTTCTGTGCTGTACTGTTCTATGTTCTATGTTAGGACTGCCCGACACCCATCAGTTCAACTTGTTCTGCCTCCGCATAACTCATTTATTTCTGTCTCAATTCCATTCTTTTTCTGTCCTTATTTAGCCTCTTCCCACCTACATTCCTCCAACACCCTCCATCACTTTAACTGTTTCCACTTTCCAGGCCCTAACTGCCTCCTTTTCACCCTGGACGCCCAGACCCTCTCCACCCCCCATCCCCCACCAAGACAGTCTGACGATTCTCTGTTTCTTTCTTGAATGAGGCCCAACCAATCCCCATCCACCACTCTCCATCTCCACCTGGCTGAACTTGTTCTTACATCAAACAACTCCTTTAACTCCGCTCACGTCTTCTCAATAAAAGTTGTTGCTCTGGGAACTGGTAAGGGCCCTGATGATATCTGTATTTTGTTGCATTCGTGAAATGTTCTTCATTCCGGCTCAACTCCCTCCCTTGTCTCATGCTTCCAGTAAGTTGAATCTTTACTTGTTCCATTTCACAACCTTTTATTTTGCACCATCATCCTTTTGTTATTCAATGGGTTCAACTAAAGCAGTGGAGCTCTCTATATAGCTTCACTGCTTTGATTGAGCTCCAGTTCATTCACCTTATTGATGCTCCTACCCCTAGAGAATCAAACAGCTGCCATGTTGCTGATGATAAAGGAGTGCTGCTGTGGTTTGGAGGGGGGCCAAGAGGCCAAGACCTCGGCCTCTCTCACCCCTGGACTCTCAGATCTTCTGACACCCCGAATATTGCTACCTCTGGGCTCGGAGCCACCTACCCCTCCCCCCCAAAACACCTCGGACATTACATCCACAAACCCCTGCCAGAACCTCCTTAGCATCGGACATGTCCAGAACATGTGGGTGTGATTAGCTGCCTCTACCCTCTCAAAACAGATACTCGTCCGCGCTCCCGTCATATGTTCCCTCTGGACCACTTTCAACTGAATGAAGCTTAGCCTCGCACATGACGAGGACGCATTCACTCACCGCAGTGGAGGTGCTGGTAACAGTGCCCATAAGCTTGTTCCCCGACAAGAAGGGGAAGATAGGGGAGGGGAAGGTGTCTGGTCTACAAGGATGGATTGGGAAGGTGCCCCGGTGGGGGATATAAAGTAGGGGGGGGGGGGGGGGAGCCGGGTGGGGAGGTGGGGCCGGGATGTGGGCTGAGGCCTGCGGTGAGTGAATGCGTCCTCGTCATGTGCGAGGCTAAGCTTCATTCAGTTGAAAGTGGTCCAGAGGGAACATATGACGGGAGCGCGGACGAGTATCTGTTTTGAGAGGATATTACACAATGGTTCCTACATGGTTCCCTATTGCTCACACTCTCACATCTCGTGTCTCCGGGTGTTCCAACCAATTGGGGACTATGTAGACCGAGTGGTCACGTGAGAACGATGTGATGATGCAGCTACAGAAGAGGTCACGGGGCAGGACGACGGGAATTATCCCTGGGAATGTGGGAAGAGCACAAGTGTTGAAGCAGCTGCTAAGCGAGTTTGGCTGTGCTAAATCGCCCCTTCGTGTTCAAAGGTGTGTGGGTTAGGTGGGGTTACAAGGATAGGGTGGGGGAGTGTGCCAGTGCAAATTTTATGGGCCGAATGGTCTCTTTCTGCCCTGTAGCAATGATTCCATGATTTATATGATTCTCTGATAAAGTCTATCTGCAGTCTGTCTGAGAACCACGTCCCAGATCCAGAGTCCAAGACAAAGAACCCAATCTGAGAACATGGTGGCAGCTTAGAACAGGTGGGTGTCAATGGCAAAACCAGCATTTGTTATCCATCCCTAATATCTACACAGAACAATGGAGCAATTCACTGACACAAACATTAATGCTCCCTTTGCTAGTTATTGTGAGGAAACAGGCAACTGAATGGTCTCGAAAACAAGAAACAACTGTGTCTAGCACCACCAGGTGGCAGACATCAGTAATGCAGGAACAATAAAGCTGAGGAGTCCCGATCTCAGCCAGCGGGTGGCGGTGTTACTCCATTGAAAATAGGATTTTTGTGTTAAACATGTTTTTATTCATTTACCTGAATAAAGATCAAAACACAGGAACCCTGGAGAGATATCATCAGCTATTAGTGACTGAAATCCTGATCTCACCTTTGAGGCAAGAATTGAAGTTGTGTGAACTCGAACATAGAACATAGAACAGTACAGCACAGAACAGGCCCTTCGGCCCTCGATGTTGTGCCGAGCCATGATCACCCTACTCAAACCCACGTATCCACCCTATACCCGTAACCCAACAACCCCTCCCCCTTAACCTTACTTTTTAGGACACTACGGGCAATTTAGCATGGCCAATCCACCTAACCCGCACATCTTTGGACTGTGGGAGGAAACCGGAGCACCCGGAGGAAACCCACGCACACACGGGGAGGACGTGCAGACTCCGCACAGACAGTGAACTAATTGAACATTGAAATAAATTTGAGGGCGTGAATAACAAAGATTCAGAGAAATTACTGGGTTAAAAATAAATCCATTGACAGTTGGTGGTTTTAGGTTTACTGTTTTGCTGACGTGTAATATTGTTGCATCAAGTAAATTATATTTATACAATCTAACAATTTGTTCTGTTGTAATAAAAACAAAACGCTACAAATGCTGGAAATCATCTGAACAAGATTCATATTCCACTCGAGACGTCAACTCTATTTCTCTCTCCACAGACCGGACTTGCTGAATATTTTTCCAGAACTTTCTGTTTTTATTATTAATTTGATCTGCTGGTTAATTGAACAGGGAAACATGTTGTTCCAGTCTCACCAGGAGCTGCTGCACTGGTTTTTAAAAATCTAATTTTATTGCTGTCATACCATTCTCAGCCAGGGGGAGGTGGTGTTGCTCTGTCTAATTTCACTTTCATTCTCACATTGCAACTACCCACCAATGTCCCAGTTATTAAACCAGGAGGTCTTTCTTATCCTCTCTGTACTCGGAATACAGGCCCAGATTTGTGAATTCAGCTCCTGACACACAGCAAGATCCCAAACTGGGAAATTTCACTTCCCAACCTGGACTGTTTTGAATATGATCCAGACCGGCAGTGTGGAATTTCCCGATAGAGTCTCGGTGTGTGACAGGAATATGGAAGTGGAGTGGGGAAGACGGCCGCCTCTTCCACTTCCTCCGGGTTCCCTTTGGTGTCATGAATGGGGTCTCGGTGTTCCAATGAGCAATGGACCGAATGGTGGACCAGTACGGGCTGTGGGCCACGTTTCCGTACTTGGTTAACGTTACCATCTGCGGCCATGATCAGCAGGACCACGACGCTAACCTCCATCGATTTCTCCTTAATCTTATCTATAACACGTTTTTCGCATGACCAGGCTAGCCATCCTCGGCTATGTCGTGGAAAACGGAGTCCTGAGCCCCGACCCGGACCGTATGCAACTCTTACTCTTACAACTCCCTCTCCCTCATTGTCCCAGGGCCCTCAGAAGGTGCCTGTGGTTTTTCTCATATTATGCCCAGTGGGTCCCTCAGTATGCAGACAAAGCCCGCCCACTATTTAAGGCCTCACTCTTTCCTCTATCGGATGAGGCTTGTCAGGCCTTCACTCGTATCAAGGAGGACATCGCCAAAGCGGCCATGCAGGCGGTGGATGAATCCGTCCCTTTTCAGGTAGAGTGCGATGCCTCAGAGGTCGCCCTCGCAGCCACACTAAATCAGGCAGTGAGACCAATCCCCTTTTTCTCCCGAACCCTCTCCGCTTCGGAACTTCAACACTGCTCGGTCGAAAAGGAAGAACAAGCCATCGTGGAAGCTGTACGTCACTGGAGGCACTACCTCGCAGGTAGGAGGTTCATTCTCATCACCAACCAAAGATTGGTTGCCTTTATGTTTGGCAACTCACTAAGGGGCAAAATCAAAAATGATAAGATCCTACTGTGGAAGATCGAACTCTCCAGCTACAAGTACGGCATCATGTACCGACCGGGGAAGCTCAACGAGCCCCCAGGTGCCCTGTCCCGCGGCACGTGCACCAGCGCGCAAGACGACCACCTGAAAGCTATCCACAATGACCTCTGCCACCCGGGGATCACCCGGCTCGCCCATGATGTTAAAGCCCAAAATCTGCCTTTCTCCACCGAGGAGGTAAAAGCCATCACCAGGGACTGCCCGATCTGTGCGGAGTGCAAACCGCACTTCTATAGACCAGACAGGGCCAACTGGTCAAGGCATCCTGGCCCTTTGAACGCCTAAGCATTGATTTCAAAGGGCCACTCCCCTCGACCAATACGAATGTGTACTTCCTGAACGTCATCGACGAGTTCTCCCGCTTCCCCTTTGCTATCCGGTGCCCCGACATGACCTCCCACACAGTCATTAGGGCCTTGCATAGTGTCTTCACCCTGTTTGGTTTCCCCAGCTATGTACACAGCGACAGGGGTTCGTCCTTTATGAGCGACGAGCTGCGTCAGTACCTGCTCGAAAAGGGCATCGCCTCGAGCAGGACTACCAGATACAACCCCAGGGAGAACGGGCAGGTGTCTAGGGAAACACGACGGTCTGGAAGACCGTCCTACTGACGCTCCGGCCCAGAAAGCTCCCAACCTCCCATTGGCAGGTGGTCCTCCCCGATGCGCTCCATGCTATTAGGTCCCTCCTATGTATGGCCACCAACCAGACCCCTCACGAGCGGCTATTTGTTTTTTCCAGGGGCAATACCACGGGGGTTTCGCTCCCAGCATGGTTGAAGACACCGGGCCCGGTTCTCCTCCGGAAGCACGTCCGGACCCACAAAACTGACCCACTCGGAGAGAGAGTGCTCCTACTCCATTCAAACCCACACTACGCATTCATTGAGTACCCTGACGGCCGTCAGGACACTGTTTCCCTCCGGGACGTGGCGCCTGCAGGATCCAACTCCGACACTACCTCCGCTGAGATACCCCTCGCACTATACCCCTCCCAACCCCCGGCGCCCCCACGCCTGCAGGTTCGCTGCCCGTGCTCCGCGCCCCTGCGCCCTTGGGTTTCCGGCGCTCCCCGTCATCAGTCAAACCAGTCGGATATGAAGCTCTGACCGAATCACCCCCAGAGTCCGCCATGGTTCCCTCGCCGACCGCCACCCCCCAGCCACCAGAAGAGGCTGCAACCCCGGTACTTCATCGATCCCAGAGGATGAATCGGCCGCCGGATCGACTTAATTTGTCATTTGTAATCTGTAACTCGTAATTTGAAATTTGTAGACAAGTCACACACGCTGGACTAAATTTTTTACAGGGGTTGAAAGTAGTGAATCACAGTCCGCATAATTCACACTTATATACGATGTATTGTGTCTCTGTAAGCTCGGTGTACGAGCAGTTGCACGGCTCTGCCCATAGGGGGAGATGAGGAGTTTGTACTGGGCTCCACCCTTGGCTCTGCCCATGGCTCCTCCCACTAACCAGAAGTATAAATCTTGGCAGTCGTGAGCCTGCCTGCCAGTTCATCTCGTCGCCGGTAGGCTCTGTTGTAAGACTATTAAAACCACTGTTCACTTCCATCCACGTGTCTTGTGAATTGATGGTCACATCAGGTATTCCTGCCAGTACCAGGTATCCAGCAGCAGGTGGCGGTACTGCGCTGTGAAACTTTACTGATCTTTGTGCAGCTCGACATCACCATCGTGTGGCTGAAATTAGCATTACAATGAACTGCAAGCGAAAGTTCAGGATATTTAATTTCCTTTTTGTTTTAATCCTCTGACATTTCTAGCTGTGTTGTTCTTATTTACTGTCTGATTGAGATTTTACAATTTGACAATTAAATGACTCATTTAGTACAGCCTTTTGTCAATAGTGATTTCTGACCCCTGACCTTGTGATGTCAGCGAAGATGTCACCACCTGAGGCCCCGCCCCTTTCCAGATCCGGATTCGAACCGGAGCAGATTCTCAGAAACTGGTTTTCATTCACAGTCCAGAATAAAGGATAAAGTTTCTCAGTGAATTTATTCCCAGTGAAGGTGTGGAGATGGGACTTGGTGTCCACGTTGTAAAATGAAACTGTCCCAGACTCATAACTGAGATAAACTCCCACCTTCCTGGGGATCTGACCAACAGGGAGAGGGATTCAGGAGAGGATTTTATATAAAACTGATCCTGATACAGCCCAATGGTCCAGAATCCAGTCTCTGGGCTCAGACTGACCCAGTCCTTCCTCTCCACAGACTCTGCGGCTACTCCCAGACTCCAGCCCCGATTCCCCGTCACCTCCACCTCCCAGTAATGTCTCCTCGATGTGAATCCCTCTGATCACAGCACACAGGGCCAATATGTAAACCTCTTCCTAGTGTCATGGAGACTCCTCTGGGTCCCGGTGCATCTCAAACTCTTCAGATCCTCAGACACCTCGAGCCAGGGATTCGCTGTTTCCACATCCAGGGTCACAGAGACTAGGAGAAATAACAGAAAATTAGAGACTCACTGGGGATCGGGGGGGAGACTCACTGGGGATCGGGGGGGAGAGACTCACTGGGAATCGGGGGGGGGACTGGGGATCGGTGGGGAGGCTCACTAGGGATCGGGGGAGAGACTCACTGGGGATCGGGGGAGAGACTCACTGGGGATCAGGAAGAGACTCACTAGGGATCAGGGGAGACTCACTGGGGATCGGGGGGAGACTCACTGGGAATCGGGAGGAGAGACTGAGGATCGGTGGGGAGACTCACTGGGGATCGGGTAGACTCACTGGGGATCGGGGGGAGAGACTGACTGGGGATCGGGGGAGAGATTCACTGCGGATCAGGGAGAGACTCACTAGGGATCGGGGGAGAGACTCACTGGGGATCAACTATTGTGTTGGGTGGCTGTCGCCTTCCTGGCTGAAGTTGCTTCTATTACTTCCACATAATCATGTTTTTCATCTTCACCCCCCTTTTGCTCTTTCTCAAGGAGCAAAGCTGATGGATTTACTGTGTTTGCACAGTGGAAGTAAAGATTAGGTATTTCCAAAACTGCTGATGTTGGTTTCATGTTTCATAGGCCACATTTATTTTTGTCTTTTGCTCAAAATGTATGGGGCTCCAGCTGGCGCTTTTTGAGGTGTCTGATGAACCATGTGACTTTTCCATTCTCCAAATGAAGAGAAAAATGTACTTGGGCCAGTATATCCATGGCAAATTCAAGCAACATGGGTTCTGTTTGTTGAAGGGTTCACCTTCTGGTTCACCTTTTTGCTGCATAAGCTACAATCACCTGTCTTTTTAAGGGAAACAAGTGAGCAAAATTTTGGGGACGACAGGTGTATACAGTTCCAGTATCAATAAGAAATTCAATTTGTTGGCCTCCCACTCTCAATGATAAATACAGTCCACCCTTATTGTTTTCAATTAAATCGTTTAAGGCACTGAGATTGGGATCAGTACGTTTTTTTTTGCGTCGTGCTGCGCCCCTTTGGGGCGGATCCCTGAATGAGTCGGGGGCGGGTCTCGATCGTAGGAATCCATTTTGTAGTCATGTAAGTTGAACCCCTATAATCTGAAAGGGCATGAATCTGCAAATCACCACAAAAAGGACATTTCCTCTTTTTTCTTTTTAAATTTAGGGTAGTCAATTATTTTTTTCAATTAATGGGCAATTTAGCATGGCCAATCCACCTAACCTGCACGTCTTTGGGTTGTGGGGGTGAAACCCACGCAGACACGGGGAGAACGTGCAAACTCCATTAGGACGGTGACCCAGGGCCGGGATTCGAACCCGGGTCCTCAGCGCCGTAGGAAGCAATACTAACCACTGTGCCATCGTGTTGCCCTTTTCTGGAATTGTTTAGCGGAATAAGAACAGTGGTCGGGGTTGGTGTTACCGGAGGAGGAGGAGGAGGAGGAGTAATTTCTGCTGGGGTTGCTGCGTTACTGGCAGCGGCTGCTGCTTCGGACTGGGGCTGAGGGCTGTTACAGTTTTTAACTTCCAAGCTACGGTCCAGTTGAATGCATTGTTCTACGAAGGTCCTGAAGGTCGTACCCTCCAGCTCACATTCAGGAAAAACCATGTTTCGGGCATGAGACACTGTTCAGGTCTCAAACCAGCAACAAAAGCAGCTTTATTTTTATTTTTATTTTTTTAAATTTAGAGTGCCCAATTCATTTTTTTCCAATTAAGGGACAATTTAACGTGGCTAATCCACCTAACCTGCACATCTTTGGATTGTGGGGGCGAAACCCACGCAAACACGGGGAGAATGTGCAAACTCCACACGGACAGTGACCCAGAGCCGGGATCAAACCAGGAACCTTGGCACCGTGAGGCAGCAATGCTATCCACTGAGCCACCGTGCTGCCCCAAAAGCAGTTTTAAATGGTTCTAGGTTACTTGTATCCCAAATCCTCTCTGCTCCTGGAATTCCGTCCCTGAAAGCTCCTTCCAAACTGATTCAAACCTTTCCTCATAGCCTGTGAGATCCTCCAAGTGCTTTTGAACGCAGGATGTTATTTTTTCAGTCAGTTTTAGGTGGGTTGAATCTGAATATATTCAGTTGTTTCGTTCACTTCAAATTTAAACTGTTTGCTGCTTAGTGGGGTAAATCATAATGCTCCAGTCCTGCCACTATGTTTGTCTTTTATGTCACTGTCATTGTTCAAGTTAACTAGATTCCTTTGTTCAGAGCCTCGTGTAGTGATAACAATCTCAGAGCCTGCTGAAGCTGTCGCGGGAGGCTTTTGAAGTGGGGTTAGCCGAATATTTTGGTCAGCCTCAGAGTGAGAGCCTTGTTGGGCAGACCCCACTTGTGGAGTCTCTATCAGATTATTCATAGTTGTCATGTCAGCAGCAGATTGCACCAATGCAGCAGCTGATACCGGTACAGCCTTGGTTAGAATTATTTCTGCTTCCGTCTGTGGCGGAGTTGTTTGCTTTGGAGAATTGAGATATGGCTGAGTTTTCAAAATCAGATTTGACGGCTTCACCAAATTTCCTCTCTGTAATTATTTATGACCTTTCATACGCTGAAGGAATATTCGTCTAGTTTTCCCCCAAATTCTCTGTATATTTCAAGGGGACCATTTGCTCTTGGTAATGTTTTTTAATTCAATTTCCACATTTGCTTTGGATAAATCGAATTGACGATTAAAAGGAGATATGAGATTTCTGAATAAATTTTCAGTGGACAGACCTGGTGGAGGTCGGCTGCCCCTCAAGACCGAGGGAAGCTCTGCTGCACCCTTGGAAGCAATGGGAGTTTTTTTCAGACTAATGTCCCCCATAATTCTTCCGTACAACTTAGAAGCAATGGGGACTTTTTTTTGTCCCTTTTAACTCTTCCGATAAATAACTGACTCTAGTATTTGGAACACACAATATCTCAGCCTTTTCTTTTAAGGTTCTTTTGTCGGTCGAGGAAGTTCCGCGAGCCATTGTGACTTGAGACTTTAATTGAGGCAGAGTTGATGTCTCACCTCAGTCTAGCCGATTTTCGGATCAAAGTCTTCCGGTCGTCCGGTCTGCTATTCTGCCTTCGGGCCGCACCGTTATTTGGGGGCCTCTCCGGCACGGTCTACCTTCGGGCCACTCGGTTCTTCCTCCGTTTGTCTGACTCCGTCAATTCTCTCCTCTGCCGTTTGCCGACTACGCCAATTGTTGGATCTGTACTTTGTTAATATATTTATGTGTCTCCCGCACTATGTATTAATCGACAGAACTTGAGACTGAGCTTCTTGGGTGAAGTAAAGTATTGCTTTATTTGTGTCTGTTTTAAAGTTGACTGATCAAGTCAAATTTTATGCGAATACAGAATTTAGAAGGTTCGTTTGTCCAACATAAATACAGATGGTTGTGTTGAATTCAAAATACAATTCAGTTTGTGGTAATTTCTTTAGATCAAAATGCACAATACAAAAATGAAACAAAAGGAAATAGCGATTTGCAAAGCAAAATAAGAATAGGTTTCAAAGGTTAGGTTAAAGATGATTTCAGAGAGAAGAAGAAGGTTCTCTCCCAGTCTCTTAAAGAGATCAGAATCTTTTAAGGTTCTGTCCCCTTTCTGGCTATGATTGGGTTTTAACTAACTATAATTCATTTAATTCGACCAAAATGTCTGTCTATCACGTTTTAGGAGATAATGTGGCATGAGAGAATTTCTGCGTGTTTCCATAATATGGTGTGATCAAACCACCTGTTTCCCACCATATTTTCTTTTTAAAAAAATTTAAAATACCCAATTCATTTTTTCCAATTAAGGGGCAATTTAGAGTGGCCAAACCACCTACCCTGCACATCTTTGGAAATGTGGGGGCGAAACCCACACAAACACGAGGAGAATGGGCAAACTCCGCACGGACAGTGACCCAGAGCCATGAACGAACCTGGGACCTCAGCGCCGTGAGGCTGCAGGGCTAACCCACTGCGCCACCGTGCTGCCCCCCACCATGTTTTCTAGAACTGGGATCTTTGCCCAATAATGATAACAATGGGTTTATTCTGCATTGTGGCCTTGCATGTATATAGTCAGTTTGAAAACTGACTTTCTTATCTGATCCTTTCCCATGCTCTCAGCCTTTTCTGCTGTCATGGCTAATATATGATTTTTAATAGTATAATGTCATTAAATCATTTTTTTCCTTTAAACTTTTATTACCTGTAAGAAAAGTAGATTTCTATCACTGGGTTAAAAATAAATCCATAGACAGTTTGTGGTTTTAGGTTTACTGTTTTGTTGACAAGTAATGTTGTTGTATCAAGTAAACTATATTTATGCAATCTAACAATTTGATCTTTGTAATAAAAACAAAATACTGCGAATGCTGGAAATCATCTGAAAAAGATTCATATTCGACACGAGACGTCAACTCTGTTTCTCTCTCCACAGACCGGACCTGCTGAACATTTTTCCAGAACTTTCTGTTTTTATTATTAATTTGATCAGCTGGTTAATTGAACAGGGAAACATGTTCCAGTCTCACAAGGAGCTGCTGCACTGGTTTTTAAAAATCTAATTTTATTGCTGTAATACCATTCTCAGCCAGGGGGAGGTGGTGTTGCTCTGTCTAATTTCACTTTCATACTCACATTCTAACTATCCACCAATGACCCAGTTACTAAACCAGGAGGACATCCTTATCCTCTCTGTACTCGGAATACAGGCCCAGATTTGTGAATTCAGCTCCTGACACACAGCAAAATCCCAAACTGGGAAATTTCACTGTCCCAACCTGGGCTGTTTTAAATATTATCCGGACCGTCAGTGTGGAATTTCCCGATACAGACTTGGATGTGACAGGGATATGGAAGTGGAGTGGGCAGCAGGGTAGCACACTGGCTAGCACTGTTGTTTCACAGTGCCAGGGTGCAAGGTTCGATTCCAGGCTTGGGTCACTGTCTGTGCGGATTCTGCACATTCTCTACGTGTCTGCATGGGTTTCCTCTGGGTGCTCCGGTTTCCTCCCACAAGTCTGGAAAGACATGCTTGTTAGGAAATTTGGACATTCTGAATCCTCCCTCTGTCTACCCGAACAGGTGCTGAAATATGGCCACGAGAAGATTTTGTAAATGAAATGAAAATTGCTTATTGTCACGAGTAGGCTTCAATGAAGTTACTGTGTAAAGCCCCGAGTCACCACATTTCAGCACCTGTTCGGGGAGGTTGTTACAGGAATCGAACCGTGCTGCTGGCCTGCTTGGTCTGCTTTCAAAGCCAGCAATTTAGCCCTGTGCTAAACAGCCCCTGTTTTCACAGTAGCTTCATTTACTTGTGACAATAAAGATTTTTTTTAAAAAGTCCAGGCTGATGTTTATTTTCCTTCCTTTGTTTCTGATCCAATTCTCTTTCAATTGTGAAGAAAGGTCCTGCCTGAATTGTCTGATCAGCGAGTGTTTGAGCGTTTTGTGTTTTTGGTATTCCTGCCAGTGCAGGTGGCAATACTGCGCTGTAAACGTTCCTGATCTTTGTACAGCTCAACATCACCATCGTGTGGCTGAAATTGGCACTACAAAGAACTGCAAGGGAAAGTTCAAGATATTTAATTTCCTTTTCATTTTAATTCTCTGACATTTCTATTTGTGTTGTTTTTACTTACAGTCTTATTGAGATTTTACTATTTGGAAATTAAATGACTCATTTAGTAAAACCTGTTGTCAACATTGATTTATGACCCCCGACCCCTGACCTTGTGATGTCAGTGATGGTGTCACCACTCTGAGGCCCCGGCCCTTTTCGGCTCCGGATATGAACCGGAGCAGATTCTCAGAAACTGGTTTACGTCCCAAGTCCAGAAGAACGGATAAAGTTTCTCAGTGCATTTATTCTCAGTGAAGGAGTGGAGATGAGATATGGTGTCCACGTTGTAAAATGAAACTGTCCCAGACTCATAACTGAGATAAACTCCCACCTTCCCGGGGATCTGACCGACAGGGAGACGGGATCGAGGAGAGGAGTTTATATTAAACTGATCCTCATCCCGCTCAATGGTCCAGAATCCAGTCTCTGGGCTCAGTCTGACCCAGTCCTTCCTCTCCACAGACTCTGCGGCTACTCCCAGACTCCAGCCCCGATTCCCCGTCACCTCCACCTCCCAGTAATGTCTCCCTGATGTGAATCCCTCTGATCCCAGCACACAGGGCCAGTGTGTAAACCTCTTCCTGGTATCAGGGAGACTCCTCTGGGTCCGGGTCCATCTCAAACTCTTCAGATCCTCAGACACCTCGAGCCAGGGATTCGCTGTTTCCACATCCAGGGTCACAGAGACTGGGAGAAAAAGCAGAAAATTAGAGACTCACTGGGGATCGGGGGGGGGGGGGGGGAAGAGACTCACTGGTGATCGGGGGGGAGAGACTCACTGGGGATCGGGGAGATTGACTCACTGGGATTTGGGGAGAGACTCACTGGGGATCGGGGGGAGAGACTCACTGGGATTTAGGGAGTGACTCACTGGGGATCGGGGGGAGAGACTCACTGGGGATTGGGGGAGCGACTCATTGGGGATCGGGGGAGACTCACTGGAGATCGGGGGGGAGAGACTCACTGGGAATCGGGGGGAGACTCACTGGGGATCGGGGGGAGAGACTTACTGGGGATCAGGGAGAGACTCACTGGGGATCGGAGGAGAGACTCGCTGGGGATCGGGGGAGAGACTCACTGGAGGTGGGGGGGAGAGACTCACTGGGGATCGGGGGGAGAGACTCACTGGGGGTCGGGGGGAGAGACTCACTGGGGATCGGGGGGGAGAGACTCACTGCGGATCAGGGGAACTCACTGGGGATCGGGGGATACTCACTGGGGATCAGGGGGAGAGACTCACAGGGGATCGGGGGAACTCACTGGGGATCGGGGGGGACTCACTGGGGATCGGGGGAGTGACTCACTGGGGATCAGGGGAGACTCACTGGGGATCGGGGAGAGACTCACTGGGGATCGGGGGAGAGACTCACTGGGGATCGGGGGGAGAGACTCACTGAGGATTGGGGAAGATTTCACCATTTCTGATTTGATTTCCTGTTCCTCAACATCAAAATAAGCCGACCTGATGTGTGTGTGTGTGTGTGTGACTGTGTGCCTGTTTAACTGTGTGTGTGTCTGTGGGTGTGGGGTGACATCTTCAAAAAAAACCAATTCCCTTCTCAAATTTAGATGAAGATCTCAACACCGACATATTTCCGTTCTGCTCCGTGGAAACAAATATGGCGGGATTCTCCGCTTCACGACACCGGAAGTGCAAATGGGCGGAGAATCGGGCGTAATGCACAAATCGAGGTTTGTGCCCGCCACTGATTCCGACACCAGGCTCCAGTCCCTCCCTGGCAGTGAAATCAAAGTTTGTGCCCTGCAGCGGGCCCATGTAAAACCCTCATTTACATAGATTTAAATCTAATCAGCGGATTGGACACAGTATGCTCCGCCCTTCCACGATGCTCCGCTCCTCTCAGGCAGAAGTCACGCGGGTGTGAATTAGTGCAAATATTTCCAAACGGGGACTGGGCTCCAGGGCTGCTGAGGGGAAGAGAGAGGGTAAAAAACTCTCAAAAAGCCTCAATACTGTAATTGTCGGACTTGCTGGGGGGGGGGGGGGGGGGGCTGCCTGGGCCGTGGGGAGTAACGGGGAGCAACTTGGTGACAGGTCTGTGCACTCGGGGTGTCCCCCTCGGGATCGGGGTGGCCTGGCTCAGACGCCCATTGCTGCAGTCTGGGTTTTAAACACACCCCTTTGCTGCTTCTCACAGGCCCCTGGCTGCTCACTCTGCTGACTGCTCACTGTGTCCTGGAAATGTTCACAGAGCCTCTGGTCATTTGGGAGCCCACCCAGGCCGCCCCTCTGGAAAGCCTCAGACCCCGGCTGAGCCATCACCGGGATGGGCGTAGCCAAGCTCAATCAGTGACACACCAGCTTTTTTTTTTCAAAAAAAATAAACTTTATTCATAAAATTTATCATAAACTTTACAGAACATTTCAAATTGTCTTGACTGTGCATTTCCATCTGAGTTACATTCATTTGTCTTTCTTCAATTCAATTGGGATAACGTTACACACTTATCCTACAATAAGTTACAGTTCTTTCTTAAATATTTACATTGTTTTGCTTCTTTCATACATTGTGGCATTGAAGACCCGGGCCGAGGGGTTTTACACTGTTACCAACCCCTCGGTGTACATTTGTTGGTAAGACCTTACACTGTGGTCTTTCCCCATTGCGCCTTGGGGGCAGCTGCCCCAAGCTTGAGTGCGTCCCTCAGCACGTCGTCCTGGACCTTGGAATGTGCCAGTCTGCAACACTCGGTCGAGGACAGTTCTTTGCACTGGAAGATCAGCAAGTTTCGGGCAGACCAAAGAGCGTCTTTCACTGAGTTGATGACCTTCCAGCAGCAGTTGATATTTGTTTCGGTGTGTGTCCCTGGAAACAGTCCATAGAGCACAGAGTCCTGTGTTACAGAGCTGCTCGGGATGAACCTTAACAGATACCACTGCATCTCACTCCAGACCTGCTTTGCAAAGGCACATTCCACAAGGAGGTGTGTGGCTGTCTCATTTCCCCCACATCCATTCCGAGGGCAGCGTGCATTGATGCTGAGCCTTCGGGTGTACATGAAGAATCTGACAGGGAGGGACCTTCTCACACCAGCTGCCTGCCCACCGCGCCCCTGCTCCTATCCACCCTGCCCCCGGACAGGTTGTAACAACCTGTGTCACACCCAGGACCCACATCACACTGAGGCTAAGCTCCCAGCAGACACACACTTCCCTGCCTCACCCCCATCTGTAGGACCTGCCCACACACAAGCCTCTAAGCATGGAGGCGATTGGTGGCACACGGTGACCCTCTCCACCCACAACCAGGTGCCACCCTGCTGGTGGGATAACACACGGCCCACCCAGTGAGGAGACCCACAGTAAACCCCACTGGAGGAAACAGGACACGGGCCAGAGAGCCTGTCGCTGACACGGGTTTTGTCACCCACCGGTACCCCTGTCGACAGGGATGGTCGGTGAGGATAGAGCCTCCCCACATCACAGTCCCGGTCCCACTTACTGATGGGCACAGGGGTGCAGTGCGGACCAAAACATACCGTGCTAACATGTCTTCTCTATTCCCCCCCCGCTGCCGAGAATGAGTTTTGGAGTCCAGCCAGGAATTCTCGCTATCTACCTGGGCACAGCTGCCGTTACGGAGGCTGGAGACACAGGGCCTGCTCAGGGAGGACCCTGCACAAGAGGAGCCTGCCCCAGAAGAGCAGGGCCCAGCCGGTGATACTCGAGTGCCGGCCGTCCAACAGGCCAAAGAGGAGGCGCCGCATCAGGGCACGTGTTTACCATCGGCGCCTGCCCTTCGAGGAGTTGCCGGACCGCCTGTGCCACCGAAGACATCGGCTAACCAGTGAGACCAGGCGCCACCTGTGCCAGGCAGTGGTGCAGCTGGCACTGCTGGGGTTTGGAGGAGGTCACCCGCTCCCGGTGGTCGTCACGGTGACGGTCGCCCTGAACCTCTTGTCTCTGGGACTTTCCAGGGGCCGAGCGGGGACCTGTCTGGAATCTCGCAGACATCGGCTCACAGGTACATCCGCGCGGTGACGGATGCCCTATGCACCCGGGCAGCGGACTATATAACCTTCAGTCTGGACCAGGCACACCAGGATGCCTGGGCAGCAGGATTTCCCTCCATCGCTGGCATGCCCCAGGTCCAGGGGGTGATTGATGGCACGCATGTCCCCCTACAAGTACCGGATCATCAGGGGGGCCCTTCATCAATAGGAAGGGCTTCCACTCCCTGAATGTGCAGTTGGTGTGTGACCACCAGCTGCACATCACACACGTCTGCCCCCGATACCCAGGCAGCGGGCACGACGCTTACATCCTGGCCCACCCGTCGGTTCCCGCCACCTTCGAGGTGCTCCCTCAGGTGAGGGGTTGACTCTTTGGTGACAAGGGTTAACCGCTGAGGTCATGGTTAATGACATCTGTCCAGAGGCCCCAGACCGACACGGAGGCCCGTTATAACGAGGCCCATGCAGAAACCTGGAGCGTCATTGAGCCCTGTCCCACCTCCCATACCACCCCCCCCAACGTCCCTGTGGTGCCCCTTCGACAGAGCCGCAGACACTTTCCCCGTCCCTCCTCCCTTCACCTTCCCTGTCCTTCCTCCCTTCCCCTTCCCTCCTCCCTTCACTCCACCCTCCTCTGTCAGTCCTCCCTTACCTCCACCTTCCCCGTCCCTCCTCCCTTCACTCCACCTTCCCCATCCCATCTCCCTTCACTCCACTTTCCCAGTCCCTCCTCTCTTCACTCCACCTTCCCCGTCCCTCCTCCCTTCACTCCACCTTCCCTGTCCCTCCTCCCTTCACTCCATCCCACTACCCCAGCTCCCCCTCCCTCCCTCCGAGGGTCCTACCAGTATCCCCACAGGATGTTGGCGCTGGGTTGGCAGTATCAGCGGGTCTTGTACACGGGACGGAGGATGATGACGACTCGCTGGGAGATGAGCTCAGAATCTCCTCATCATTTGACAAAGTCTGACTCCTGCCTTTAGGATCACATTCCACTGTCCGCCCGGGTCATCCCTGCATGTGTGCCGGCCAATCCATCTCACAGGCCCATATAGCTTGTGGGGAGGGGGTTTCAGGAGATAGTGAGTGGTAACGGCTGATTCACTGGGTAAGCTGACATACACAGCGGCCTCACACTTCTGGCCCCGTTTCCTGCCACCTCTCACTGAGGGTGACCCCAGGTTTAAGTGTCCTGGGGCCCTGTCCCCGCCATGCATTCCAGAAGCTCGATACCTGTCTGGACTACAGCTGCTTCCTGGGATCGGGCAGCCCTCCGACCGCCCGCTCCCTCGGGAGTCCCTGCCTCCACCTGATGTGCTGCAGCCTGTGTGAAGTGAGCACCAGAAGGTGACCCAGGAGCCTCTTCACTAAAATGCCCCCCGAGGTGATAGTCTCTGCGATGGTGGAGGGTGCAGGTGACAGCAGTGACGAGAAGTCGGTGTCTTCCCCGGACTGGTGCTCCGGGGAGTTCTGGGGATGTGGCTGGGGGTCAGCGATCCCGGACGGCCCGGCCTCGTCTGATGGTGATCCCGCAAGACAAAAGACAAGAGACACGGTGAGATCTTGGGAAGGAGAGGTCTGTGGGAGAGGGGGTCACTCAGTTGCTGTTGGGACATCAGCTTTGCATTGGGCTCTCACTTGGTTACCACATGCCAACCTCTGTTTCTGAGACGGCCCTTTCCTCTGCCTCGCCCGCGAGCTCCATCGCCTTCTGTTCCCCGGGTGTTGGCACTCTCAGGTCTGGGATGCCCCCGCCGGTTTTCTGCCGCTCCCGGTGATTGTGGGTCGCCTTGTCCTGGGGAACATATAAAGGACATGGTGAGACGCATGGTGAGTTGTACGGAAGGTCTGCAGCTGATGGCATGAGCGTGCCAGGCACCAGGCCAAAGAGGACAATACAGGTGTTGGGGTTTGGTGCAGGGTGGGGTGTGAGGGAGATGCAGGCAGGTGGGTTGTGAGGAGTGAGGGACAGGAGTGATGCCAGGGACACAGAGGTGGTGACTCACCCGAGCTGCCCTCAGGAGATCGTTCATCGTTTTTCGGCACTGGGCCCCAGTCCTCCTGGTGAGGTTGGCAGCACTGACCATCTCTGCCACCTCCTCCCAGGCCCTGTTGATGATGGTGGGCTTGGGTCTCCTGCCCACCCTGGGGAAGAGGGTGTCCTGCCTCTGCTCCACCACGTCCAGCATGCGATTGGCCACTGACTCAGAAAGTCTGGGGGCAGGTCTCCGTGGAGCCACCTTCTTGGCTGGAATGGGTGTTTGGGGAGTGGAGCGTTTATAAACAGCTCCAGCTTGTCAGGCTCTCCAGCGCTAATTCAGGCCCCAGTGAATCAGACACCAGCGGGAATGGGAATTGCTCTGATTCCCGTAGGAAGAGCACTGGCCCATTTGCATGTCCTGACTCACTTTCCGAATAGCGCCCCCAAGGGAACGGGAAGAGCCGCATTTCAGTCCCCATGGAAACACTTAGGACGCGATCCAATGGCTACGCTGTGCCCGAAAAGCAGCTCGCCACGGCTCAGCGTGGGCGATAAAAGCCAGGAGACCCCGCTCTCGGGATCTACCCGGCTCACAACGTCCCGTGACATCTAACGTGATCTCTCGAGACGTTGTGATGTGAATCCTGCCCATTGTGGGCGGGGTCACTTTGCAGAAATTGACATATTAAAGCGAGACAGCTGGTCTCACTTTAATATGCAGATTCCTCAGTTTCCCGAGGTGTGGGATCAATCTCCCTTCAACTCGGAGACCTCGGGCGGGCACCGTTCGGTACTGATTTCCACAAGCAGGGACCAGACAGAACGGCATCGTGGGGTTCTCCAAGGGGATCCGAGACAGCCAGGGGCACGCCCACTGGGCAGGGTACCGGTCACGATATACAGATAATGATATACAGAGGCTGGGGCTGGTTTAGCTCACTGGGCTAAATCCCTGGCTTTTAAAGCAGGCCAGCAGCACGGTTCGATTCCCGTACCAGCCTCCCTGGACAGGCGCCGGAATGTGGCGACTAGGGGCTTTTCATAGTGACTTCAAGGGCAGCACGGTAGCATGGTGGTTAGCATAAATGCTTCACAGCTCCAGGGTCCCAGGTTCGTTTCCCGGCTGGGTCACTGTCTGTGCGGAGTCTGCACGTCCTCCCCGTGTGTGCGTGGGTTTCCTCCGGGTGCTCCGGTTTCCTCCCACAGTCCAAAGATGTGTGGGTTAGGTGGATTGACCAGGCTAAATTGCCCTTAGTGTCCGAAAAAATAAGGTTAATTGGGGTTGTTGGGTTACTGGTATAGGGTGGATACGTGGGTTTGAGTAGGGTGATCATTGCTCGGCACAACATCGAGGGCCGAAGGGCCTGTTCTGTGCTGTACTGTTCTAAATTCTAAATTCATTGAAGCCTACTCGTGACAATAAGCGATTTTCATTTTCATTTCATTTTCAGACAGGCAGCTAATGAACACAGAGAACAGGACATGACCAATGAGCAGGCAGGACACTGAGGTGTGGTATCTCACTGTAAAAGGCACGAGGCACTCACACTCCGCCTCTTTCCACTGATGAACATCTACAGAGTGAGTCAGGGCGTATGTACAGTATCATACCTCCAGCACGAGGCTATCTTTTGGTTAAAGCTGCATCCAGTTGCAGCCTGTGTTATCACAGATTACATAATACATCATGCCATCAGGAGACTGCTTAATCTAGGTGGTTTACCTCAGTCATTCTGCGATGACCAACGAATGTATCCCGGCACCATGGAGAAGATTCAGGCTCCTCACCAGCTCAAGACCTCTGACAAACCCAGTGCTAACTGGCGGACATTCAAAGAACAAAGAACAAAGAAAATTACAGCACAGGAACAGGCCCTTCGGCCCTCCCAGCCTGGCAAAAGTTTCTGCTGTACATCGATGCTTCAGACCTCGTGGGTGCGTCTGATGTAAGAAAGATCGCACTTCTCCTCTCAACAGCGGGTGATCAAGCCGCTTCTTCAATTCTTGAATTCTTCAACTCTTTTCACTTCACCGAAGGCCAGGACAAGACAAAGTTTCAGACCATCCTGGACAAGTTTGATAGTCACTGTAAAGTGGACACCAATGAAATCTTCGAGCGCTACATAGTCAAACAGCATCTACAAGGTAAAGATGAATCATTCAAGTCCTTCTTAAGAACATAAGAACATAAGAACTAGGAGCAGGAGTAGGCCATCTGGCCCCTCGAGCCTGCTCCGCCATTCAATTAGATCATGGCTGATCTTTTGTGGACTCAGCTCCACTTTCCAGCACGAACACCTTAAAAACATGTAATGAAGGAGCCTCAACTGCTTCACTGGGCAAGGAATTCCATAGATTCACAACCCTTTGGGTGAAGAAGTTCCTCCTAAACTCAGTCCTAAATCGACTTCCCCTTATTTTGAGGCTATGTCCCCTAGTTCTGCTGTCACCCGCCAGTGGAAACAACCTGCCCGCATCTATCCTATCTATTCCCTTCATAATTTTAAATGTTTCTATAAGATTCCCCCTCATCCTTCTAAATTCCAACGAGTACAGTCCCAGTCTACTCAACCTCTCGTCATAATCCAACCCCTTCAGCTCTGGGATTAACCTAGTGAATCTCCTCTGCACACCCTCCAGCGCCAGTACATCCTTTCTCAAGTAAGGAGACCAAAACTAAACACAATACTCCAGGTGTGGCCGCACTAACACCTTATACAATTGCAACATAACCTCCCTAGTCTAAAACTCCATCCCTCTAGCAATGAAGGACAAAATTCCATTTGCCTTCTTAATCACCTGTTGCACTTGTAAACCAACCTTCTGTGACTCATGCAGTAGCACACCCAAGTCTCTCTGAACAGCGGCATGCTTTAATATTTTATCGTTTAAATAATAATCCCGTTTGCTGTTATTCCTACCAAAATGGATAACCTCACATTTGTCAACATTGTATTCCATCTGCCAGACCCTAGCCCATTCACTTAACCTATCCAAATCCCTCTGCAGACTTCCAGTATCCTCTGCACTTTTCGCTTTACCACTCACCTTAGTGTCATCTGCAAACTTGGACACATTGCCCTTGGTCCCCAACTCCAAATCATCTATGTAAATTGTGAACAATTGTGGGCCCAACACGGATCCCTGAGGGACACCACTAGCTACTGATTGCCAACCAGAGAAACACCCATTTATCCCAACTCTTTGCTTTCTATTAATTAACCAATCCTCTATCCATGCTACTACTTTACCCTTAATGCCATGCATCTTTATCTTATGCAGCAACCTTTTGTGTGGCACCTTGTCAAAGGCTTTCTGGAAATCCAGATATACCACATCCATCGGTTCCCCGTTATCTACTGCACTGGTAATGTCCTCAAAAAATTCCACTAAATTAGTTAGGCATGACCTGCCCTTTACAAACCCATGCTGCGTCTGCCCAATGGGACAATTTCTATCCAGATGCCTCGCTATTTCTTCCTTGATGATAGATTCCAGCATCTTCCCTACTACCGAAGTTAAGCTCACTGGCCTATAATTTCCTGCTTTCTGCCTACCTCCTTTTTTAAACAGTGGCATCACGTTTGCTAATTTCCAATCCACCGGGACCATCCCAGAGTCTAGTGAATTTCGGTAAATTATCACTAGTGCATCTGCAATTTCCCTAGCCATCTCTTTTAGCACTCTGGGATGCATTCCATCAGGGCCAGGAGACTTGTCTACCGTTAGCCCCATTAGCTTGCCCATCACTCCCTCCTTAGTGATAACAATCCTCTCAAGGTCCTCACCTGTCATAGCCTCATTTCTATCAGTCGCTGGCATGTTATTTGTGTCTTCCACTGTGAAGACCGACCCAAAAAACCTGTTCAGTTCCTCAGCCATTTCCTCATTTCCCATTATTAAAACTCCCTTCTCATCCTCTAAAGGACCAATATTTACCTTAGCCACTCTTTTATGTCTTATATATTTGTAAAAACTTTTACTGTCTGTTTTTATATTCTGAGCAAGTTTACTCTCATACTCTATCTTACTCTTCTTTATAGCTTTCATAGGAGGTCTTAACTGACCTCCGCCTGCTAGAGCTGTCCTGCAACTTTGGTGATATTGCTGACTCCATGATCAGAGACCAAATCGTGTTTTGGAGTTCACTTTGATCCTCTGAGAGAGCAGCTACTGAAAATCAAGCGTATGACCCTGCCAGTCGCGATTGAAACATGCACAGTGAATGAGCACGCCACAAATCGCTATGCCCAGTACGAATTGGCTGAAAATGAGAAACTTGCCTCCCACGAGGCAGAGAGTGTGCAGGCCATCTCCCGGATGCAGCGCCTCAGCATTGATGAAAGCGTCCATTTCGTACTCTTTTTCCAGGGCCCCACACATGCGCAATGCAAATGGGATAACGAAGCGGCCGACACCCGCACTGCGTATGTGCGACGATGCACGGAACGTCAGGACGCCGACGTCATGACTTGCTCGAACTGCGGCAACGCCCATTTAAAGAAACACTGCCCTGCAAGAGGCAGGCGATGTTTAAACTGCGGGAAGCCTGGACACAATGTAGCCTTGTGCAGGTTTGCACCGCCAGTCAGGGGCCAGCGCTCCCAATACCGACGACGGCGCGTTCAGAGTGTGTAACAACGATTACAGGATTCTGATCCTGGCAGCGGAACGGATCTAGAGGTAGACTGACTGGACTCCACCTACTGTGTGGGCATCATTACCAAATGTGAATATGCCACATCCAACTCATCACAAATTCAATCCATCCTCACTGTGGATTCTGCGGACGAATGTCGTGCGGTGATGCAGGTCAACCACTGCTCCATCCAGTTTAAGCTGGACACAGGTGCTTCTGCCAACCTCCTCTCACAGGCAGATTTCAAACGCATCAAGAAGCGCCCCCTGCAGGCTCCTGGACTACAATGGAAATGCTATCAGGGCACTGGGATCTTGCCATCTACTCGTCTCCAACCGGAGCACCCATGCATGGTTACATTTTGAAATTGTCAAGCCAGACAGGGCATCCCTACTTGGCGGTCATGCCTGCAAAGAGCTGAACCTCGTGCAGCGGGTTTACACAATGATATCCTCCAATGTGGATCTTCAGGCCGGCATTGATGACATCCTCGCTCAGTATCCAGATGTATTCGACGGGATGTGCATGCTGCCATATCAATACAAGATTCTGCTATGACCTGATGCCAAACCAGTAGTCCACGCATCACACCAGTCCGGCTCCGCTGAGGGAGCAACTGAAGGCACAACTCAAGGATCTTCAGCAACAGGGCATCATTTCCAAGGTAACCGAACCGACTGACTGGGTCAGCTCAATGGTATGTGTTGGAAAGCCTTCGGGAGACCTGCACATCTGCCTTGATCCCAAGGATCTCAATAAGAATATAATGCGTGAACATTACCCCATCCCGAAGCGGGAGGAACTTACCAGTGAGATGGCACACGCACGTTTTTTCACCAAGTTAGATGCGTCTAACTTGGTGAAAAAGTCACATGGATTTTGGCAAATTCAGCTGGATGAGTCCAGCAGAAGTCTCTGCACCTTCAACACACCGTTTGGCAGACACTGCTATAACCGCATGCCGTTTGGCATTGTCTCGGCATCAGAGATCTTCCATCGCATCATGGAGCAGATGGTGGAGGGTATTGAAGGGGTTTGTGTGTACGTGGACGACATCATCATCTGGTCCACGACCCCTGAACAGTATGTTTCCCGTCTTCAGCAGGTATTCCGCCGTGTCCATGCCAATGGCCTGAAGCTGAACAGGTCCAAATGTTGCTTTGACATGTCGACACTCAAGTTCCGAGGTGACCAGATCTCTCAGCAGGGTGTGCGCCCAGACGCAGACAAGGTCAAGGCCATCGAAGCCATGAAGGTCCCTGAAGACAAGAAGGCGGTGTTGCACTTCCTGGGCATGGTCAATTTTCTGGGTAAGTTCATCCCAAACATGGCCTCACACACCATGGCCCTACGAAACCTGGTGAAAAAGTCCACTGCCTTTGAGTGGAAGGCAGCACATCAGGCAGAGTGGTTGGAGCTGAAAGCCAAGCTCACCACTGCACCCGTCTTGGCATTTTTCGACCCAGACAGGGAGACGAAGATCTCGACAGATGCGAGCCAGGATGACATCGGTACGGTGCTGCTTCAACACGACGACACTTCATCCTGGGCACCGGTAGCCTGTGCATCGAGGGCCATGACGACATGATGCCTCGGTTGCAGCGCATCCTCCTTAAATTCAGAAGGTACGACTTTGACTTAGTGTACACGCCTGGCAAGGAGCTCATCATCGCTGATGCATTGTCCCCCTCCCTCACATTGCCTAGTGAACCGCTGGAAATCCTCCGGCAGATTGAATCACAGGTGCAGCTGTGTGCTAGCACCCTCCCGGCATCTTATGAGAAGGTGGTTCGTATCTGGGACCTCATGTCGGTGTCCATGTCGGTGCAACATTGAGGGCCAAAGGGCCTGTACTGCGCTGTATCGTTCTATGTTCTATGTTCTATGTATCCGCGAGGAGACAGCCAAAGACCCCCTCTTGAAGCGTGTCATGCACCACCTCGCCAATGGCTGGCAGAAAGGGCAGTGTCTTCAATTTTACAATGTAAAGGACGACCTGACGGTGAGTGATGGTATCCTCCTCAAGCTGGACCGGATTGTCATTCCACTCAGTCTCCAGAGCTTGGTGCTCCGCCAAATCCATGAGGGACACCTGGGCGTCGAGAAGTGCAGATGCAGAGCCGGGCAGGCTGTCTACTGGCCCGGTATTAGCCAGGACATCTCGAACATGGTCCTTAACTGTGCAACCTGTCAACACTTCCAGCCAGCACAGAGCAAGGAGACGCTCCAGCAGCATGAAATCTAGACCTCCCTGTGGTCCAAGGTTGGCATTTTGTGCGGATGGTCACGACTACGTTTTGATTATTGACTATTTCTCGAACTACCCTGAAGTCGTGAAGCTCTCAGACCTCACATCTCGGACCATCATCAAGGCCTGTAAGGAGACGTTTTCCAGGCATGGTATCCCACACTGTCATGAGTGACAATGGCGAGGTCCCAGGTTCGATCCCGGCTCTGGGTCACTGTCTGTGTGGAGTTTGCACATCCTCCCCGTGTCTGCGTGGGTTTCGCCCCCACAACCCAAAAATGTGCAGTGTAGGTGGATTGGCCACGCTAAATTGCCCCTTAATTGGAAAAAAATAATTGGGTAATCTAAATTTATAAAAAAAAGAAAAAAAAAAAAATGAGTGACAATGGCCCGTGCTTCAGCAGCCATGAGTGGTCTATGTTACCAAGTCATACCATTTCAAACATGTAACTTCCAGCCCACACTATCCGCAGTCCAATGAGAAGGTTGAAAATGGGGTGCACATTGTGAAACAGCTCATCTGCAAGGCCGCGGATTCTGCTTCTGACATCATTGCGCTGCTTGCGTACAGGGCATGTCGCCGGCTCAACTCCCAATGAACAGGGACCTGCGGACGACACTTCCAGCCATACACTTGCCCAACCTGGCTCACCTCCCGGTGCTGCAGAAGGTGCAGCAGCTCCGAAACCAGCAAAAGCAGGGCTATTATGCTCATGCCACTGATTTGCCCGTGTTATCGCCGGCAGACGCTGTCAGGATCAAGATACCGGATGGTGGCTGGTCAGCTCCAGCTGTCGTTATTCGACAGGCAGCGCCCCGCTCGTATGTTGTACGTATGGCTGTTGGTTCTGTTGTGAGATGAAACAGACGGGCACTGTGCAAAGTTGCCTGCCTGCAACCGCTTTCTTCTCCATTTCCGTCTGTTGTTTTGCCACCTCCTGATACCTCGAACTACGAGGCCAGCAGTCAGGCTTCTATCCCGCCTGTCAAGGCGCCGTCGTCCCCACCACCACCTCTCCGGTGGTCGACACAAGCCCCAGAGACTGGACTTATGAACATTTGTTTTGTTTGCTCTATTCTGTTTTATCACATTAGACAGTTGTCTTCACATGTAAATACGTTCACATATGCCACCGCTTATAAATATGTTAATACATGCCACCACATGTAAGTACGTTAAAAAATGCCAACAAAACATAAAAAAGGGGAGATGTTGCGATATGCAGTATGCAGATAATGATATACAGACAGGCAGCTAATGAACACAGTGAACAGGACATGACCAATCAGCAGGCAGGACGCTGAGGGGTGGTATCTCACTGTAAAAGGCACGAGGCACTCACACTCCACCTCTTTCCACTGATGAACATCTGCAGAGTGAGTCAGGGTGTATGTACAGTATCACACCTCCAGCACGTGGCTGAGAGCTAGTCTGGTTCAGTCAGACAGAGTAACCACACTTAGGTTCGCAGAGAGTCAAACTCATAGAGACCTGTGCTAACTGTGCTACTGGTTCAATAAATCAGATTGAACTAACTTCAAGGTCTGGAGTATCATTTAGTGAAAGCTGCATCCAGTTGCAGCCTGTGTTATCCCAGAATACATAACACATCAGTGCCCTGACACTGCTGGTGCCACCCAAGCACCCTACCACTGCCAGCCTGGCATTGCCAAGGTGCCCAGGTGGCACGGCCAACCTGATCCTCCACAGACAAACCTCTACCTTAATCCTCTCCTTGGATGTATAAAAGATATTCATCCAGAGTGAGTGCAATGTTTCCTCAAGACAATTGAGAAAATGGGCTTTGCTGACACTTTCAGGAAATGGATTGCAATCCAGGGCTTGTTCCCCAGGTCCACAGTGAAGACCAGCTGACTCCATCCCCCTCACCACTCCTCCTCCCTCAACAGGCAGACAAAGCCTCATTCCCAGGCTTCCTGTCCTAACCTTGGCCATGGACATGAGTCTAGTCCACAAGGTGGAGATGTATCAGGAGGATGAGGATTGTAGAGGAGGAAAGGTTCAGCTGGGAATGGCGGAGTTTCCACTTGCTGAAGTTTGTAAAGTATCGATGGGTTCTGGAGACAGAGCTTCATCTGAGAGTTCCTGTATTGGTGATGTTTAGGGAGCTGACAGTTTCAGCTGACCAAGTTGAGAATGACTTTTAGAAAGTGGATGAGGTGCATGAATCAGACTTTAATTCCAATCAGGACCACTTTTATCCTCATTTCTTTATAACAAAGCCCTTAAACATACTCTCTGCCGATGGATTCTCCGTTGCGCCGGCAGCGCTCCCACGCCCGCGGGTTTCCCGGCGGTGTGGGGTGGCCACAATGGGCAATCCCATTGGTAGGTGGCAGAGACGGAGAATCCCGCTGCCGGTGAGGGCCGCCGCCCAGGAAAAGGGGGCTGGTGGACCGGAGAATCCCGCCCGGTGTCTGTGATATTTATATGGACAATGATTCAAATATAAGATATAAATCAGGACAGAGGGACTTCCGGTGGCGACCATGGAGGAGTAGGTCGCACATTTGACAGCTCCCGCCTGTGACGGACATTTGGACCCTTTCCCCCGTTTTTTTCTGGATTTTATTAGATAAATCAGTGAAGAGTGAGACAGTAAGGAGAAATCTCCCTCCGGTGTACGGAGAATTGGACCAGAAGTGGCCGTGTGAGAAGACAAAGTCCTATAAGGAAGACGCGAGCAGAGCCGGCAACGCGGGAAAACATAGCAGAGCAGCAGGGCCGCGGGGAGACGGCACAGTGGTCAACGGGGCAGCTGGTGGAGTTTTTTGAAGATTGCATCACCAAGCTGAAGAAGGACACGCTGGACCCGATTAATGCTCCGATTGATCAAGTCGTGCAGAATCAAGACTCACGGGAGAGCGATCCAGGAGGTGGAGAAAAAGGTGTCCGAGCACGAGGAATACATAACCGTGCTGGAGACCAAGGTGGGGATGATGAACGACCGCCAGAGAAGAATGCAGGAGAAGCTGGAGGACCTGGAGAACAGGTCCAGAGGCAGAATCTTAGAATTGTCGGACTCGCTGACGGCAGTGAGGGATTGGATGTGAGGACTTATGTGACGGACATGTTGGGAGATGTTGATGGGGGCTGAGGCGTTCCCTGGGCCCCAGGAAGTGGACATAGCGCACAGAACCCTCGCGAAGAAGCCCCGAGCGAACGAGCCACCGAGGGCGATGGTGGTACGCTTTCACCGATTCCTGGACAAGGAACACGTTCTGCAGTGGGCCAAGAAGGAACGGAGCAGCAAGTGGGAGAATTGTGAGCTGCGCGTTTATCAGGACCTGGGCGCGGATTTGGCCAAGAGGCGAGCTGGATTCAATCGGGCAAAAACGGCCGTCTTTAAGAAGGGGGTGAAGTTTGGGATACTGTACCCAGCCCGTCTGTGGGTCACATATGAGGATCGGGACTTCTACTTTGAAACACCAGACAAAGTATGGACTTTTATTAAAGAAAAGAGGCTGGAGGTGAATTAAAAAACACTGAAGCCTTGGAGATTACTGTGGTGGCGATTTGTTGTGCTGGGCTGTTTCAGTATCAGTAGTGCTGTGTGTAATAAGGGGCTGTTTGGATGGCTGAAGGTAACTTTGTCTTGCAGGGAGCTAGTTAGGGGGGAGGGGTGGTCTTTGGGGTTGGTTCTGTTTTTTGGGTGTTTTTTTTCTAAAGTGGCTGTTTCTTCATTGTTTGTTCTGATGTTTGTTTCCTGGGGAATGTGATGCTTTTAATATAGAACATAGAACATAGAACAGTACAGCACAGAACAGGCCCTTCGGCCCTCGATGTTGTGCCGAGCAATGATCACCCTACTTAAACCCACGTAACCCGTATACCCGTAACCCAACAATCCCCCCATTAACCTTACACTACGGGCAATTTAGCATGGCCAATCCACCTAACCCGCACATCTTTGGACTGTGGGAGGAAACCGGAGCACCCGGAGGAAACCCACGCACACACAGGGAGGACGTGCAGACTCCACACAGACAGTGACCCAGCCGGGAATCGAACCTGGGACCCTGGAGCTGTGAAGCATTGATGCTAACCACCATGCTACCATGAGGCCCCACTTTGTCCAAGTGGGGGGAGAGGGGAGAGAACAATGGGGAGACAGACTGCTTGGTGCCAGGGGCAGGCGCTATCAAGTCAGCATGGGTCAGCTGACTCTCGGAAGCACAGTGGGGGGGGGGGGGTGAGCAGGTGTTAAGCTGGAGGTTGACTTGGGGGGTTGGGATGCTACTGTTGTTGCGAGGGGGTCTCACTTTACACAGATGACCTGCTCATGTATATTTCAGACCCGTTGGGAGGGGATGGGGGAAGTAATGCGAATCCTGGGTGAATTTGGCAATTTTTCGGGGTTTAAATTGAACATGGGGGAAAAGCGAGATGTTCATGATCCAGGCAAGAGGACAGGAGAAGAGACTGGGAGAGCTGCTGCTTAGAATGGTAGGAAAGAGCTTTTGATATCTGGGAATCATGACGGCCCGGGAATGGGAGGCACGCCACAAGTTAAACCTATCCCGGCTGGTAGAACAAATGGAAGGGAACTGTAAGAGATGGGACATGGTCCCGCTATCACTGGCGGGGAGGGTACAGACCATGAAAATGACGGTCCTCCCCAGATTTCTGTTTGTCTTTCAGTGCCTCCCCATCTTCATCCCAAAGGCCTTTTTCAAGCGGGTGAATAAGGTTATTTTAGGCTTTGTGTGGATGGGTAAAACCCCGTGAATGAAGAAAGTGTTGCTGGAGAGCAGTCGGAGGGAGGGTGGGTTGGCGCTGCCAAACCTGCAATTACTACTGGGCGGCTAATATAGCCATGATTAGGAAGTGGGTAGTGAGGTGGGGGGGGGGGTCGGCACAGGAGTGGATGGAGGCGGCGTCATGTGAAGATACCAGTTTGGGAGCACTGATAACGGCACCTCTTCCATTCTCGCCAGCCTGATACTCCACAAGTCCGGTGATGGTGGCGGCTCTGAGAATCTGGGGGTAATGGAGGAGATATAAGAGAGTGGAGGGAGCATCGGCTTGGACCCTAATTTATAATAATCATCGGTTTGTACCGGGTAGGCTGGATGGTGGGTTCCGGAGATGGCAAAGGGCAGGAATTAGAAGGATGGGGAATCTATTTATAGATGGGAGCTTTCCCAGCTTGAAAGCCTTTGAGGATAAATTTAAATTGCCAGCAGGAATGGTTTTAGGTATTTGCAGGTGCGAGACTTCCTGAGAAAACAGGTGCCGGCTGTGGTAGTCTAGTTAGATGTATTACAGTACCTATCAATGCTGGAACACCACTGATGGATAATGCATGTTGTCTATTGGTTGAGACTGTATAGTAGCTCCGCCCAGCAAGGCTTACTAAAGCCTTCAGTTGTACTACAACCTCGCTTTAGTAGTCATTGATTGTGCATCAATTTAATAAGCTAGATTTAAAGAATGGAGCTCCGAATCAAGCCAGAGTGTCTGCAATTCAGCCCCCACGCAGTAAACTTGGCAGCGACTTTCAAGCACTGGCTAGCGTGCTTCAACGGCTACCTCGGAACGGCAGAAAACACACCCACAAGAGAACAGAAACTGCAGATCCTGCACTCGAGGGTGAGCCCAGAAGTCTACACCCTCATCGAGGACGTGGACGACTTCGATGCTGTGATGGAGTTGCTGATCGGACATTACATTCGCCCTGTGAATCAGTCTACACCCGGCATCTGCAGGCATTGAGGCGACAAATTCCTGGTGAGTCACTCGCAGAATGCTACCATGCACTCCTAATGTTGGGGAGAAACTGCAGCTGTTCGCATGTTTCAGCAAATGACCACACTGAACTGTTAATTCGGGACGCTTTCATTGCGGGTATGCTGTCTTCTCAAATCCGCCAGCGTTTGCTGGAGAAAGAAACTCTAAGCCTCAAGGAGGCTCGGGCCCTTGCCAGCTCCCTGGATGTGGCCTCCCGAAACGCCCGCGCCTACGCTCCCGGCCATGCGGCAGCCCCCTGGGCGGCGTGGAATCCCTCTGCAGCCGACTCTGAGGCAATGCCCCACACTCCCTCACAAGCTTGCGCTGCACGATGGCCCAGCAACCCAGGGGGGCCCCGCTGCTATTTCTGCGGACAAGCCAAACACCCCCGACAGCGCTGCCCAGCCCGTTCGTCCACCTGGAAAGGGTGCGGCAAAAAGGGCCATTTTGTGGTGGCATGTCAGGCCCGGTCGGTCGCTGCGGTCTCCGGAAGAGAATGCGGACTGCCACTACAGCCCTCTCCGCGGGCCACGTGCGGTCAGCGTGCGCTGCTATCTTCCTCCTCCAGGGCCACGTGTGGCCTCCGGGCGCCGCCATCTTGTTCCACGGACGCCGCGTGCGATGGATGGGCGCCGCTATTTTGTGCACCCACAGCCACGTGCGACCAGTGGGGGCCGCCATCTTGGATGGACTCCCAGGGTCCCGGTGCAGATACCACAGCTGCTGCCACGTTTAGCCTCGAGACCCTGGACCAGTCTCCGTCTCGAACACTCTGAACTGCTACTACAATGGTGCTAATCAACGGACATGAGACGTCCTGCTTAATCGACTCTGGGAGCACGGAGAGCTTCATACACCCCGACAGGGTAAAGCGCTGTTCTCTCCTCGTGCACCCTATTAATCAAAAAATCTCCCTGGCCTCCGGTTCCCACTCAGTAGAGATAAAGGGGTTCTGTGTAGCAAATCTCACAGTCCAGGGAAGGGAGTTCAAAAATTACCGGCTCTACGGCCTTCCCTACCTCTGCGCAGCCACACTCCTCGGGTTAGACTTCCAGTGCAACCTTCAAAGTCTAACATTCAAATTTGGCGCCCCTATACGCATTCTCACTGTCTGTAGCCTCACGACCCTCAAGGTCGATCTGCCTTCCCTGTTTGCGAATCTCACCCTGGATTGCAAACCTGTCGCCAACAGGAGCAGATGGTACAGTGTCCAGGACTAGATCTTTATTAGGTCAGAGGTCCAATGGCTACTGAGGGAAGGAGTCATTGAAGCTAGCAACAGGCCCTGGAGAGCTCAAGTAGTGGTGGTAAAGACCGGGGAGAAGAATAGGATGGTCATAGACTACGGTCAGACCATCGACAGGTTTACGCAGGTGGACACGTACCCTCTCCCCCGCATATCCGACCTGGTAAACAGGATCGCGCAATACAAGGTCTTCTCCATGGTGGACCTTAAGTCCGCCTACCACCAGCTCCCCATCCGCACGAGTGACCGCAAGTACACTGCCTTTGAGGCAGATGGGCGGCTCTCCCACTTTTTAAGGGTTCCTTTCGGTGTCACTAATGGGGTCTCGGTCTTCCAGCGAGAGATGGACCGAATAGTTGACCAATACTGTTTACAGGCAACATTCCCGTATCTCGATAATGTCACCATCTGCGGCCACGACACCAACCTCCGAAAATTCCTCCTTACCACGAAAATCCTTAACCTTACGTATAACAAGGATAAATGCGTGTTTAGCACCGACCACTAGCCATCCTCAGCTACATAGTGCAAAATGGAGTGATAGGCCCCGACCCTGAACGCATGCGCCTCCTTATGGAGTTCCCCCTTCCTCACTGCTCCAAGGCCCTGAAGCGTTGCCTAGATTTTTTCTCTTATTACGCCCAGTGGGTCCCCAACTATGCAGATAAGGCCCATCCTCTGATCCAATGCACAGTTTTTCCCCTGTCGATAGAGGCCCGCCAGGCCTTCAGCTGCATCAAAACAGATATTGCAAAGGCCACGATGCACGCCATCGATGAGTCCCTCCCCTTCCAGGTCGAGAGCGATGCGTCTGACAGCTCTGGCTAAGCAGGCAGACCCGTGGCCTTCTTCTCATGTACCCTCCATTCTTCCGAAATCCACCACTCCTCAGTCGAAAAGGAGGCCCAAGCCATAGTAGAAGCTGTGTGACATTGGAGGCATTACCTGGCCGGCAGCAGATTCACTCTCCTCACTGATCAACGGTCGGTCGCCTTTCTGTTCGATAATGCACAGTGGGGCAAGATAAAGAACGATAAGATCTTGCGGTGGAGGATCGAACTCTCCACCTATAACTATGAGACCTTGTATCGTCCCGGGAAGCTAAATGAGCCTCCTGATGCCCTGTCCCGCGGCACATGTACCAACGCACAAGTGGACCGCCTCCGAGCCCTCCACGAGGACCTCTGCCACCCGGGGGGTCACTCGCTTCTTCCATTTTGTCAAGACCCGCAACCTGCCCTATTCCATCGAGGAGGTCAGGACAGTCACCAGGAATTGGCAAATCGGCGTGGAGTGCAAGCCGCACTTCTACCGGCCAGAGAAAGCGCACCTGATAAAGGCTTCCCGTCCCTTTGAACGCCTCAGCATGGACTTCAAAGGTCCCCTCCCTCCACCGACCGCAACACGTACTTCCTGAACGTGACTGATGAGTACTCATGATTCCCATTCGTCATCCCCTGCCCCAACATGACCGCAACCACAATCATCAAAGCCCTCCATAGCATCTTTACACTGTTCGGGTTCCCCGCTTATATACATAGTGATAGGGGGTCCTCCTTTATGAGCGATGAACTGCGCCAATTCCTGCTCAGCAAGGGCATTGCCTCGAGCAGGACGACCAGTTACAAACCCCGGGTAATGGACAGGTAGAGAGGGAGAAAGGAACGGTCTAGAAGACCGTCCTACTGGCCCTTCGGTCTGAAATCTCCCAGTCTCCCGCTGGCAGGAAATCCTCCCGGATGCCCTCCACTCCATCTGGTCCCTGCTCTGCACACAACCAACCAAACACCTCACGAATGTCTCCTTGTTTTCCCCAGGAAGTCCTCCACTGGGACCTCGCTCCCGACCTGGCTGGCAGCCCCCGAACCCATCCTGCTCCGAAAAAACGTGCGGGAGCACAAGTCGGACCCGTTGGTCGAGAGGGTCCATCTTCTTCATGCTAACCCCCAGTACGCCTACGTGGAGTACTCCGACGGCCAACAAGACACGGTCTCCCTACGAGACCTGGCACCCGCCGGGTCCCCACGCACACCCCCACCACCAATCCCACCCACCATCCCACCGGGGCATCTTACAGCTGCCCCCTTCCCAGGAGGATCAGTTCTTCTGCTGGCCCCATCTAGGCCCCCCCCCCCCGCCCACCGACGTACCCTGCAGACGCTCCCTTCAAAGGTCAATCAGCTTCCCCACCAACGCTGTCTAGGGGTGTTGAAGCTGCCACAGATCAAAACCACGCTCCCGGAGTCATAGGCGCCCGAACCTCCACCGGCGTCACCACCGAAGCTTTGACAATCACAGAGGGCGACCAGGGCCCCCGATTGACTGATTGCTTCACTATAACATGGATATAGTTAATTGTGAAATTGTAAAATATTTTGTAAATAGTTATGATTATAAGTCAAAACGCTGTACGGAGGTATTACGGTACCTCCATAACCATAAATCCTACCATGTTACAAAGTTGTAATACCAAGCCACCACCCCCGCCGGACTCTTTTTTTTAACAGGGGGTGAATGTGGTAGCCTGGTTAGAGGTATTACGGTACCTAGCAATGCTGGAACACCATTGGTGGATAATGCATATTGTCTATTGGTCGAGCCTGTAGGGTAGCTCCGCCCTGCAAGGCGGGGTATAAGAGCCCGTGCCGCCCCAGCAGCTTCCATTCTGTACCTGAGCTGCTGGGGGAAACATCTAGCTTATTAAAGCCTTCAGTTGTACTACAACCTCGCTTTAGTAGTCATTGATTGTGCATCACGGGCCTTTCTGTTGCTGCCGCCACGGGGGATAGAGTAGTTTTCAGTACCTGGGTGGGAGAGGGGAAGGTAATGGATATTTACCAGGATTTTGGGAGGCGGAGGAAATTCCGGTGGAGTAGCTTAAGGGGAAGTGGGAGGACGAGCTAGGAGGAGAGATAGAAGCGAGTCTATGGGCGGATGCCCTAAGCAGGGTTAATACCTCCTCATCATGTGCCAGGCTCAGTCTGACACAGTTCAAGGTAGTCCACCGGGCACACATGACAGTGGCTAGGATGAGTACGTTTTTCGGGGTAGAGGATAGGTGTGCGAGGTACGCGGGAAGCCCAGCAAATCATGTCCACATGTTTTGGGCCTGAAGCTTGGAGGGTTTTGGCAGGGTTTCGCTAAGGCAATGTCCACGGTACTAAAAACATGGGTGGTGCCGAGTCCGGAGGTAGCGATCTTTGGAGTGTCGGAAGAGACAGTAGTTCAGGGGACAAAAGAGGCCGACGTCTTGGCCTTTGCCTCCCTGGTAGCCCGGAGATGGATCGTGTTAATGTGGAGGGACTCGAAGCCCCCGAGTATAGAGACCTGGGTTAGTGACATGGCTGGGTTTCTCAGTCTCGAGAAAATAAAGTTCGCCTTTAGAGGGTCAATGGTCAGGTTCACCCGGAAGTGGCAGCCGTTCGTCGACTTTCTCGGGGAAAATTAAAATGTCAGCAGATGCAGAATTCCAAGCGGGAGGTGGGGGAGAGGTCCGGATTGCTGTTTTATGGTTGGGGTGTGTGAAGATTGGGCTGGGGGGGGGGGGGTAAATGTTTATTATACCATGTTGATGTCATTGTTAATGTTATTATTATAAAAATTTTCAAATACATTAAATATTCTTTAAAAATCAGGACAGAGGAACTTATCTGAGTTTTACCAGGGTTAATGACATCCAGCATTTCTCTCCACATGAGGAACGGTAAAGGGCTGTTGAATTTTCCGATGGACAGGACACCATCTGCTAGTGACAGCTTTTTACCCTCATCTCTAATCCTGTAAATATTAAAGAGTTGATTATAAATTGACCATAAACACTTTGCTGAGTAATTTTACCAACTTGCCCTGAGTTTCAGTAAAGTTCATGTCCTACCTCCTCTCCCCAGATGCTTCCTCCTGAAATAAACAAAACACAAATCTGAGTTGACAGAGACGGACTGTCTATATCCAGAAAGCAGAAATGACCCTCACATTGTTACAAGCTGCTGAGAATTGTCAATTCCCATTGACAGCAACTGAGAGGCTTCAACTAACAGCAAAGATTGATTAACTTTACTGCAGAAAAGAGAAGACCTGACAGAGATCTTTCAAATAATGAAAGGGGTCGGATTTGATAGATTCAGTGAAGATGTTTCCACTTGTGGAGAATCCAGAAATAGGGATAGAAACATAATATAGTTACAAATACATCCAATCGGGAGTTCAGGAGAAACTTCTTTCCCGAGAGAGTGATGAGAATGTGGAACTCACTATCACAGGGGTTGGAATTTACTCCAGTCTGTCACAGCAGCGAGCATGGTGTCCGGACATAGGGGGCAGGATTCTCCGACCCTGCGGCTGTGTCTGCAGGATCCAGCTGGTCTTACGACCAAAACGTCGGCGCCACCCCCACACCGATCCTCTGCCCGGTGGGGGGGGCTCACAGCTGCGCAGGGTGAAGCCCCCAGCTTTACCTGCGGATCGGGCCAGGGAATGGTTGAGTCCGTGGCCGCGTATGTGCACGGCGGCGGCCTGCGGCAGCCACGCTGTGAAACATGGCGCCGCCCGCCCGCAGACACACCCTGCCAAAAACTGCTCCCCTGTAATCAGCTTCACCACCCCCTGACCACCCCCACCCCGCCGAAGCTCCCTCTGCCAGCGGAATCTCTCCCCCCCCCCCCCCCCCCCCCCCCCGCTGACTGTGAAGTGGCAAGATCCAAGGGTCTGGCACTGCAGTCAAGAAGGAGGGTCAAGAACGGTCAACCTGGCTCCCGGGCCTACAATTCACACCAGAAGGAGCAGCCGGGTGGGGAATTGGAATTTATCAGCCAAATCCCAGGGAGAGTGGGGCTGAGGTTTTTAAAATAACTTCAGGGTAACAACCAAATCCTGGGGGGATTTGGGTTTGAATTGAGGAAGGTTTGGGCTGAAATGTGGGGTTTTGTCTGTGGATTTTCAGGAGAGGCTTTTTAATAAGTTGTGGTGATTTGTGTGTTTATATGGAAGCCGAGGTTAAATTGTGGAGGGATTTAAATTGGAAAAACAATTAAATGCTGTGTAATGTTATTTACACGAGTTTAGAGCTCTTTGTATTCAGGTATTGGGAGTGTTTTTCTAAAAAAACCAGTTTGTGGTTGAGTCTGCGCAATTAACATAGAACAGTACAGCACAGAACAGGCCCTTCGGCCCTCAATGTTGTACCGAGCATTGTCCGAAACCAAGATCAAGCTATCCCACTCCCTGTCATTCTGGTGTGCTCCATGTGCCGATCCAATAACCGCTTGAAAGTTCCTAAAGTGTCCGACTCCACTATCACAGCAGGCAGTCCATTCCACAGCCTAACCACTCTCTGAGTAAAGAACCTACCTCGGACATCCCTCCTGTATCTCCCACCCAGAATCTTATAGTTATGCCCCCTTGTAACAACTACATCCACCCGAGGAAATTGTCTCTGAACGTCCACTCTATCTATCCCCCTCATCATCTTATAAACCTCTATTTAGTCGCCTCTCATCCTCCTCCGCACCAAAGAGAAAATCCCTCGCTCCCTCAACCTTTCCTCATAAGACCTATCCTGCAAACCAGGCAGCATCCTGGTAAATCTCCTTTGCACCCTTTCCAATGCTTCCACATCCTTCCTATAGTGAGGTGACCAGAACTGCACACAATACTCCAAATGTGGTCTCACCAGGGTCATGTACAGTTGCAGCATAACCTCATGGCTCTTAAACTCAAGCCCCCTGTTAATAAACGCTAACACACCATAGGCCTTCTTCACGGCTCTATCCACTTGAGTGGCAACCAAGATCAAAGCCAAAGGCTCTGCAATCTCATCCCTTGCCTCTCAAAGAATCCTTGGCTATATCCCATCTGCCCCAGGGGACTTGTTGACCCTAAGATTTTTCAAAATTGCTAATACATCCTTCCTCAGAACATCTACCTCCTCCAGCGTACCCGCCTGTATCGCACTCTCTTCCTCAAAAACATGGCCCCTCTCCTTGGTGAACACTGAAGAAAAGTATTCATTCAATGCCTCTCCTATTTCTTCTGACTCCATGCACAAGTTCCCACTACTGTCCTTGACCGGCCTTAACCTCAGCTTGGCCATTCTTTATTTCTCACATAGAGTAAAAAGCCTTGGAGTCTTCCTTGATCCAACCCGCCAAGGACTTCTCATTCCCCCTCCTAGCTCTCCTTAGCCCCTTTTTTTTAGCTCATTCCTTGCTACCTTGTAACTCTCAAGCGACCCAACTGAACCTTGTTTTCTCATTGTGGTAGTCACTACTGTTGTATTATATTGCATATCCTGGTATTACGGTTAGGCCCCTGTACTACAGGTACGGGGGTAGATCCCTGCCTGCTGGCTCTGCCCAGTAGGCGGAGTATAAATGTGTGGGCTCTCCGAACAGCAGCCATTTCGCCAGCTGCTGTAGGAGGTCACACATCTCTGTGTAATAAAGCCTCAATTACTCTCTACTCCCGTCTCGTCGTAATTTATAGTGCATCACTCATCCTTACATACGCTTCCTTTTTCCTCTTGACAAGACATTCAACCTCTTTTGTGAACCATGATTCCCTCACACGGCCATTTCCTCCCTGCCTGACAGGGACATACCTGTTAAGGACACGCAGTATTTGTTCCTTGAAAAGCTCCACTTTTCATTTGTGCCTTTCCCAGACAGTTTCTGTTCCCATCTTATGCTCCCTAATCCTTGTCTTATTGCATCATAATTACCCCTCCCCCAATTATAAACCTTGCCCTGCCATCTGGCCCTATCACTCTCCATTGTAATAGTGAAAGTCACTGAATTGTGGTCACTATCTCCAAAGTGCTCTCCCACAAACAAATCTAACACTTGGCCTGGTTCATTACCCAGTACCAAATCCAATGTGCCCTCCCCTCTTGTTGGCCTATTCACATATTGTGTCAGGAAACCCTCCTGCACACACTGCATAAAAACTGCCCCATCTGAACTATTCGACCTATAGAGGTTCCAATCAATATTTGGAAAGTTAAAGTCACCCATGACAACTACCCTGAGACCTCCACACCTATCCATAATCTGTTTTGCAATTTCTTCCTCCACATCTCTATTACTATTTGGGGGCCTATAGAAAACTCCTAACAATGTGACCGCTCCTTTCCTATTTCTAACTTCGGCCCATATGACCTCAGGAGGCAGATCCCCTTCGAACTGCCTTTCTGCAGCCGATAAACTATCCTTGATTAACAATGCAACTCCTCCACCTCTTTTACCACCTTCCCTACTCTTACTGAAACATCTATACCCCGGAACTTCCAACAACCATTCCTGTCCCTGATCTAGCCATGTCTCTGTAATGACCACAACATCGTAGTCCCAAGTACCAATCCACGCTCCAAGTTCACCTACCTTATTCCGGATGCTCCTTGCATTGAAGTAGACACACTTCAACCCACCTTTCTGTCTGCCGGTACACCTTGTCTGCCTGCAACATTGATACCCTCAGTGCCTCACTACTCTCAACACTGGCTTCTGGACAACGGCTCATTTTCCCACCCCCCTGACAAATTAGTTTAAACCCCCCCCGAAGAACCGCAGCAAATTTTCCTCCCAGGATATTGGTTCAGGTGCAAGTAATCCTGTCTGTACAGATCCCACCTTCCCCAGAATGTGCTCCAATTATCCACGTAACTGAAACCCTCCCTCCTGCACCATCCCTGCAGCCACGTGTTTATCTGCATTCTCTCCCTGTTCCTCACCTCGCCAGCACATGGCATCGGCAACAAACCAGAGATGACAACATGGTTTGTCCTGGCTCTCAGCTTCTACCCTAGCTCCCTAAATTCCTGTTTTAAATCCCCGTCCCTTCTCTTACCTATGTCATTGGTACCGATGTGTACCACGACTTGTGACTGTTCCCCCTCCCCCTTTCTGAAAACACGGTCCGAGACGTCACGGACCCTGGCACCCGGGAGGCAGCATTCCATCCGTGAGTCTCTTTCGCTGCCACAGAACCGTTTATCTGTCCCTTTAACTATCGAGTCCCCAATAACTATTGCTCTCCTGCTCTCCCTCCTTCCCTTCTGAGACACAGGGACGGACTCAGTGCTGGAGATCCGTTCACCGTGACTTACCCCTGGTAGGTCGTACCCCTCAACAGTATCCAAAACAGTATACTTGTTACTAAGGGGAACAACCACAGAGGATCCCTGCACTGACTGCTTCCTCCCAGCATCTCTCACCGTCACCTATCTATCTTGATTCTTCGGAGTAACTACATCCCTGAAGCTACTATCTATGACCACCTCTGCCTCACAAATGATCTGAAGTTCATCCAGATCCAGCTCCACTTCCCTAACGCGGTTTCTGAGGAGCTGGATATGGCTGCACTTCCCACAGGTGAAATCCGCAGGGACACCGATGGCGTCCCTCACCTCAAACATTCTGCAGGAGGAACATTGCACTGTTTTCCCTGCCATCCCCCCAAATAACTTTTTAAAAATAATATTTATTGTCACAAGTAGGCTTACATTAACACTGCAATGAAGTTACTGCGAAAAGCCGCTAGGCGCCACATTCCGGTGCCTGTTCGGGTAAACAGAGGGAGAAGTCAGAATGTCCAATTCACCTAACAGCACATCTATCGGGACTTGTGGGAGGAAACCGGAGCACCCGGAGGAAACCCACAAAGACACGGAGAACGTGCAGACTCCGGACAGACAGTGACCCAAGTCAGGAATCTAACCTGGGACCCTGGCACTGTGAAGCAACAGTACAAACCACTGTGCAAACCACTGTGCCACCCAATGTTTATAAGAACCATCAGTCAGAGGAAACAGGAGTATGAACCTCTTACAGTCCCTCAATCAGGTACAGTGCAACTGAACAAGGGCATTCCCGCAACATCCTCAATCCCACCATCTCTCCCCCCACCCCCTCCCAGGATTCCACCAGTAATCCCAACAGGGTTTGATTTTCAGGCTTCCCGTATTGTGCGACCCCTGCTCATTGCTGGGGGAATACCAGTGACAGCAGGATGAGAACATTAATTGCCCTGTTAAGGGGCTGAATTGGTTACAGGAAGGCTGTCCCATAAGACTTACCACCACTGACTTAATCTGTGTAGAGATGGAAAGACAACAGAAACTCCACACAGTGACATTCCCCATGTCCCCTTCCACTCACCCCACACCCTGACTAAATGTACCCTGGGGGGGAACAGCATTAAATTCAACCCGCCTAGGGAAAGCCAGGGATACATTTAAGGAGAAGCTGGATAAACACATGAGGGAGAAAGGAACAGAAGGATATATTGACAGGGAAATGAAGTAGGATGGGAGGAGGCTCGTGTGGATCGTGTTGTGACTGTGAACTTTCACTGAACTAAACTGAAATATAATCCCTCACCTTCAGAAATCTCACTCCGTCTTTTTCATCCAACTGGTTTTCCAAATTTGAGAGTTTCTCCTGAATAGAATTTAAATTCTCCTGAATTTCACAAAGATTTTCCTCCATTGGTTTTAGAATTTTTTCCTTTTCTTCCCTGAGATCTTGGATGAAACGCTGCTCTTTCTCAGTGAGAATCTGGTGCATTTTAGTGAACTCGGATGTGATGTGATTCTGCAGACTGACCCACTGTTTCTATAAGAAGAAACATTAAAAATAATATGTTTCTGTCATAAAAACAAAATAATGAATTAAATTTGGAAGCTCAGCACAGGGAGACTTTACCCTAATTTGGGAAATCTTCTGTTTCTGCTGCTGCTCCATTTCTAGAACCGTCGATTTCTTCTGTGTGAGAGAATCTAAGGAAGATTTCACCCCATCCTCGGATTGGGAGAAAAAAATCAGAAAATAATATTGTTAGGCCCTGAAAATGAGATCAAATAACCAGGGGATCAAATCTGTTCCCTTTTACCTTGTAGATTTCAACAGCTTCTTTAATCGGGATGAAGCGGTGTTCTCTGTGTTCCTGTGAAACTACACAATTCACACAGATCAATTTCTTGTCAGTTTCACAAAACAGCTTCAGTTCTTCCTGATGTTCCTCACAGTGAAGGTTACTTTCCTTCTCTTCCCGATTCAGCTTCAATTTTCGAGCTTTCTCAGCCAGATTCGCTAAGGCCCAACTTTCCGTGAGGTTTCTTTCTGGAAACTCCTGTCGACATTCCGGGCAGGAGTTTTTCTCCTTCTTTTCCCAACGCTGGGTGATACAGGAGCGGCAGAAGTTGTGTCCACACTCCAGTGAAACCGGATCAGTGAAGAAATCAAGACAAATGGGACAAATTGCCTCCTCAGTCCAACTCTCCTCTTGTTGTCTGGAAGCCATGTTCACACTCAGCACTTCCTGATTCAAACCACTTTCAGTTCCAATGTTCCTGTTCTGCTGCTGAACACATTCAGTTCAGTAACTCCCTCATGACGTTCACTGCAATCCTCAAGGAATTATTGTTATTTGCCGCTCTTGGTCCCGCCCACTTTGAGAGCTGGAGATAAAACCCGGAGCAGAATAAAGAATAAACCGGGTTAGATGGAGTGACAGGGAATAATTGAACCCAGGCGATGAGAGTGAAGGTCTGTTAGTGGTGGGGGTGGGTGGAGAGAGGATGGGAGGAGGTGGGGATTTTGTCCTGTGAGTGACTGGCAGCCTGCTGCTTTCCTTCATTAACTTCTGTCTCAAAGCAGCCCCAGGCATGGATATTCAAACTGTGTTTTACTTTGTGGGAAACACAAACTGAAACATATTGTCCAGCTCCTCCTGACCTGTCCCTTTAAATGCACTATTCCCCAATAATGCTGGCCGAACCAACAACCGTAATATCCCTTAAATGTATAAAAATATGCGGCGGGATTCTCTGTTCGTGAGGCTAAGTGTTGGAGCCGGCGCAGGATTCGTCGAGTTTCACAACAGCAAAGCTGGCGCCACACCTGGACCGATTCGGCTACTGTTGAGGGGTTAGCACCGGCGCCACGTGGAACACAATCTATTCCAATGAGAAACGGTGCTGGATTGGCCAGGTCTGAGATTGACACTCAGGAGGCTGACAAGCTGCAGCAACACAGACACACTTCACTCCCCACACACACCATCCCAGCCAACAAGACGGCAGCGAGGAGAGCAGAACCCCGGAGACACCGAGCTGGAGACCCTGCTGGATGTGGTGGAGGAGAGGCGTGCGACCCTGTACCCCGGCCTGGGAAGGAGGCTGCCAGCCGCCGCCGTTCAGCGTGCCTGGGCGCAGGTGGCAGATGCGGTTAGTGCCGTGAGCAACACCATCCGGCCCAGTCAGCAGTACCGGAAAAATCTGTCCGACCTCCTCAGGGCGGCCATGGTGAGTAGGCAGCGCTGTGCCCCTGGCACCCACCCCTATCCCACACACACATAACCCCCTCCCCTCCAACCCGGCGTGCAGTCGAATCCCCCCCACCCTGAACCACATGCCGGCCGCCATGGCCGGGTGCCCTGGCGACTGAAGCCACCAGATACCCACCCCCTGGGCCGCATGCATTGGACTGTCTAACGCTGTCGTTTTCTGTTAACCCCCGCCAGGAAATGTCCGCTCAGAACCGCCGGGAGTGGGAGATAACTGGAGGAGGACCACCGGACCCTCACTGTGGCACTGTGACCTGAACGTGGTCGGCGGCCTGGAGAATGGGAGGTTGCCAGGGTGGAGGGCGGCCATGGGCAAGGAGGTGAGACCCGGAGTTACGGTTCCCCATGACATGTGTGTCAAACCGCAACCCCCCCCCCAAACCACCCCAACCCTCACCCTCAACCCCACACCACCCTCGCCCTCAGCCCCGCACCACCCTCAGCCCCACACCACCATCTCACCCTCAACCCCACACCACCCTGACCCCCAACCTCACCCTCACCCCACCAGCCTGACCCTCAGCCACGCACCACCCTCACCCTCAACCTCACCCTCACTCCCACACCACCCTCACCCTCACCCCACACTACCCTCACCCTCAGCCCACACCACCCTCACCCTCAGCCACACACCACCCTCACCCCAAACCTCACCCTCAGCCACACACAACCCTCACCCTCACCCCACTAGCCTAACCCTCAGTCCCACACCACCCTCACCCTCAGCCACACACCACCCTCACTCTCAGGCCCACACCACCCTCACCCTCAGCCCCACGCCATGACCCTCACCCTCAGCATCACCCTCACCCCCACAACACCTTCAGGTGCAGGCGTAGGTGGAGGAGGACAATCGCTTGCAGGTGCAGGAGGGGGTGCTGACCATGCGTGCCACCCAGGCCAACACCACACGGTGGCGTCCGCGGTGGAGGCATTGGGGGGGGGGGGGGGGGGGGGGGGGGGGGGGGAGGGCTTTGGCATGGATCAGCATTTCCTAGGCCTGGGACATTCTCTGCAGATGCTGGCCGAGGCCCAGGACAGGGTTACCGCCTCACAGGCAGCCATGTGCTAGAGCCACCTGGAAATAATAATAATAATCTTTATTGTCACAAGTAGGTTACATTAACACTGCAATGAAGTTACTGTGAAAATCCCCTAATCACCACATTCCGGCACCTGTTCGGGTCACAGAGGGAGAATTCAGAATGTCCAGTTCACCAGTCCAGTTCCAGGGGCAGCACGGTAGCATGGTGGTTAGCATAAATGCTTCACAGCTCCAGGGTCCCAGGTTCGATTCCCGGCTGGGTCACTGTCTGTGCGGAGTCTGCACGTCCTCCCCGTGTGTGCGTGTGTTTCCTCCGGGTGCTCCGGTTTCCCCCCACTGTCCAAAGATGTGCGGGTTAGGTGGATTGGCCAGGCTAAATTGCCCTTAGTGTCCTAAAAAAATAAGGTTAATGGGGGTTGTTGGGTTACTGGTATAGGGTGGATATGTGGGCTTGAGTAGGGTGATTATTGCTCGGCACAACATCGAGGGCCGAAGGGCCTGTTCTGTGCTGTACTCTTAGAACATAGAACAGTACAGCACAGAACAGGCCCTTCGGCCCTCGATGTTGTGCCGAGCAATGCTCACCCTACTTAACCCACGTAACCCGTATAGCCGTAACCCAACAATCCCCCCATTAACCTTACACTACGGGCAATTTAGCATGGCCAATCCACCTAACCCGCACATCTTTGGACTGTGGGAGGAAACCGGAGCACCCGGAGGAAACCCACGCACACACGGGGAGGACGTGCAGACTCCACACAGACATTGACCCAGCCGGGAATCGAACCTGGGACCCTGGAGCTGTGAAGCATTGATGCTAACCACCATGCTACCGTGAGGCCCTGAGTTCTTCTACTTCTACTTCTACCTAACAGCACGTCTTTCGGGACTTGTGGGAGGAAACTGGAGCACCCGGAGGAAAACCACACAGACACGGGGAGAACGTGCAGACTCTGCACAGATAGTGACCCAAGCCGGGAATTGAACCCGGGTCCTTGGCACTGTGACGCAACAGTGCTAATCACTGTGCTGCCTTTCCACTCATTGCAGGGGCACTTTTTTTTTGAAATAATTTTTATTGAAAAATTTTGAATTTATACAACAATAACGCACCATAGTAAAAGACCAAAAATAACAATAATATTAATAATCATATACATTCGCCCCACCTCCATGAACAACACAGCATTTTAACAACAACGCAGATTAACATATTGTAAAGTTACAGGATAGACACTACAATAATGAACACCCCCCGCCCCCCCCCCCTCCCCCCCCCCCCCCCCCCCGGGTTGCTGCTGCTATTGACCAAGATACCTATCTTTGAGCCAGGAAGTCCAGAAAAGGCTGCCATCGTTTATAGAACCTTTGTATTGATCCTCTCAGGGCAAATTTGACCCTTCCCAATTTTATAAATCCCGCCATGTCACTGATCCAGGTCTCCACACTTGGGGGCCTCGCATCCTTCCTCTGCAGCAAGATCCTCCGCCGGGCTACTAGGGACGCAAAGGCCAGGACACCAGCCTCTTTCGCCTCCTGCACTCCCAGCTCTACTGCAACTCCAAAAATCGCGAGTCCCCATCCTGGTTTGACCCTGGATCCAACCACCCTTGACACCGTCCCCGCCACCCCCTTCCAAAATTCTTCCAGTGCTGGGCATGCCCAGAACATATGGACTCCCCGAACATCTGGTACACCTGTCCTCACCCCCAAAGAACCTACTCATCCTGGTCCTGGACATATGGGCCCGGTGCAGCATCTTAAATTGGATGAGACTAAGCCTCACACATGAGGAGGAAGAGTTAACTCTCTCCAAGGCATCCTCCCAAGTCCCGTCCTCTATCTGCTCCCCGAGTTCCTCCTCCCATTTAGCCTTCAGCTCCTCCACTGACGACTCCTCTACCTCCTGCATTACCTTATAGATTTCAGACACCTTCCCCTCTCTGACCCACACCCCCGAAAGCACTCTGTCCATTGTCCCCTGCGAGGGCAGCAAAGGGAATCCCTCTACCTGTCGCCTAGCAAACGCCTTTACCTGCAGGTATCTGAACATGTTCCCTTGGGGAAGGCCAAATTTATCTTCCAGTTCCCCCAGGCCCGCGAACCTCCCGCCAATGAACAGGTCCCTCAATTTGCTGATGCCCGCCCTTTGCCACCCCCTAAATCCCCCATCCTTGTTCCCCGGGATGAACCGATGGTTGCCACCGAGTGGAGCCTCCATCGAGCCCCCTGTTTCCCCCGATGCCGTCTCCATTGTCCCCAGATTCTTAGGGTCGCCGCCACCACCGGGCTCATGGTAAACCTCTTAGGGGGGAGCGGCAACGGCGCCGTTACCATGGCACCTAGGCTCGTACCTCTGCATGACGCCATCTCCATTTTTTTCCACGCCGCCCCTCCCCCCTCCATCACCCATTTACGCACCATTGACACATTGGCTGCCCAATAGTACCCCAGAAGGTTGGGCAGCGCCAGCCCGCCTCTATCCCTTCCTCGCTCCAGGAACACCCTCCTCACTCTCGGAGTCCCATGTGCCCACACAAAGCTCAAAATACTGCTAGTCACTCTCCTAAAGAAGGCCCTGGGGATAAAGATGGGCAGGCACTGAAAGAGGAACAAGAACCTCGGAAGCACCGTCATTTTGACGGACTGTACCCTCCCCGCCAACGACAATGGCAGCATGTCCCACCTCTTGAACTCCTCCTCCATCTGATCTACAAGTCTGGTGAAGTTAAGCTTGTGAAGCGTCCCCCAGTCCCTGGCCACCTGCATCCCCAGGTACCTAAAGCTCTCCCCTGCCGCCTAAGCGGGAGCCTATCAATTCCTTCCTCCTGGTCTCCAGGGTGCACCACAAACACCTCGCTCTTGCCTAAATTTAATTTATAACCTGAAAAGGTCCCAAACTCGGCTAGTAACTCCATCACTCCCGGCATCCCTCCCACCGGGTCCGCCACATACAGTAACAAGTCATCGGCATACAACGACACCCTATGTTCCTCTCCACCTCGCACCAAGCCTCTCCACCTCTCTGAATCCCTCAACGCCATCGCCAGCGGCTCGATTGCCAGTGCAAACAACAAGGGGGACAGGGGGCAACCCTGCCTGGTCCCTCGTTAAAGCCGGAAGTACTCCGACCTCCTCCTATTCGTGGCCACGCACGCCATCGGGGCCTCATATAGCAGCCTTACCCATCTAATGAACCCTTCACCAAATCCAAACCTCCCCAACACCTCCCATAGGTACCCCCACTCCACTCTATCGAAGGCCTTCTCCGCATCCAGCCCCACCACTATCTCTGCCTCCCCCTCAATCGGCGGCATCATGATGACATTCAACAATCTCCGCACATTCGTGTTCAACTGCCTTCCCTTCACAAAGCCTGTCTGGTCCTCGTGCACAACCCCTGGCACACAGTCCTCTATCCTGGTGGCCAGGATTTTTGCCAGCACCGTGGCATCCACATTGAGGAGAGATATGGGCCTGTATGAACCACATTGCTGGGGGTCCTTGTCCTTCTTTAAAATTAACGAGATCAGCGCCCGCTGCAGGGGCACTTTTGACCATCGGTGGCATTGCCCAGGCTCTGGCCAACGTGGCACAGACACAGAGGGAGGTGGCTCAATCCCAGAGGGAGATGGCGCAGTCACTGGCTCATGTGACACAGACGCAGAAGGTGGTGGCACAGTCAATGGGTGATGTGACCCAGACCCAGAAGGTGGTGGCACAGTCAATGGGTGATGTGGTGCAGTCCCAGACGGAGATGGTCCACTCCCAGTGCTCCATGGCTGCGAGTGCAGTGGTTAGCACTGGGACTACGGCGCTGAGGACCTGGGTTCGAATCCCGGCCCTGGGTCACTGCCCGTGTGGAGTTTGCACATTCTCCCCGTGTCTGCGTGGGTTTCACCCACTGATGTGCTGGTTAGGTGAATTGGCCATGTTAAATTGCCTCTTAATTGGAAAAAAAAAAATTGGATCCTCGAAATGTATTTTGAAAAAGCCTTTTCAGCAAGGAGGGACGTGTCCAGGCTCCATGGGGGGGGGGGGGGGGGGGGTGCAGGCCCGGCCTGTCTCCAACGTCACATCCACTTAGTGTAGTGTGTGGTCTGAGATTACCAACCTCACATCCACGTAGTGTAGTGTGTGGTCTGAGATTACTATTGTGGAAGCATCGACTTTCCTCCCACAAAGAAGTCTATCCCGGAATAGGCTTTATGGATGTGAAAGAAGGAGAATCCCTTCTCCCTCAGGCGTCTATCTCCCCCCCCCCCCCCCCCCCACCACAACCCCCCCACCCCTCTCTGCCCGATCTGATCCATGAAGGTGGTCAGTTCCTTCGTCATTCCTGATTTAGCCCCCGACTTGGGGTGAGACCGATCTGCCTTCGGATCCAACACACAGTTCAAGTCCTGTTCAGCACCGAAGGGGCTACAGGGGAAAGGTTTCAAAGTATTCACCAGACTGGGGAAAAAAAGCAAATGTCTGCGGAGGCTGGAATCTGAAACAAAAACAGAAAGTGCTGGTCAATCTCAGCAGGTCTGAGAGTATCTGTGGGGAGAGAAGGGAGCTAACGTTTCCAGCCTGGGGGGCTCTTTGACAAAGTTTTGGGAAAAGACTGGGCTTTGATTCCATAATTGGATATGGGGAGTCTCTCCTTTCCTCAGAGATTCTGTTCCAGTCAGGATTAGGATTGATTAATGACACTCAGTGAAAAACAAGAAAAAGGACATCAGTATTTTTAAACCGTGGGCTGGTGAAGACAGAATCTGCACTGGCATTGTATATCCAGAATCACACACAGACACACACAGGAACCCCGACAAGTTTCTCACCCAACCCAGTTTGATTTTTCTGATCCAGTCATTGAAACCCAAAGGGAAAGGCTTAATGCCAGAGAGGAAAGGGTTAATGCCAGAGAGGAAAGGGTTAATGCCAGATAGGAAAGGCTCAATCCCAGAGAGGAAAGGGTTAATACCAGAGAGGAAAGGGTTAATACCAGAGAGGAAAGGGTTAATGTCAGAGAGGAAAGGGTTAATGCCAGAGAGGAAATCCCTTTCCTGCTGCTGTGTGCATCCCCTGATAAATAGAAGTTTTCTCAATCAAGAAACATTAAAGACAAACACACAAAAACCACCCCCAGAGCAGCAGTTTGTAACAGTGTGTGTGTGTAAATAACAGCAGCTTTAAACAGAAAAGAACAAGGTCCGGGATTCTCCCCTACTCGGCGGGGCGGGGGGTCCCGGCGGGATGGAGTGGCGTGAACCACCCCGGTGTCGGGCTGCCCCAAAGGTGCGGAAGTTTCCGCACCTCGAGGGGCCAAACTCTAACCTTGAGGGGCAAGGTCCGCACCGGAGTGGTTGGTGCCCCGCCGGTCGACGGGAACGGCTTTTGGTGCCACGCCAGCCGGTGCCGAAGTCCCGCATGCGCCGGAGCGTCAGCGGCTGCTGACGTCATCCCCGCGCATGCGCAGGGGAGGGGGTCACTTCTGCCTCCGCCATGGTGAAGACTATGGCGAACGCTGAAGGACAAGAGTACCCCCACGGCACAGGCCCGCCTGCCGATCGGTGAGCCCCGATCGCTGGCCAGGCCACCGTGGGGGCACCCCCCGGGGCCAGATCGCCCCCAGGAGCCCGGAGCCTGCCCGCGCCGCCTGGTCCTGCCGGTAAGGTAAGTGGTTTGATTCCCGCCGGCGGGACCGGCATGACAGGGGCGGGACTTCGGCCCATCATGGGCTGGAGAATCACCGGGGGGGGCCCACCGACAGGCGCGGCGCGATTCCCATCCCCGCCGAATCGCTGATGCCGGAGACTTCGGGAGACGGCGGGGCGGGATTCATGCCAGCCCCTGGTGATTCTCTGACCCGACGGGAGGTCGGAGAATCCCGCCCAAAATTTCTGGATGGATTTGTCACTCCAACCGGCTGATCAGTTACAAGGGGCAGGATTCTCCGGAAAGATTTCCAAGTGTGGTAGTGAGCGGGAATTGCCGCGAGCTTCCCGGCGTTCAGCCCAGCGAGGACCGGGAACGCAATTCAACGTTAATTGGTCCACTTAACGAGGCCTCACGGGCTTGTTGCTGCAAATAACGGCTCGCCAACTGATTCGCTGGCACTGCACTTGCCAGCCCCGCCCGCTAACAAGGTCGAGCAGCATTTAGACTGCACTTGCTCAGCTAACCCCAGCCAGCTCACAACAATGGAGCCCAGGAGACCCGCCCCAAGATTCGGGGGCACAGATCTGGGGAGGCTGCGAGACGCAGTGGAGGCCAGGAGGGATGTCCTGTTCTCCCGAGGGTCCTGGAGGATGAGCCATAGGGCAGCCAGTGCCGCCTGGGATGAGGTGGCAGTGGCTGTGAGCTCCGGGAATGTGACCAGGAGGAATGAAATGAAATGAAATGAAAATCGCTTATTGTCACGAGTGCGCTTCAATGAAGTTACTGTGAAAAGCCCCTAGTCGCCACATTCCGGCGCCTGTTCGGGGAGGCTGGTACGGGAATCGAACCGTGCTGCTGGCCTGCTTGGTCTGCTTTAAAAGCCAGCGATTTTAGCTGAGCGAGGTAAACCAGCCTCCACCGCAGGAAAAAGGTCAATGACCGACTCTGGGCAGCACGAGTGACTGGACACCAACACCCCCCACACCCCAAGGGAGCATCCACCCCCCTAACTCCCCATGTGACCCCCAACCTCTCTACCCCCTCCCCCTTCAACCCCGCCACTCCAACCCTTCACATCCCCCCTCCCACCACTGTGAATCAAACATGTGGCTAACAATGCCCTCTCTGTGTCTCCTCAGGAAAAGCTCTGCCACAATCGGCGGGAGACGGCCCAGACTGGCGGTGGGGGGCCAGACTTAAGAATCCTCACCTCCTTCGAGGAGCGGGCCGTGGAGGTGACTGGGGTGGCCGAGGACAGATTGGTCACCCACGCGGAGGTTGGAGGATGCGACAGAGGTGAGGAAGCACCGGGCCCCACCTGGGGAACCTGTCAAACGTGAGTTGTTATTGCCATACCGACTGACCCATCCCCCCCACTGACCACATGTCCATTGTCCCGCAGGTCCTCCAGCCGACGGTGCCGGCCCATCCCGGGCGGCACCCTCTCCTGACTCCCAGGAGACCACCTCGGAGGAGAGCTCCGAGGACGTAACCGTTATGGTGGCGGCACAGCTGTCACCCCCCACCCTCTACCAGCACAGATACACCCACCTCGGTGGGAAATGTTAGTGGTCAGGCTTCTGGGGCACAATCTGGTGAGTGCTACACAGCTGCTGATGTAGATCAGGTGGAGGCAGGAACCCTCAGGCAAGACAGCAGTCAGAGGGCTGCTGGATCCCTGACCCTGCTGGGTCCCAGCCTGATGCTGAGCCTCTGGAACAGAGTTACCCGGAGCTGATTGAGACGATAGGGAGCAGCCGGGACATTCAGAGGGAGATGTCAGCATCACTCCAGCAGATCCATAGCCAAAAGGAGGAGTCCCAGAGGCTACGGGCACAGGAGCTTTCACCGGCAATGCGTGGCACCGAGGCCAACACTGGCAGGGTGGCGGCCGCAGTGGAGAGCCTGGTGCACGACGTTGGCACCATCAGTGAAGGTGTCCAAGGCGTTGTGCAGTCAGTGACGGCCATGGCTGAGGGTCTCAGCAGAATGTCCCATTCGATGGGTGATGTCACAGTACCAGGCTGACCTTGATGAGGTTCTGCGGGACATGTCCCGCTCTCAATGGGAATGGCCGAGACACTGCAGAGCTTGTCCCAGTCACAGGTGGGCATTGCTGAAGTGCTGTACCACTGAGGGCATCAACATGACCGTGCGGACCATGGGGAACCGCCAGGGCTGGCAGAGCCAGACGATGCAGGGGCAGCTGGGGCTGGTACCAGCTGCCACTCCATCCCAAGGTGAACCCCAGGGCCCGAGGGGCACCGATGGGGAGGAGGGGGTGCTGGGTGCCAACCCAGACCTTTCCCATGGAGAGGGGATGGAGGCCACCAGCTCTCCCGCCATGGGCAATGAAGGCCACAGGATGAGATCAGCAGCTGGCTGCCTCCAACACAGATGTGCATCTTTGGGAAACACCAAGGCGGAGTGGTAGAGCTGGGAGGGCCAAGCCTGTTGAGGATCAGTGAGGGCACTGGGGAAGGGGGAGGGAGGGAGGGTTGGTAGGTACGGGGTGGCACCATCAAGAGGGTGGGGAATTGTAAAACACATTCAACATCTTTGTGCACTACCATTCTGACGCTTCTGTCACTTTCTTCCACTATGCGGGCTGACCTCCGAACCCTTAGCCCCTCTCTCCAGGCATCTCCCCTCCCCGAGGCACTCACCCCCCCTCCGGCCGTGGTCATGTCCCCGGAGCTGTGTCCCATCCCTCGGGTGTTGGCTGCTGTGTGTGTGGTGTTGCCTCCCGCAGTGCTCAGGCACAGTGGCCAGGCATCAGGGTGTGATTGGGATGCTCGGCAATGACTCCCACATGCTACATGCCCGCCCACCCACGGGAATCCACTTTGGGTTGTGTGAAATGCTCATTTAGCCACGATTACCAATTTCCTATTAGCGATAGTCTTCAGCTGCACGGCCAGAGGCTTCGGCAATCGGTGGGGGTTATGGGTGGGCGGTGGGGGTTATGGGTGGTCGGTGGGGGTTTTGGGTGGGCGGTGGGGGTTATGGGTGGTCGGTGGGGGTTATGGGTGGGCGGTGGGGGTTATGGGTGGTCGGTGGGGGTTATGGGTGGTCGGTGGGGGTTATGGGTGGGCGGCGGGGGGTTATGGGTGGTCGGTGGGGGTTATGGGTGGGTGGTGGGGGTTATGGGTGGGCGGTGTGGGTTATGGGTGGGCGGTGGGGGTTATGGGTGGGCGGTGGGGGTTATGGGTGGGCGGTGGGGGTTATGGGTGGGCGGTGGGGGTTATGGGTGGTCGGTGGGGGTTATTGTTGGGAAGTGGGGGTTATGGGTGGTCGGTGGGGCAGACGGGCAGGGACAAGGGTTGCCCCCTGAATGGGGTTGGGATCCAGGGGTTGGCATGGTGGTGCTGTGAGCGGTTGCCCACCAGTTGTCCCCCCCCCCCATGGCAGCGGAGGGTTCCCCACCCCCAGCCGAGGGTCCCCCTCTCCCCACTGACCACAGGGGGCAATCCCAGCACCCCCCAGACCCTTTCCCTGTGAGCAAAGATGGCCACTCAGCCCCTCGGCTCCCCACAGAAGCCCTTCCGCCCGGTGCCAGCGTGACCACTTGCTGGGGAGGCCGCTGAATGACGGGAGGCCGCTGGATATGGGCTGGCTCCCATTAATTGTCCTGAAATGGGAGATCCCAATTTTCCCTACGGGAGCGGCCGGTTGCATCGTAAATAGTTTGGTGCCTGGCGCGGTTCTCGTTTTCTGCCTCTCCCGCTGTTCACCGTCCTTGTTTAGCTCGAGCGAGAGCGGAACGATGCCGGAAAATCCCACCCAAGATGTCAATTACTGTCTATTTGAGTGAAACTTTCTCTGAAACTTCCATCTGACTGCCTGCTGCCTTTTCCCCAGGGAAATTTCACTGCAGGAAGGTTTATTTGGGGTGAGAGGGGTGGACCCACTAGGTGGATTCAGATAGAGAGGCTTCTCCCTCCCTCCTCTCTCTCACCCCTCCCTCCTCTCTTTCACCCCTCCCTCCTCTCTCTCACCCCTCCCTCCTCTCTCTCACCCCTCCCTCTCCTTCACCCCTCCCTCCTCTCTCTCACCCCCCTCCTTTCTCACACCTCCCTCCTCTCTCACCCCTCCCTCCTCTCTCTCACCCCTCCCTCCTCTCTCCCACCCCTCCCTCCTCTCTCTCACCCTTGCCCCACCATTTCTTTCCCACTCACACACACAGAGAATAAATGTTCCTCCTTCCGATGTGGACACAGCTTCAAGGCAGCAAGTTGAGAATTTCTCTGAGGAGCTGCTGTGTTGGGTCAGCCTGGAGATCGTCAGCTGAAACTCTTGTGTGTCCCAGAGCTGAGTGTCAAACTGGTCTGGCACATGTCCAGGGAGAGCAGGGAGTGGACAGAGCCTCATGGTTATCAAGGAGCAGGCGGAGAGTGACAGGGCCCTGAATCCACAGCCACACTGCAGAGAGATTGACAAGGCTGATGGACTGGACTCTGCACCCTCTGCTGTCTGTATTGGTGTGGATTCTCCCACCATGTTGTTAGGGAGGCAGTTACAGGGTTTCAATCACTTTCGCTCTCTTTCTTTTCCTTCTTTTTTCTGTGCTTTCTCTTTCCACCTTTTCTCTTTTTCCTGTTTTCTCTGCCCTCGCCGACAAATTCCCCTCCCTCAGCAACTTACCCCGCAGCGAACTTCTCCCCCAAAACACGCTCCCATGAATCTGTCCCCCAGGAATCCAGCTGTAACCCTCCCCCCTCTGAGATCTACCCTCCATTCCCCCCCCCAGAAATACCCTCCATTCTGCACCCGCCACCCAGGAATACCCTCCATTCTGCAACCCCCCCCCCCAGGAACAGCCTCCATCGCTCTCTCTCTCCACCCCCCCGAATACCTTCCATTCCCCCCCCCCTCGGAATACCCACCATCTCCCCTGATGCACTATCAATTACGACAAGAGAGTAATCAAAGTTTTATTAAGCAGAGATGTGTGGCCTCCTACAGCTGCTGCCGAAATGACTGCAGCTCGGAGAGCCCACACATTTATACTCTGCCTACTGGGCGGAGCCAGCAGGCAGGGATCTACCCCTGAGCCTGCAGTACAGGAGCCTTACCGTAATACCAATATATGCAATATAATACAACAGTGGTGACTACCACATTCACCCCCTGTTAGAAATGAGTCCAGTGGGGGTGATGGAAAACTATATACATACAGATTGGTTTTACAATTACAGAGAAGGTTACTAATTTAGACAATCGGGTGCCTTGATCTGTCGTTGAGAGCGCCGCAGTGCTAGTGGCGACCCAGGCGTCGGCTTGGTCTTCAGTGACTCCGGGTGTGTGTTGAAATCCTCTTCGTCCCCAGGTGTGAGCAAGGGGAGGACAGATTGTCCTGGAGAGGGGACTGCGGTGGGTGCACTGGGGGGAGGGAGGGTGGCGCCAGGGCGGGGGGGGGTTGTGGGGACCCAGCTGGTGCCAGGTCCCTGAGGGAGACTGTTTCTTGGCGGCCATCGGGGCACGCTACGCAGGTGTACTGCGAGTTTGCATGGAGTAGCTGTACCCTCTCAACCAATGGGTCCGCCTTGTGGAGCCGCATGTTCTTGCGGAGGAGAATGGGTCCTGGAGCTGCCAGCCACGTTGGGAGCAAAACCGTGGAGGTGGACTTCCTGGAGATGGCAAAGAGACGTTCATGGGGGGGTTTCGTTAGTTGCAGTGCACAGGAGCGACCAAATGGAGTGAAGGGCGTCAGGGAGGACCTCCTGCCAGCGGAAGGCCGGGAGATTTCTGGACTGTAGGGCCAGCTGGACAGCCTTCCAGACCGTCACATTCTCCCTCTCCACCTGCCCATTTCCCCTGGGGTTGTAGCTGGTTGTCCTGCTCGAGGCAGTGCGCCAGTTGAGCGGGTACTGGCGCAGCTCGTTGCTCATAAATGAGGATCCCCGGTCGCTATGGACGTAGGCGGGGAAACCGACCAGAGCGAAGATGGTGTTGAGGGCTTTGATGACGGTGGCAGACGTCATATCGGAGCATGGGACGGCGAAGGGGAATCGAGAATATACTCGTCGACCACATTAAGAAAATACGTGTTACAGTCAGTGGAGGGGAGGGGCTCTTTGAAGTCCATGCTGAGGCATTCAAAGGGGTGGGAGGCCTTCACCAGGCGCTGGTAGAAGTGCGGCTTGCACTCCGCCCAGACCTGGCAGTCTCTGGTGATAGCCCTGACTCCCTCGATGGAGTAGGGCAGATTGCGGGCCTTAATGAAGTGGTAAAAGCGGATGACTCCTGGGTGACAGAGATCGTCGTGCAGGGTCCGGAGTCGGTCCACTTGTGTGCTGGCACATGTACCTCGGGACAGAGCATTGGGGGGCTCGTTGAGCTTACTGGGGGATACAAAATCTCGTAATTAAAGGTGGAGAGCTCGATCGTCCCCCGCAATATCTTATCATTTTTGATCTTACTCCGATGAGAGTAGAAGGTAATCGAGGCTTCATTACACAGAGATGTGTGGCCTCCTCCAGCAGCTGGCAAAATGGCTGTTGTTCGGAGAGCACACATATTTATTCTCCGCCTACTGGGCGGAGCCAGTATACAGGGATCTACCCCCGTACCCGTAGTACTGGGGCCTTACCGTAATACCAATATATACAAATATAATACAACAGTGGTGACTACCACATCCCCCTTCCCACCCGCTGTGATTTCCCCCAGCGAGTCTCCCCTCTCTCCTACCCTGAAAACTCCCCCTAAACAATACCCTCTGTGACCTCCCCCTCGCCAACCAGTTTGCTGTCAAAAAGATTTATTTGTGGGTGTTCAGCAATTTAAAAAGTTGTTTGTGGGTGGGGTGGGGGCAGGGGCGGATGTGTAAAGTTAAAGTGGGAGCAGTGGAGACCGGATGTGGCTCTGTCTGTGTGGCGAGGGGCGATTAAAATGATCCGATTGTTTGACTCCAAGAGGAAGGAGATTTCCTTCATTTCGTTTTGTTTCACTGAACTCTGTCCGTGTGTGAAAACCAGACAGTTTCTCCCACTCCAGGCACCGGACACTTTGTGGAATTATTCTCAGAGAATGTGAGGTTTCATTGGGCAAGAGAGAGAGAGGGGGGGAACGGGGAGAGGGGCTGGAGTGAGAGTCACAGAGAGGGAAAGATACAAAGAGAAATAGAGAGAGAGAGAGAGTCACAGAGAGGGAAAGATGCAAAGAGAAATAGAGAGAGAGGGAGTCACAGAGAAGGAAAGATGCAAAGAGAAATAGAGAGGGAGACACAGAGAGGACAAAACACCCAGGTTTATAATCTATACATTTAGCGCTGGGTTAACCCAGCTGGACTGATTCCATTCAACAAGCAGCAAGTCTAAGCAGTGGCAGGAAACGTATTTACATTGAAATGTGTAACCAGATTGATTCAGGGGCCTGGGATAAAAGATCACAAATAAACCCAGTTAAAGCAGCATTCCCAGGAACATCGGAACACCGGGATTAGGAGCAGAAGCCGGCAATTCAGCCCCTGGAGCCTGCTCCGCCATCCAATCAGATCATGGCTGATCTCCTCCTGGTCTCAAATCCACCTCCCAGCCTCTTCTCCATATCCCTTTAACCTGTGTTTTTTATCAGAAACATATCGATCTCCTTCCTGGAACCATTGAATAAGCTGAACCCTAACTGCGATGTGGGGCAGTGAGTTCCTGTTCTGACACCCTGCGCGAGCGACGGTCAATTCCAGCCCACACACCCCGGACTCCCAACATAAATGAATTAACCGTGTTTTCCAAAGATCTCCTTGATTGCTCCAATCAGTTACAGACACCAAGGACTGAATTCTCCCAATTAGAGACTAAATGCTGACGCCGTCAGGAAAACTGGACTTTTACAACGGCAAAAACGGCGCGACAGGTGAAACTTTTCAGCCACTCCGAAGGGGCTAGCACGGGCGTCATGGGAAATGCCATAGTTTTCATGCGGAATAGAGCTGGATTTGCCGGTTCCGTAATTGCCGCACAGCTGCAGCCGCACTTAATAGGTCCTCCCCCCCCCCCACGCACACACACCGTTGCAGCCACAATGGCTGGAAAGAGAGCAGCGCCGCGCTTCCATGATGCTGAGCTGGAGACCCTCCTGGACGCAGTGGAGGAGAGGCGGATGGTCCTGTACCCCGGCTCAGGAGGAAGGCCCTCAGGCACCGCTGTTTGCCGTGCCTGCGCTCAGGTGGCAGTCGCCGTCAGTGAAGTCGTCCGGACTGGCATCCAGAAATAAAACTGCACAACCACCTCAGGGAGGCCAGGGTGAGTAGGCAGAGCTGTGCCCATGGCATCAACCCCCCCCCTACTCCCCACACACATGTGGCCCGACCCCCCTCCCTGATGGACGGCCGGACCCCCACCCTGCCCCACATGCCAGCACTCATGCCAGCCGCAATGACCGGGTATCCTGGCCACTGATGCCATCAGCTACCCAACCCCTGGGCTGCATGCGCTGGTCTGCCTAACACTGTCGTTATTTGTGTTTGCCCCCTTCCCCCCAGGACAAGGCCATGCACAACCGCCGGGAGCGGGAGAAGATCGAAGCGGGACCACTGCATCACCTCACCGTACCCAAGCAGAGGGCACTGGTCGTGGTCGGCAACCCAGAAGAGGGAGACCCCCTGCCTGGTTGTGGATCCTCACGACACAAGTGCCCCCCCCGCAACCCACCTCACCCTCACCAACACTTCACCCCAACTCCCCTCGGCCCCCAACTCCTCGGCCCCCAACTCCTCTCACCCCACCCCTCACCTCAGCCCTCACCCCCGTCCGGCTGTCTAACTATACATACCGTCTTGTGTCTTGCAGGACCTGACGAGTTGGGCCTGGCCCATCCGGGGGCCCGTGGCGCGACTTTTCGTCCGACGTCACTTCGTCCAACATCACTTCGTCCATGTCTTTTGGTCCTACGTCTTTTTGTCCGCACGTCTTTTGGTCCTACGTCTTTTTGTCCGATGATTTTTTTGTCCAAAGACTTTTTGTCCGATGATTTTTTTGTCCAAAGACTTTTTGTCCAATTGTAAATAAACTCCTTAGAAAACAAGGTATAATATCTTCAATAATAAATGCACAAAACTATAACGAGCCTCATTAAAGGATTGTTATTACCGTTCTCTTTCCTTTAACGAGCCTCGTTAAAGGATAGTTATTATCGTTCTCTTTCCTTTAACGAGCCTCGTTAAAGGATTGTTATTACCGTTCTCTTTCCGTTCAGTTGTTATTGTATCGTTAAAACCTTATGATAAAGTAGTATACTCATTCTCTCTTTTAGAAATTGCTAAAATTAAATGTAAACTTTCTGAATTTGCCCATCCCGAAATGGCAAAGTTCATTGTGTCGACCAAGAACAAAAGAAAAGTAGTTGATGAAAGTAATTACATCTACGATTTTCATTCAAGCAGTACAAAACTAGGAAAAGAATACTGGAGATGTGAGAAAAGAAGGCTGTGTTCAGTGCGGATTCACACGGTAACGGAAAACAATGAGCCGAAAATTATTTATTTTCCCAGTGAGCACCTTCATCCAGCTGATGTAGATTCGTTAAATGCTAGAAAAGCAGTTGCAGAAATAAAGCATTAAGCAGTGGAAAACATAGCAGCAAGTTCGCGTAGCATACTAGCGGCCAAGTTTACGCAACTAACAGAAAATACTTGTAATTTTTAGTAATTAGTAAACTTTTAGATAGATCTTATTACTTTTCTTAAATAACTTTTTTTTTAAATACATTTTTCCACTGTATTTTACTTGTATTTTATCAATAAAATTCTCATAATAAATCATTAATTCTGTGAATCTATCATTGAAGATATTATACCTTGTTTTCTACGGAGTTTAGTTACAATTGGACAAAAAGTCGTTGGACAAAAAAAACATCGGACAAAAAGACGTAGGACCAAAAGACGTGGACGAAGTGACGTTGGACAAAGTGACATTGGACGAAAAGACATAGCACCCCGGGGGCCCCTCTGCCCCCAGTCAATGCCAGAGCCATGCCCCCCTGGACGGCAGAGCATCAATGGGAGAGCAGCCAGAACCCCAGCCCTCTGCCCGAGACTCAGGAGACCTGGAGTTCAGGTCAGAGGAGGGCACTGACCTTCCCTCACTGCTGTCTCCAACACTGTCCACCATCTCAGAAACTATCATCTTGGTCGGGCACATTAGTGAGGAGACTCCTGGGGCACAATCTGGTGCGCACTACACAGTAGGTCCCGTACAGCAGGTGGAGATAGGAGCAGCCGAGGGGCCAGACGGTCGGAGGGCAGTCCAGCTCCAGGAACCAGCTGCTGCCCAGACGGGTCCCGGGTTCCTGGAACATCCAGTCCCAGCCACAGTGCAGATGCAGGCAGAGACCCAGGGACTATAGGAGGGGATGACAGCGAGCACCCAGCACCTGCAGGGGCAGATGCAGCAGTCCATCCGCGTGCAGGAGCAGGGACTGGTGCCGGGTATGCCTGCCACCCAGGTCGAAACCGCACTGGTGGCATCCACGGTGGAGGCAATGGTGTCGGACATGTGTCATATTATCATCGTGTCCAAGGCCTGGGGCATTCTGTGCAGGCGGAGGCCGGGTCCCAGGGCTGCCCTCTCACAGGCAGCCATGTGCCAGAGCCGGCTGGAGATTGCAGCGGCGCTCCCTCAGCGTGGCCCAGTCACAGCAGGCCATGGCTGAGAGCGTTGGCAACATTGCCCAGGTGCAGGCCGGCGTGGTGCAGACACAGAGGGAGGTGACCCAGTCACAGGCTGGCCACTCATTGGCTGATGTGGAACAGACCCTCAGGGGTTATTTTCATTTTTCTAAAGAATATTGTATCGGAGTATTTACAAAATTAAATAAAGGGCTCTGTCAATACATAATCACCTGACCAACATCACCCGCCACAGGTCAGGAGTTTACCCTGGAAAGTGGATGGGATTCAGGTGGAATACGTTATATGGCACAGCCGCAGCCTGATGTGGTGCAGTCCCAGATGGAGATGGGCCACTCCCTGTGCTCCATGGACGCGAGCGTGCAGACGCTGGTCGAATCCAGTGGCCTCCAGGACTGGCAGCACAGGGTCGGGCGGGGGTCTCAGGGGATGGCTCCGCTCACACCCCTGTCCCATGGAGACGCACAGGGGGGGGCCACCGGGGACCCCGAGGGAGGAGGAGGTGATGGGGCCCGTGGCTCCCGTCGGGGAGGTGCCGGAACACGGCAGCACCTCGGACTCCTCCTCCTGTCCCTGGTGCCTCTGGTGGGCAGCGGACAGAACAGGGCAGCACTACGCCACCCGGGACGTCCTGAGGAGCAGCCAGGCCCATCCAGGCCAGGCCGCCCCGGGAGACATGCGCCAACGGGGACCTTAAAGAAGGAATTAAAAAGTGAGGCCTGGTAAAAAGTTGATCAATTCCTCCAATGTCAGCAGCAGCAGTCAGCAGCCCCACAAGCAAGTGGCAGCTTCCAATTGCATCAGGTCAGCTGCTGCCTCCAGGGGCAGTTCACAGAGATATTGAAACATCCTCCAATCACAGCCTCTATCTCTCCGTACCGCTAACTGATCCTCCAATCACAGTCTCTGTCTCTCCAGGCTGCTGACTGATCCTCCAATCACAGCCTCTGTCTCGCCGGGCTGCTGATTGATCCTCCAATCACAGCCTCTGTTTCTCCGAACCGCTAACTGATCCTCCAATCACAGCCTCTGTCTCTCCGGGCCGCTGACTCTTCCTCCAATCACAGCCTTTGTCTCTCCGTAAGAAGTCTTACAACACCAGGTTAAAGTCCAACAGGTTTGTTTCAAACACGAGCTTTCGGAGCACGGCTCCTTCTTCAGGTGAATGAGCCGTGCTCCGAAAGCTCGTGTTTGAAACAAACCTGTTGGACTTTAACCTGGTGTTGTAAGACTTCTTACTGTGCTCACCCCAGTCCAACGCCGGCATCTCCACATCTTTGTCTCTCCGGGCCGCTGACTGATCCTCCAATCACAAGCTCTGACTAATACTCCAATCACAGCCTCTGGCTCTCCGGGCCGCTGACTGATCCTCCAATCACAGCCTCTGTCTCTCCCACTATCTTCAGCCGCTCGCTCGCGCTGTGACCGTCGGACTCGCGGCCGCGTGCTCGCTCGCGGCCGCTCTCCAGCCGCCTTCACTCAGTCTGCAGCGGGGCCGCGCGCGCGCTCCTCTGCTCGGCAGTTAAACACCGTTTAAAATCAGAGCCACCTGATCAGAAAAGGGCAGCAGGGAAATGGAGAAGCGCAGAGGAGGGGGAGGGGGAGGGGTGCTCACATCAGTTGTGTTGTGAAAATGACAACATTTCTCACATATTCATTGTTTAAAATTCATTTCCATCATGTGCCTGGGGCTCACTGACTAGACCAGCATTTATTGTCCATCCCTAATTGCCCCTTGACAAGGTGATGCTGAGCTGCCGTCTTGAAGCCGCTGCAGTCCCTGAGGTGTAGGTACACCCAACGTGCTGTTAGGGAGGGAGCTCCAGGATTTGGACCCGGCGACACTGAAGGAACGGCCGATATATTTCCCAGTCAGGATGGGGAGTGACTTGGAGGGGAACCTCCAGGTGGGGGTGATCCCAGGTATCTGCTGCTCTTGTCCTTCTAGATGGTGGTGGCCATGGGTTTGGAAGGTGCTGCCTGAGGAACCTCGGTGAGTTCCTGCAGTGAATCTTGTCGATGGTGCACACGGCTGACACTGTCCATCGGAGGTGGAGGGAGTGAATGTGGAAGGGACGCCAATCAAGCGGGGTTGCTTTGTCCTGGATGGTGTTGAGCTTCTTCAGTGTTGGAGCTGAGCTCATCCAGACAAGTTGAGAGTTTTCCATCTGTTATGTTTCAGAGTAACACCATTGGCTGGTGTAATGTCACATCTTAACCAATCGCATTGAAGCGTTTTGCGGGCTCTTGTGGAGTTCACCATTGTGCCCTGTTTCAGCAGCATCTTGTAAATACACCCTTTCTACTCTGTTCCACAAACTCAATTTGTACCACCTCTAATCCTTTCTCTTTGCAGCTACAATAAGGATTTACCAAAAGCGAAACTTGCCATGAGGGTTTGGGACCAGACGAACTGGCGACAAGATCTGGGCCTTAAGAAAATGGAGAAAACAAACTTTTTACTAAGATTTTGTGAACCAGATAAAATGAATCATCCATGGAGATCCAAGCCCATACACCATCAGAAGTGAGGTCGGGAGATATACCGTTGACTTCTAAGGCACAATCATCATTGTGGCAAGTAATAAAATAACTGTCAAGTAAATATTCACACCGTACAGTTTATAGCATTAGCGAATCATCTGGTCGTCGCCACAATCTGTACAAGTACATTTTCTTTTTAAAAAGCTATTGGATAACTGCGAGTTACTAGAGGCTTACTTCAAAGGAAAGATCGAGGCTTTCAGTACAGTTATCGTTGTAATGGATAGAGCTGCGGAGACTGTGCACGAGGCACTGAAACGGGCCGCGAGAACGCAAACCTCCTGGGCTGCCAACTCTGGAAACCTACAGCCGGGAATTGATGGCAATGCACCAAAACAGTTAGTCTGCGTCTGTACTGCGAGTTTGCCTGCTTTAAACAGAGAGAAATGAATGACAGGTAAGACAGGCTGAAGGCTGGGTTGTACAGATCAGGGAGCTGCAATCCAAAATGGCGGGAAAAAAAGGCATCATGGACGTGCTTGAGGAGGAAGAGAAATGGAATTCTTATGAGGAAAGGTTCCAGTCGTTCCTCAAAGCCAATCAGCCACCAACAGACATGCACACTGCGACCTTTCTCAGCTCAGTTGGGAGGATTCATGTCGTTACAGAATTTAGTACACCCGGGACTTCCAGTGGCGGCCATGGTGTGAGAGGTTGCACATTTGGCAGCTCCCACTCAATGCTGTTTTTTCCAGACCTTTTCCCCGTTTGGAGGGTGGATGTGTGGCTGAAAAAGGTCTAGGGCTAGTCAGAGTGGAGTTTGACTCCACTGTGGGTCTGGTGGATGGATCCACGGCCTAGAAATGGGTCGGGAAGAAGGGATCAGTTAGAGCAGCTTAAAATGGCGGATTGTAAAGGGCCTGCGCTGCCTACCCAATAGTCAATGGAACAACTGGTGGACTTCTAAAATGAGTTCAGCCAACAGAGGAGAGTGGCCCATGAGGACCTAGCCAAGGCTGTAGATCTGCTGAAGTCGGGAATCGACCGAGTGCGGCAGATGCTGGAGTCCGGTAAGCTATCCGGAAAGTGGAGGAGGCAGTGGGGGAGCATGAGGAGCAGTTGGCTTCGTTGGCGGCTGAGGTAGGAGTGATGCGGGAGACACAGAAACGGCTAAAGGTGCCAGACCTTGAGAACTGCTCCTGGAGGCAGAACTTGAGAATTGTAGGGATGCCTGACGGCATCGAGGGAGCAGAATGCTGAAAGAGCTGATGGGAGAGGGAGCCTTTCCGGTCCCTGGAGATTGACCGAGCGCACAGGGAGCTGAGGAGGAGGCCACAGGCAATCGAGCCACTGAGAGCAATGGTGGTGCATCTTCACCGGTTCCTGGACAAGGAAAAGATTCTGATATGGGCAGATGAGGAGATACACTCAAAGCTCACTCCCCCCACCAGGTGCATCAGGATCTGGGTCTGGAGAAGAGGAGAGCCGGGTTTAACTGGGTGAAGGCTGCTGTCTTTAAAAAGGGGGGTGATGTTGGGGATGTTGTACCCGGCTCGCCTCTGGGTGACCTTTACCAACAGAGAGCATTACTGTGGAACACCAGAGGAGGTGGTGGAATGTTTGAGAGACAATGGGCTGGCCGCTGAAGGTGGACATTGAACTGTGGAGGAGGGTGTGGGGGTGAATGTCTTTTGTTCCTTTTTTTGGTTACTCCCTGTATCTTTTCTTCTGTCGGCGGTTGGGGAACTGTTCTCCTCCGAGATGTTTCAATGCGATGGGGGGGTGGTTTGGTGAGTGCACCTTTTGTGTTTCCTTTCTCTTGTATTTTTTCAAGAGGAAAGGCAGGTTGTGGGGTGTGCGAGTGGGGGGAGGGGATCAGTGGACGGTAGAAGGTATTGGCTCCTTGGGCGGGGGCTGCCAGGCTAGCTGGGCGGGCTAGTTAATGGGAGCGCAGTGGGGGGTGAGCAGGTGGTTAGAGAAGTAGAGGGGGATGGGGTTGTTTTGTTTAGGGGAAAGGGAAGGGGGGGTGGTGCTGACAATGGTGTTGTTGCGATGGCATTATATGAGATGGAATGGCGACGGAGGTGGGCCTGGAGGGTCACGTAGCACGTGCGACAGCTAGCCGAAGAAGGGGTATAGTTGATCAGCGGGGAGGGGGGGGGGGGGGGGCCCTGCAACTAGGCTGGTCACATGGAATGTGAGGGGGCTCAATGGGCCAGTCAAACGGTCGTGTGTTTTTGTGCATCTGAGGAGTTTGAAGGCGGACATGGCACTTTTACAGGAAACACATTTGAAGATCGGGGACCAGACAAGGCGAAGGAAAGGGTGGGGAGGGCAAGTTTTCCATTCGGGGTTTGATATGAAGACGTTTGGTGTTGCGGTGCTGGTCAACGAGTGTGTGACGTTTGAGATGGGGAATATCATAACGGATTAGGGAGGTGGAGGGAGGTTCGTGATGCTAATTGGGAAGTTGGAGGGGATGGCAGTGGTCCTGGTAAATGTTTACGCCCCAAACTGGGATGATATGGAGTTCATGAAGTGAGTATTGGGGAAGATCCCAGACCTGGACTCACACCGGCTGATTATGCGTGGGGACTTTGACACGGTCATTGATCCGGGATTGGACCGGTTGAGCCCAAGGTCGGCGAGAGAATCGGTGGTGGCGAAGGGGATGGAGCATATGGGGGGAGTGGACCCGTGGAGGTTTGGGAGGCCGAGAGAGAAAGAGTTTTCATACTTCTCCCATACACAGGGTTTACCCGCGGATCGATTTTTTTTGTGTTGGGTAAGTCGTTGCTGGTGGGGGTGGTGGTCTTGGGATACTCGGCGATCGTGGTCTCAAACCACGCGCCTCATTGCGGGGTTGCAACTGGAGTGGGGGTGAGCCCAGCACCCCACAGTGGAGGCTGGATGTAGGATTACTAAAGGAGGAGGAGGTGTGTGAGTAGGTGAGGGCTGCCATCCTGGGGTACGTGGAACTAAATGACTCAGGTGAGGTCTTGGCCACCACGCTGTGGGAGGCACTCAAGGCAGTGATTAAGGGAGAGTTTCTATCGATTCGGGTGCACAGGTAGAAGGAGGAGGAGGAACGAGCAGAGATGGCAGGGTTGGTGGACATGATTTTGGGGGTGTAGAGGAGGTACGCGGAGATCCCTGAGGCGGGATTGTTGAAGGAGAGGCAGAAGTTCCAGATGGAGTTTGGGCTGGTGTCTATAAGGAAGGCAATGCGGAGGATCAGGGAGGCAATGAATACGGGGAGAAGGCTAGGAGGATGCTGGCCCACCAGCTCAGGAAGCAAGAGGCGGCGAGGGAGATTGGTCTGGTGAAGGACGGCAAGGGTGGAGGGGTATTGGACCCGGTGGGGGTGAACAGGGTATTTGAGGAATTCTACAGGAGACTTTATGAATCGGAGCCCCCGCCCGGGGGTGGGTGGGTGGGGGGGGGGGTGGAATGCGGTATTTGCTGGACGGGCTGGAATTGCACAGGGTGGAGCAGGGCCTGGTAGAGGGGCTGGGAGAACCCGTTGGACTGGTGAAGGTGACGGAGGGCCTGGGGGCAATGCAGGCAGGGGAGGCCCCGGGCCCGGACCGCTTCCCAGTAGAATTTTATTTTTATTTTTTCGGGAGGCCTGGGGCCCTGCTGGTGAGGGCATTTAATGAGGCGAGGGAGAAGGGTGAGCTCCCCCCTACGTTATCGCAGGCTCAATATCTCTGACCCTGAAGAAAGATAAGGACAGTGTGGGTCCTGCCGTCCAATATCACTGTTGAATGTGGATGCCAAGTTGTTGGCTAAGATTTTGCCTCGCGGAATGAGGACTGTGTGCCGGGGGTGATGGGGAGGGGGGGACGACCAGATGTGGTTTGTAAAAGGGAGACACAGATCGGCTAACATCAGGTTAAATGTCATCATGATGCCCCTGGCAGGACGGAATGTGGATGGATGCGGAGAAGGCCTTTGATCGGGTCGAGTGGGAGTATTTGTGGGATGTATTGGGGCAATTTGCGTTTGGGTAGGGGTCTGTGGATTGGGTTTGATTGTTGTACCAGGCACCGTGTGTAAGAATGAATCGAATGAGTTTGGGTGTTTTAGGCTGTATTGTGGGACGAGGCAAGGATGCCCACTCTCCCCATTGCTTGTCACCTTGGCAATAGAGCCACTGGCAACGATGCTTAGAGCGTCAAGGGGTTGGAAAGGGATAGTGCGGGGCGGGGGAGCCATAGGGTTTAGCTTTCTGTGGATGACCTGCTGCTGTATATATCGGACCCACTGGAAAGCATAGGGGATATTACGGACATTTTGGTGGAATCGGACAGTTTTCTGAGTATAAATTAAACATGGGGAAGAGTGAGGTTTTCCCGATCCAGGCGAGGAGGCAGGAGAGGAGGCTGGGCGAGCTGCCATTTAAGGTCGTGGGGGCGAGTTTCAGGTATCTGGGCAACCAGGTGGCGCGGGGGTGGAGCAGCTGCACAAGTGGAGCAAATGAAGGGGGATTTTAAGAGGTGGGACGTGCTGCACTGTCATTGGTGGGGTGGGTGCAGTCCGTGAAGATGACTGTGCTCCCGAGGTTTTTGTTCCTATTCCAGAACCTCCTGATTTTTATCTCAAAGGCCTTTTTTCGGAAGGTTAACACATTGATATGAGGATTTGTGTGGGCGGGGAAAGCCCCAGAGTAAAGAAGGCGCTGTTGGAGTGGTGGAGGGGAGGGGAGGCTGGCTTTGCCAAATTTAATGGATTACTTCTGGGTGGCAAATATAGCCACGGTTAGGGAGTGGGTAGTGGGGGAGGGGTTGGTATAGGAGCTGATGGAGGCAGCCTCGTGTAAGGGCACTAGCTTGGGGGCGTTGTTGACGGTGCCTCTGCCATTCTCGCCGGCCCGAGACTCCACAAATCCAGTAGTGGTGACGGCCCTGAGGGTGTGGGGGCTGTGGGGGCCCTGAGGGTGTGGGGACAGTAGGGGCGGCCCTGAGGGTGTGGGGACAGTGGGGGCGGCCCTGAGGGTGTGGGGACAGTGGGGGCGGCCCTGAGCGTGTGGGGATAGTGGGGGCGGCCCTAAGGGTGTGGGGACAGTGGGGGCGGCCCTGAGCGTGTGGGGATAGTGGGGGCGGCCCTAAGGGTGTGGGGACAGTGGGGGCCCTGAGGGTGTGGGGACAGTGGGGGCCCTGGGGGTGTGGGGGCAGTGGGGGCCCTGAGGGTGTGGGGACAGTGGGGGCCCTGAGGGTGTGGGGACAGTGGGGGCCCAGAGGGTGTGGGGACAGTGGGGGCCCTGAGGGTGTGGGGACAGTGGGGGCCCTGAGGGTGTGGGGACAGTGGGGGCCCTGAGGGTGAGGGGACAGTGGGGGCCCTGAGGGTGTGGGGACAGTGGGGGCCCTGAGGGTGTGGGGACAGTGGGGGCCCTGACGGTGTGGGGATAGTGGGGGCGGCCCTGAGGGTGTGGGGACAGTGGGGGCCCTGAGGGTGTGGGGACAGTGGGGGCCCTGAGGGTGTGGGGGCAGTGGCGGACCTGAGGGTGTGGGGACAGTGGGGGCGCCCCTGAGGGTGTGGGGACAGTGGGGGCCCTGAGGGTGTGGGGACAGTGGGGGCCCTGAGGGTGTGGGGACAGTGGGGGCCCTGAGGGTGTGGGGGCAGTGGGGGCCCTGAGGGTGAGGGGGCAGTGGGGGCCCTGAGGGTGTTGGGGCAGTGGGGGCCCTGAGGGTGTGGGGACAGTGGGGGCCCTGAGGGTGTGGGGGGCAGTGGGGGCCCTGAGGGTGTGGGGATAGTGGGGGCCCTGAGGGTGTGGGGACAGTGGGGGTCCTGAGGGTGGGGGGGGCAGTGGGGGCCCTGAGGGTGTGGGGACAGTGGGGGCCCTGAGGGTGTGGGGACAGTGGGGGCCCTGAGGGTGTGGGGACAGTGGGGGCCCTGGGGGTGTGGGGATAGTGGTGGGGGCCCTGAGGGTGTGGGGACAGTGGGGGCCCTGAGGGTGTGGGGACAGTGGGGGCCCTGAGGGTGTGGGGACAGTGGGGGCCCTGAGGGTGTGGGGACAGTGGGGGCGGCCCTGAGGGTGTGGGGACAGTGGGGGCCCTGAGGGTGTGGGGACAGTGGGGGCGGCCCTGAGGGTGTGGGGACAGTGGGGGCCCTGAGTGTGTGGGGACAGTGGGGGCCCTGAGGGTGTGGGGACAGTGGGGGCGGCCCTGAGGGTGTGGGGACAGTGGGGGCGGCCCTGAGGGTGTGGGGACAGTGGCGGCCCTGAGGGCGTGGGGCAGTGGGGGCCCTGAGGGTGTGAGACAGTGGGGGCCCTGAGGGTGGGGGGGGCGGGGGCAGTGGGGGCCCTGAGGGTGGGGGGGCAGTTGGGGCCCTGAGGGTGTGGGGACAGTGGGGGCGGCCCTGAGGGTGTGGGGGCAGTGGGGGTGGCCCTGAGGGTGTGGGGACATTGGGGGCCCTGAGGGTGTGGGGACAGTGGGGGCCCTGAGGGTGTGGGGACAGTGGGGGCGGCCCTGAGGTTGTGGGGACAGTGGGGGCCCTGAGGGTGTGGGGACAGTGGGGGCCCTGAGGGTGTGGGGACAGTGGGGGCCCTGAGTGTGTGGGGACAGTGGGGGCCCTGAGGGTGTGGGGACAGTGGGGGCCCTGAGGGTGTGGCGGCGGCCCTGAGGGAGTGGGGACAGTGGGGGCCCTGAGGGTGAGGGGACAGTGGCGGCCCTGAGGGTGTGGGGACAGTGGGGGCTGCCCTGAGGGTGTGGGGACAGTGGGGGTGGCCCTGAGGGTGTGGGGACAGTGGGGGCGGCCCTGAGGGTGTGGGGACAGTGTGGGCGGCCCTGAGGGTGTGGGGACAGTGGGGGCCCTGAGGGTGTGGGGACAGTGTGGGCGGCCCTGAGGGTGTGGGGACAGTGGGGGCGGCCCTGAGGGTGTGGGGACAGTGGGGGCCCTGAGGGTGTGGGGACAGTGGGGGCCCTGAGGGTGTGGGGACAGTGGGGGCCCTGAGGGTGTGGGGACAGTGGGGGCCCTGAGGGTGTGGGGACAGTGGGGCCGGCCCTGAGGGTGTGGGGACAGTGGGGGCCCTGAGGGTGTGGGGGCAGTGGGGGCCCTGAGGGTGTGGGGACAGTGGGGGCCCTGAGGGTGTGGGGACAGTGGGGGCCCTGAGGGTGTGGGGACAGTGGGGGCCCTGAGGGTGTGGGGACAGTGGGGGCCCTGAGGGTGTGGGGACAGTGGCGGCCCTGAGGGTTTGGGGACAGTGGGGGCCCTGAGGGTGGGGACAGTGGGGTCCCTGAGGGTGTGGTGACAGTGGGGGCCCTGAGGGTGTGGGGACAGTGGGGGCCCTGAGGGTGGGGGATAGTGGCGGGGGCCCTGAGGGTTTGGGGACAGTGGGGGCCCTGAGGGTGTGGGGACAGTGGGGGCCCTGGGGGTGTGGGGGCCCTGAGGGTGTGGGGACAGTGGGGGCCCTGAGGGTGTGGGGACAGTGGAGGCCCTGAGGGTGTGGGGACTGGCGGGCCCTGAGGGTGTGGGGACAGTGGGGGCCCTGAGGGTGGGGGATAGTGGGGGTGGCCCTGAGGGTGTGGGGACAGTGGGGACCCTGAGGGTGTGGGGACAGTGGGGGCCCTGAGGGTGTGGGGACAGTGGGGACCCTGAGGGTGTGGGGACAGTGGGGGCCCTGAGGGTGTGGGGCAGTGGGGGCCCTGAGGGTGTGGGGATAGTGGGGGCGGCCCTGAGGGTGTGGGGACAGTGGGGGCCCTGAGGGTGTGGGGCAGTGGGGGCCCTGAGGGTGTGGGGACAGTGGGGGCCCTGAGGGTGTGGGGATAGTGGGGGCCCTGAGGGTGTGGGGCAGTGGGGGCCCTGAGGGTGTGGGGACAGTGGGGGCCCTGAGGGGGTGGGGACAGTGGGGGCCCTGAGGGTGTGGGGATAGTGGGGGCCCTGAGGGTGTGGGGCAGTGGGGGCCCTGAGGGTGTGGGGACAGTGGGGGCCCTGAGGGGGTGGGGCAGTGGGGGCCCTGAGGGTGTGGGGACAGTGGGGGCCCTGAGGGTGTGGGGACAGTGGGGGCGGCCCTGAGGGTGTGGGGATAGTGGGGGCCCTGAGGGTGTGGGGACAGTGTGGGCCCTGAGGGTGTGGGGACAGTGGGGGCCCTGAGGGGGTGGGGCAGTGGGGGCCCTGAGGGTGTAGGGGCAGTGGGGGCCCTGAGGGTGTGGGGCAGTGGGGGCCCTGAGGGTGTGGGGATAGTGGGGGCGGCCCTGAGGGTGTGGGGACAGTGGGGGCCCTGAGGGTGTGGGGACAGTGGGGGTGGCCCTGAGGGTGTGGGGACAGTAGGGGCCCTGAGGGTGTGGGGACAGTGGGGGCGGCCCTGAGGGTGTGGGGACAGTGGGGGCCCTGAGGGTGTGGGGACAGTGGGGGCCCTGAGGGTGTGGGGACAGTGGGGGCGGCCCTGAGGGTGTGGGGACATTGGGGGCCCTGAGGGTGTGGGGGCAGTGGGGGCCCTGAGGGTGTGGGGATAGTGGGGGCGGCCCTGAGGGTGTGGGGACAATGGGGGCCCTGAGGGTGTGGGGCAGTGGGGGCCCTGAGGGTGTGGGGATAGTGGGGGCCCTGAGGGTGTGGGGACAGTGGGGGCCCTGAGGGTGTGGGGGCAGTGGGGGCACTGAGGGTGTGGGGACAGTGGGGGCCCTGAGGGTGTGGGGACAGTGGGGGCCCTGAGGGTGTGGGGGCAGTGGGCGCCCTGAGGGTGTGGGTCAGTGGGGGCCCTGAGGGTGTGGGGACAGTGGGGGCCCTGAGGGTGTGGGGATAGTGGGGGCCCTGAGGGTGTGGGACAGTGGGGGCCCTGAGGGTGTGGGGATAGTGGGGGCCCTGAGGGGGTGGGGCAGTGGGGGCCCTGAGGGTGTGGGGATAGTGGGGGCCCTGAGGGTGTGGGGCAGTGGGGGCCCTGAGGGTGTGGGGCAGTGGGGGCCCTGAGGGTGTGGGGACAGTGGGGGCCCTGAGGGTGTGGGGGCAGTGGGGGCCCTGAGGGTGTGGGGGCAGTGGGGGCCCTGAGGGTGTGGGGCAGTGGGGGCCCTGAGGGTGTGGGGATAGTGGGGGCCCTGAGGGTGTGGGGATTGTGGTGGCGGCCCTGATCCGGATCTGGAAAGGGGTGGGGCTTCAGGGTGGTGACATCATCCCTGACATCACAATGACTTGACCCCGTGATCAGTATCAGAGGCAGAGGTCAGGGGGTAGAAACCGCCATTGAATGAAATGAAAATGAAAATGAAAATCGCTTATTGTCACGAGTAGCCTTCAATGAAGTCACTGTGAAAAGCCCCTAGTCGCCACATTCCAGCGCCTGTCCGGGGAGGCTGGTACAGGAATCGAACCGTGCTGCTGGCCTGCTTGGTCTGCTTGAAAAGCCAGCGATTTAGCTCAGTGAGCTAAACCAGCCCCTGACAACAGGTTGTCACTAAATGTGTTGTTTAATTTGCAAATTGTAAAATCCCAATCAGACTGTAAATTAATACAACCCAAATAGAAATGTCAGTGGAATAAAAAAGAAAGTATATTAAATATCTTGAGGTTTCCCTTGCAGTTCATTGTAGTGCCAATTTCAGCCACACGATGGTGATGTTGAGCTGTACAAAGATCAGTAAAGTTTTACAGCGCAGTATCGCCACCTGCTGCTGGGTACCTGGTACTGGCAGGAATACCAAAAACAAAAAATGCTCAAACACTCGCTGATCAGACAATTCAGGTCGGACCTTTCTTCACAACTGAAAGAGAATTGGATCAGAAACAAAGGAGGGAAAATAAATATGATCCTGAACTTCCCACTGCAGGTCTGGACAATATTCAAAACAGCCCAGGTTGGGACAGTGAAATTTCCCAGTTTTGGATCTTGCTGTGTGTCAGGAGCTGAATTCACAAATCTGGGCCTATATTCCGAGTACAGAGAGGAAAAGAATGTCCTTCTGGTTTAATAACTGGGACATTGGTGGATAGTTAGAATGTGAGAATGAAAGTGAAATTAGAAAGAGCGACACCACCTCCCCCTGGCTGAGAATGGTATTACAGTAATAAAATTAGATTTTTAAAAACCAATGCAGCAGCTCCTGGTGAGACTGGAACAACATGTTTCCCTGTTCAATTAACCAGCAGATCAAATTAATAATAAAAACAGAAAGTTCTGGATAAATGTTCAGCAGGTCTGTGGAGAGAGAAACAGAGTTCACGTCTTGAGTGGAATATGAATCTTTTACAAATGATTTCCAGCATTTTCAGTATTTTGCTTTTATTACAGCAGATCAAATTGTTAAATAAATTTTTAAAAATTTAACATAAAATTCCTATTTTGAATGGAGCAACACTGCTGGCTGAAATCGGGACTCCACAGATTTATTGTCCCTGCATTACTGACTTTGCCCACCTGGTGGTACTAGAACACAGTTGTTTCGTTTTGTGGCGACGATTCTGTTGACTGTTTACTGACACTAACTAGCGAAGGGAGCATTACTGTTTGTGTCAGTGAATGGCTCCATTAGTCTGTGTAGATATTAGGGATGGATAGCAAATGCTGGCTTTGCCATTGACACCCACCTGTTCTGAGCTGCCACCATGTTCTGAGATTGGGTTCTTTGTCTTGGACTCTGGGTCTGGGACGTGGTTCTCAGACAGACTGGAGACAGACTTTAGTCTCTGCTTCAACACTTGTTTATTAGAATTACTTCTAAACAGGCTACAGAGTCGGCATGGAGCTCTCAGGCATGATTCCAAACTCTCCCTTGAGAGTCTAACACATGATTGACTAGTGTCAGTGGTACATCATCATCAACGTCACACAATAGAATATCCCATCTGTTATCCCTTTAAACACATTAACCCTTTCTTTACCCTTTATACAACACACAGCACGATAACACAATGGCTAGCACTGTTGCTTCACTGTGCCCGGGCCTGGGTTCAATTCCCGGCTTGGATCACTGTCTGTGCGGAGTCTGCACGTTCTCCCTGTGTCTGCGTGGGTTTCCTCCCGCAAGAGAGATAAGGAGACATTTCCTCACACAAAGAATGGTGAGCCTGTGGAATTCATTACCACAGGAAGTAGTTGATGCTAAAACATTGAATATATTCAAGAGGCGGCTGGATATAGCACTTGTGGAGAATGGGATCAAAGGTTATGGGGAGAAAGCAGGATTAGGCTATTGAGTTGGATGATCAGCCATGACCATGGTGAATGGCGGAGCAGGCTCGGAGGGCCAAAATGCCTCCTCCTGCTCCGATCTTCCATGGAAGTCCAGAAAAACTGACTTGTTAGGTGAATTGGACATTCTAAATTCTCCCTCAGTGTACGTGAACAGGCGCCAGAGTGTGGCAACAAGGGGAGTTTCACAGTAACTTAATTGCAGTATTAATGTAAGCCTACTTGTGACACTAATAAAGATTATTATTATATCAAGAAACGGATGAAGGCACTGGATACTGCAAAGGCTATGGGCCCTGACAATATCCCGGCAATAGACTTGCGCTCCAGAACTTGCCGCACCTCTAGCCAAGCTGTTCCAGTACAGATACAACACTGGCATCTACCCAGCAATGTGGAAAATTGCCCATATGTGTCCTGTACACAAGAAACAGGAGAAATCCAACCCAGCTAATTACTGCCCTCAGCTAATTACCGCCCTATCAGTCTACTCTCCATCATCAGCAAAGTGATGGAAGGGGTTATCAACAGTGTTATCCAGCGGCACTTACTCAGCAATAAACTGCTCACGGACACTCAGTTTGGGTTACGCCAGGGTCACTCAGCTCCTGACCTCATTACAGCCTTGGTTCAAACATGGACAAAAGAGCTGAATGCCTGAGGTGAGGTGGGAGTGACTGCCCTTGACATCAAGGCAGCTTTTGACCGAGTGTGGCATCAAGGAGCCCGAGCTAAACTGGGGTCAATGGGAATCAGGGGGGAAACTCTCTGGTGGTTGGAGTCATACCTGACACAAAGGAAGATGGTTGTGGTGGTTGAAGGTCAATCATCTCAGCTCCAGGACATCACTGCAAGAATTCCTCAGGGTCGTGTCCCAGGTCCAACCATCTTCATCAGCTACTTCATCAATGAGCTCCCTTCCATCATAAGTTGAGTTATGGGGCTGTTCGGTGATGACTGCGCAATGTTCAACACCATTCACGACTACTCAGATAATGAAGCAGTCCATGTCCAAATGCAGCAAGACCTGGACAATATCCAGGCTTGGGCTGACAAGTGACAGTGTCAGGCAATGACCATCTCCTACAAGAGAGGATCTAACCATTGTCCCTTGACATTCAAAATGGCATTACCATTGCTGAATCCCCACAATCAACATCCTGGGGGTTACCATTGATAAAAACTAAACTGGACTATCCACATTCATACTGTGGCTACCAGGGTAGGTCAGGGGCTAGGAATCCTGTGGCGAGTAACTCACCTCCTGACCCTCCAAAGCCTGTCCACCATCTACAAGGCACAAGTCAGCAGTGTAATGGAATACAGCTCTAACAACACTGAAGCTCGACACCATCCAGGGCAAAGCAGCCCCGCTTAATTGCTCCTCCTTCCACAAACATTCTCTCCCTCCACCACCGATGAACAGTGGCAGCCGTGTGTACCATCTACATTCTACAAGATGCACTGCAGTGGGGATAAAGGGGTCTTTTTCAGGATGGCAGCTAGTGACGAATGATGTGCCTCAGGGGTCTGTGCTGGGACCACAACTTTTCACAATATACATTAATGATCTGGAAGAAGGAACTGAAGGCACTGTTGCTAGGTTTGCAGATGATACAAAGATTTGTAGAGGGACAGGTAATGTTAGAACATAGAACAGACAGTGGTGCAGAAGGAGGCCATTTGGCCCATTGAGTCTGCACCGCCCCACTTAAGCCCTCACTTCCACCCTATCCCTATAACCCAATCACCCCTCCTAATCTTTTTGGTCACGAAGGGCAATTTAACATGGCCAATCCACGTAACCTGCACGTCTTTAGACTGTGGGAGGAAACCGGAGCACCCGGAGGAAACCCAGGCAGACACGGGGAGAACGAGGAAGCAAGAGGGCTGCAGAAGTGTTTGGACAGGCTAGGAGAGAGGGCAAAGAAGTGGCAGATGAAATACAATGTGGAAAAGTGTGAGGTTATGCACTTTGGAAGGAGGAATTTAGGCATAGACTATTTTCTAAAGGGGAAATGCTTAGGAAATCAGAAACACAAAGGGACTTGGGAGCCCTTGTTCATGATTCTCTTAAGGTTAACGTGCAGGTTCAGTTGGCAATTATGAAGGCAAATGCAATGTTAACATTCATGTCGAGACGGCTAGAATACAAGATCAGGGATGTACTTCTGAGGCTGTATAAGGCTCTAGTCAGACCCCATTTGGAGTATTGTGAGCAGTTTTGGGCCCCGTATCTAAGGAAGGATGTGCTGGCCTTGGAAAGGGTCCAGAGGAGGGACAAGAATGATCCCTGGAATGAAGAGCTTGTCATATGAGAAACGGTTCAGGACTCTGGGTCTGTACTCGTTGGAGTTTAGAAGGATGAGGGGGGATCTGATTGAAACTTACAGGATACTGCGAGGCCTGGATAGAGCGGACGTGGAGTGGATGTTTCCACCTGTAGGAAAACCTAGAACCAGAGGACACAATATCAGACTAAAGGGACGATCCTTTAAAACAGAGATGAGGAGGAATTTCTTCAGCCAAAGGGTGGTGAATCTCTTTGCCGCAGAAGGCTGTGGAGGCCAAATCACTGAGTGACTTTAAGACAGAGATAGATAGGTTCTTGATTAATAAGGGCATCAGTGGTTATGAGGAGAAGGCAGGAGAATGGGGATGAGAAAAATATCAGCCATGATAGTATGGCGGAGCAGACTCGATGGACCGAGTGGCCTAATTCTGCTTCGGTGTCTTATGGTCTTATGGTCCAACTCACCAAGGTTCCTGAGACAACGCCTTCCAAACACACAATCACTACCATCTAGAAGGACAAGAGTAGCAGATACCTGGGATCTCCCCCAACTGGAGCTTTCCTTCCAGTGGCCGTCTGGTAGTCCTGACGTCAGTCGCAATAAAGTGCTTCGAGAGGTTGGTCATGAAGCGCATCAACTCCACACTCCCAGAACACATTGATACACAGCAATTCGCATACCGTCGCAACCGGTCCACAGCAGACGCCATCTCTCTGGCCTTACACTCATCCCCAGAGCATGTCGACAACAAGGACTCCTACATCAGACTCCTATTCATTGACTACAGCTCCGCCTTCAACACCATAATCCCATCCAAGCTCATATCAAAGCTCCAAAACCGAGGACTTGGCTCCTCACTCTGCAACTGGATCCTCGATTTTCTGACCCACAGACCACAATCAGTAAGAATGAACAACAACACCTCCTCCACAATAGTCCTCAATACCGGTGCCCCGCAAGGCTGCGTACTTAGCCCCCTACTCTACTCCCTGTACACACACGACTGCGTGGCAAAACTTCGTTCCAACTCCATCAACAAGTTTGCTGACAATACGACCATAGTGGGCCGGATCTCGAATAACGACGAGTCCGAATACAGGAGGGAGATAGAGAACCTAGTGGAGTGGTGTAGCGACAACAATCTCTCCCTCAATGCCAGCAAAACTAAAGAGCTGATCATTTACTTCAGGAAGCAAAGTACTGTGCACACCCCTGTCAACATCAATGGGGCCGAGGTGGAGATGGTTAACAGCTTCAAATTGCTAGGGGTGCACATATCCAAAAATCCCTCCTGGTCCACCCACGTTGACGTGACCACCAAGAAAGCACAACAGAGTCTATACTTCCTCAGAATACTAAGGAAATTCGGCATGTCCACATTAACTCTTACCAACTATTACAGATGCACCATAGAAAGCATCCTATTGGGCTACATCACAGCCTGGTATGGCAGCTGCTCGGCCCAGGACCGCAAGAAACTACAGAGAGTCGTGAACACCGCCCAGTCCATCACACGAACCTGCCTCCCATCCATTGACTCCATCTACACCTCCCTCTGCCTGGCGAAAGTGGGCAGCATAATCAAAGATCCTTCCCACCCGGCTTACTCACTCTTCCAACTTCTTCCATCGGGCAGGAGATACAAAAGTCTGAGAACACGCACGAACAGACTCAAAACAGCTTCTTCCCTGCTGTTACCAGACTCCTAAATGACCCTCTTGTAGACTGACCTAATTAACACTACACCCTGTATGCTTCATCCGATGCCGGTGTTTATGTATTTACATTGTGTACCTTGTGTTATCCTATTATGTATTTTCTTTTGATTTCCTTTTCTTTTCATGTATTAAATGATCTGTTTGAGCTGCTCGCAGATAAATACTTTTCACTGTACCTTGGTATACGTGATAATAAACAAAATGCAATCCAATCCAATTAAGGAATGGACTGTCTCATTACAAATAAATGGAGAAATGATACCATTTAAGATTGACACAGGAGCGCACACAAATATTATCACCTCCCAATCTTTAAAGCAAGCAATTGAAGAACTGCTCATAAAGCAATCCACTTGCAGGCTCGAAGATTCCAATGGTAACAAGATAGCCACAAGAGGATCCTGCTGCCTTGTTGTTAAGGATGGGAAAATTGAGATACCCATCGATTTCAAGGTGGTAGAGGGTGAGAAATCATCATTGATTGGAGTTGATGCTTGTGAAAGATTGCAGCTCGTTGAAAGGATTCACTCAACCAGGACTTCAGGTGACCAAGATGAAGAGTCCAGGGAAGACTTAAGTGTTGTGAACGACCTCTCCAAAGCTATCACTGATGATGAAGCATCAGTCTCCGAGATAGTCCAAACATTGGAATCTCAAGCTTGTTTAATCACCGAGTTACTACCAGTGTCTTACCGCAAACGACAGACCATAAAATCCAAAACTGAAACGTCTGCTGACCTTGGCACTGTGCTGTCGCACCTGATCTACCCTGACCAGTCCCGACACAGATCAGGAGAAGTTCTTCGGCAGGTTGGATCGCCAATACCAGTTTAGACATCTGCAGCATTTAGGTTCAGGATGCCAATCGTTACGGGAGTCTAACTCCTGTACTCACTGCAGAGTGTCCGCTTGAGGAGAATTCTCCTCCATGCCGGTCCACTCTGTCCAGAGGACTATCCCGTATGGGCTGTTCATGCACACTCTCCACATCCTCACTCCCATCGGATATCAGGTCACGCTGTGGCATTCTGTCCTAATGCTGGCAGAAGGCAGGGGCTTCCGGTAGGATAACCCTCTATAGAACAAAGAACAATACAGCACAGGAACAGGCTCTTCGGCCCGCCAAGCCTGTACTGGTCATGACACCAACCTTTGCCAAAACCCTCAATACTTCCTTGTGCCGTATCCCTCTATACCCATCCTATCCATGTGTTTGTCAAGATGTCTTTTGAACGCCATTAATGTATCTGCTTCCACAACCTCCCCTGGCAACGCATTCCAGGCAATCACCACCCTCTGCGTAAAAAAGCAACCTTGCACATCTCCTCTAAACTTTGCCCCATGGACCTTAAACCTATGCTCCCTGGTGACTAACCCCTCCACCCTGGGAAAGAGTGCCAGCCCATCCACTCTATCCATACCCCTCATAATCTTGTAGACCTCTATCAGGTCAGCCCTCAACCTCCGTCTTTCGAATGAAAACAGTCCAAGTCTATTCAGCCTCGCCACATAGCTAACACCCTCCAGACCAGCAACATCCTGGTAAACCCCCTCTGCATCCTCTCCAAAGCCTCCACATCCTTCTGGTAGTGTGGCGACCAGAATTATGCGCAATATTCCAAGTGCGACCTTACCAATATTCTGTACAACTGGAGAATGACTTGCCAGTTTTTATACTCGATGCCCTGTTCAATGAAGGCAAGCATTTCGCTTTCTTGATGTCCACTTGTGTTGCCACCTTCAAATATCTGTGGAGCTGCACGCCCAGATCTCTCTGACTTTCTATATTCTTAAGGGTTTTGCCATTTATGGTATATTTCCTTTCTCTGTTAGACCTACCAAAATGCATTACCTCACATTTGTCTGGGTTAAACTCCATTTGCCATTTCTCTGCCCACGTTTCCAACCTATCTACGTCCTGCTGCATCCTCTGACAATCCTCAGTACTATCTGCCACTATGTGGGAGACTTTTGTCCATCGGGGATTTGGTGAGGGGAGTGTTGCACACGGCAGTCCTGTGCAATGGAGTGTTACGTTAATTCCCGGCCTATAATTCCTGTGGTCTGAAGGAGCCTGTGTTGAACACTTGCAGCCTCTCTTCCATTATCTGAAGGGTCTACTCCTCAAATTGTTGATGTACTTCAACGCCATTTCTCCTCAGGTTATTAGCCACCTGATGCAGCAGTGATGGAGGGTGGGAAGATCAGAGGGCCCCCTTGTTGGTCAACTCATGTCTCTGGCCAAGGTCCAGAAAGTCCAGTTGAGGATGTCATTCAGCCTGACTGCCTGTCCCTCTTCCGTGACCACCTGGGTGTCCCTGGAGAAGGAGCACATGGTGTCCACCAATACACTGAGGCCTTCCGTGTCCAGTGGGTACTTGAGGGTGTGTATGTGTGTGCGTGCGCGGGGGAAGGGGAAGGGGGAGAGGTTGTGGTGGTATTAGGGCCTGTGTGGGGTGTGGGTGCATCATTCCCACCAGAATTCACATTTTAATTTAAATTGTTGAGTTTAATTCTAAGGTATGTTTGTTTTTGCTACAGCTGAGTAACAGCTGGGTCAGCACGGTAGCACAGAGGTTAGCACTGTGGCTTCACAGCGCCAGGGTCTCTGAGCAGACTGTGGGTTGGCTTGATAGAAATCGGCAAGATTATGGGAAGATGTTTCCGGATCCGCTCACTGACGCTCCGTACAGCATGGGGCAGCACAGTAGCACAGTAGTTAGCACTGTTGCTTCTCAGCGCCAGGGTCCCAGGTTCGTTTCCCGGCTTGGACCACTGTCTGTGTGGAGTCTGTGCATTTTCCCGGTGTCTGCGTGGGTTTCTTCTGAGTACTCCGGTTTCCTCCCGCAAGTCCGAAAGATGTGTTGTTAGGTAATTTGGACATTCTGAATTCTCCCTCTGTGTACCCGAACAGGTGCCGGAATGTGGCGACTAGGGGCTTTTCACAGAAACTTCATTGCCGTGTTAATGTAAGCCTACTTGTGAGTGTCCCTTTCACAAGAAAGATTTCATTGTGAATGGGTTCCCAAAATGAGTATAAATAGACAGACTGCAACTGTGGTTGTCGGGTTAGGAAATGCATGCTTGTCATGTCTAATCCTGTCAATAAATGCATCCAAAGGTGTGTAAATATTGGCTCCAGTTCTCTCCTTCACCAATTGTCTTGTTGGAGTGTAACAGCTTTGAGGAGAGCTACAATGAATCTGCAGGCCAAGCCTTGTCTGGAGTAGTGCCCATGACAGGGACAATCGTGATCACTTTATTCTGTCAGTTTAGGCTGTCGTAGGTATAAGAATCTTGTGCAATGGTCTCTCTTACTGTTGTCAACTGTTGCTTCTTTACTGGAATGGTTCAAGACTGTCAAAAATAAAGCTAAAGATGTGTCGGTTTTAAAAAGCCAGAGCTCAAATTGTCGAGGAATTTGGTTGAATTTTCGGTTGCCAGGTAACAGAAGTGGACAGGACCTGAAAACACTGCAGCCAGGTGTCTTGTGGTTTTCTGACACTATTCCTGCAGCTGCCAATATTCCTAATGTGGGGGTGGTGAATCCGGGATCGCAAACCTGCCTGATCCTGATTTCAGGCAAATAAAGTTGGTAAGGAGTCTTTAAGAGCTCGTTTCCAGGGAGTGTCGAGATTTTCACAGGGGCACAAGAGCTCCACTCACTGCCCGGGACAGATCAGCTGAATGGAGGTGGGCACACAGTGGGGTTTTCTTACCCTCTGGACACCTATATTCACAGGAGTCCCAGTAGGCTTAATCTCAAAGGTTTATTCAGTTAAAGAAATGCAAGGCCGCAAGGTTACGGGCAGTACAGTACGACCTGTCCCAGCCGGGACTATCCGGAGATGCCGGTTCCAATACAGACTGGATTTATTTGGACCATTTTAACGGGGCCCGCTGTTAGCCCTCCGCCCCTCAATGGTGTTGGTGGGGGTGGGGGCATACTCCACGAGACTCATGGGGAGACCAATTGGGCTAGCACTGTGGCTTCACAGCGCCAGGGTCCCAGGTTCGATTCCCTGCTGGGTCACTGTTTGTGCGGAGTCTGCACGCTCTCCCCGTGTCTGCATGGGTTTCCTCCGGGTGCTCCGGTTTCCTCCCACAGCCCAAAGGCGTGCAGATTGGGTGGATTGGCCATGTGACCAAAAAGGTTAGGAGGGGTTATTGGGTTACAGGGATAGCGTGGAAGTGAGGGCTTAAGTGGGTCAGTGCAGACTCGATGGGCCGAATGGCCTCCTTCTGCACTGTATGTTCTATCTCTGCTCTGACTGAGGCTCCCGAGAGACGCTCTGCATTTCTTTGAAAGCCCTGATCAGAAGCTGCTGGAAGAAATGCAGAACGGCACCCAGTTGAAGTGGGGTGGAAGGGGGGGGGGTGAACCATATAGTGTAGCGGAAATCTGCTAATTATTGACAAATTGGAAAGATTGGGGTCATTATCTAAGGCTATTGATCTTTTGTCAGAAGTGGACAAAGCCCACCACGAAACAGATTTTGTAAAAGGTCCTGAGGCAGGAAAAGTGGGTCGGGGGGGAAACTAAAGGTGAGGACTGTAATAGGGCAGAGAATTGAAGACGTTACATCACAAATAAAGGCTGATGGTGCAAAACAAACTGGCGTGGTCATAAAGTAAAGAATCAACTTGCTGGAAAAACAAGGGAGGGGTCTGAACAGGACTGCAAGTAGAGATGTTGCACCTCTCCTGCAAAGTGCAAACATAACCTGGACACAGACCTGTTCCCATAGCAACAAATTGTATTTGGAGGAGGTGAGCGCAATGAGTGGAGAAGCTGTTCGACCTGAGAACAGGTTGTGCCAGGTCGGAGGAGGGTGCTGGTGGATGGGGATTCGTTGGGCCTCAGTTCAAAGCAGAAATAGAGAAACTCCCTGAGGGGACGAGGATGTGGAGGAAGTGAACGTCCGCGGTGAAAATCGAAGAGTGTGGGCCAGGAAAGTGGAAATTTTAAAGTCATGGAGCGTGTCATAAGAGTCATAAATGCAGGTGGAAAGAGACTTGATAACAGAGAAAAATGGGAGTTGAGGAATAATTGAGGGATTGGGGAATAAATCAGTTTATTGAAGGAAGAAAAGGCTGAATGACAGGTGTGCCAGGACGTTTCTGTTTGTGGATCTTGGGACGGAGGGACAAGCTTAGCTGGTTCGTGATGGACAAGGTCAACAGGGTAGGGTTTCAATCCCTGTACCGGCTCAGGTTATTCATGAACCACAGCCTCTCAACCTCACCCTTGGCCTGAGGTATGGTGACCCTCAGGTTAATCACCACCAGTCAGCTCTCCCCCTTCAAAGGGGAAAACAGCCCATGGTCATCTGGGACTATGGCAACTTTACCACCTGTCATCTGCTCTGTCACTTTCGTCCCTTTTATTCTTCCATATTCCCTCTTTCCCTGACGCCGTATTTGCTTCAAGCCTGTTACATCTCTAACGGTGCCCTATTCCGATGGAGGGGACAGAAACGATAACAGTGTATGTGTCTCTCTCCCCACAGATTTCCTGAGTATGTCCAGCACTTTTTGTTTTTCATTTCAGATGCACAAATGTTCCTGCTTACAATACGGGTTCTCTGCTCATTCCTTGCTTCTGCATACTAATGACTTCAAGCTCGAATTCACCACCGTCTCTCTTGACTCCTGCACTGTCTCAAAATGATCCCACGGCTTATCCGACATCAATGATCCCACTGCTTATCCGACATCAATGATCCCACTGCTTATCCGACATCAATGATCCCACTGCTTATCTGACATCAATACCGGAATTTTCTCCAATTAAATGACTGAAGCCATTGCCGCGATCCAATGGTCACGCTGCGCCCGGAAAGCAGCTCACCATGTGGAAAATAAAAGCTGGGAGATGCCACTCCCAGGATCTACCCGGCTCACAACACCTGGTGAGATCTAAAGCCATCTTGCAAGGCGTTACAATGTAAATGGGCGGAATCACTTTATAGCAAATCTGCATATCAGAGAGAGACAGCTAGTCTGACGTTAATGTGCAGATTCCCCAGGTACCTGAGGTTTTAGGATTCATCCCCTTTGTCTCAGAGGCTTGGGTGAGTGCTGTTCAGCACTGGCCCGGCAATGAAGCATCAAACTGTGTGTGGACCCCCAGTATGCAAACACCAAGTGTCACTACATACTGAGGTTCTACCTGTCCCTGGTGTTACGAAGGATGGGCCTGGCCCCATTGCCACAGAACGCTCCAAGTAGTTGGACCATCTGTCCTTCGTGGAAAACATTTTGAAGAAAAACACCTTTGACCACAAAGCAATGAAGCAGTGGTCAGCATGTAATGTCCTCGAGGCCTGAGCAGACTGTCAGAGTCATCTAGCAGAACGCCTCATCACCAGAACTTACAAACAAGCACCAAGACCTAGCTTGGCTGGTGGTGAGAAGGGCCATCCCCGTCAGATCCTTCATGTACACCCGAAGGATCAGTACCGTTGCACGATGCCCTCGGAGTGGCTGTGGAGGAAATGAGATGGTCACCCACCTCCTTGTGGAATGTGTCTTTGCAAAGAAGGTCTGGAGAGAGATGCAGTGGTATTTGTCAAGGTTCATCCCGAGCAGCTCTGTAACACAGGACTCTGTGCTCTACAGACTGTTTCCAGGGACACACACCGAGACAAATATCAACTGCTGCTGGAAGGTCATCAACTCGGTGAAAGATGCTCTTTGGTCTGCCCGAAACTTGCTGATCTTCCAGTGCAAAGAATTGTCCTCGACCGAGTGTTGCAGACTGGCACATTCCAAGGTCCAGGACTACGTGCTGAGGGACGCACTCAAGCTTGGGGCAGCTGCCGCCAAGGCGCAATGGGGAAAGGCCACAGTGTAAGGTCTTACCACCAAATGTACACCGAGGGGTTGGTAACAGTGTAAAGCCCCTCGGTCCGGGTCTTCAATACTCCAATGTATAAAAGAAACAAAACAATGTTATATTTAAGAAAGAATTGTAATGTAAAGAGGGATATATGTGTAATGTCATCCCAACTGAATGGAAGAAAGTCAGGGGAATGTAAAAGTTTGATGGAAATGTACAGTCACGACAATTTAAAATGTTCTGGAATGTTTATTAGAGATTTATGAATAAAGTGTATTTTTAAAAAAAAACTGGTCCCCACAAACAGGGACCAGACAGAACGGTACTTGTGGGGTCTCCCTGGGGATCTGAGGCCCCCAGCTGCATGCCCTTTGGACAGCTGGTACCCTGGTGCTGTTGGTGACACCTTGGCACCCTTGCACTGCCCAGGTGGCACTACTAGCTGGCAGGAGCATTGGTGCCAAGCTGGCATTTTTTGCAAGGCCCTGGGGTTCCCTCCTAAAGCGGGTTGGGGATGGTGGTCGCTTCAGGGTCCTTGGTGATCAGGACGCCTGATCTCTTGCTACACTGGGGAATTCTGACAAGCGGTCCTTAGAGTACAATACGGGGTGATGTGCGGTCTTGGCTGCGTTCCGGCTGAAGCACCTTATACTAGTGTTCTTCAAACTTTTTTTCCGGGGACCCATTTTTACCAACCGGCCAACCTTTGAGACCCGCACTGGCCAACCTTCGCTACCCACGCCGGCCAACCTTTGCGACCCACGCCGGCCGACCTTTGCGACCCACGCCGGCCGACCTTTGCGACCCACGCCGGCCGACCTTCGCGACCCACGCCGGCCGACCCTCGCGACCCACGCCGGCCGACTTTCGCGACCCACGCCAGCCGACCCTCGTGACCCACGCCGGCCGACCTTCGCGACCCACCATTTTCTCTTACCTTGTTTGCTGCTAACAAAAATGGAGGAGATGGTTTTGAGTCCCTTTGGCCCTCGTACACGCTCCTCCAACGGGACCTGCTGGATGAAGGTGAAGCCTTCTGGTGTTGGAAAGTATGGAGTCTCCATCTGTCCAAAGTTCTGCATTTTTTTCCTGTAAACTTTTATCAAATTAAACCCCCCTCGAACTTGTAAAAAAAATAAAAACTAAAATTAGTAAAATAAATGAAAAAAATGAATAAACCCTCCCAAACTTGTAACAAATAAAATGAATAAAATAAATGAAAAAAAAAATTAAATGAATAAAATAAATGAATAAATACCACGACAGAACTTGTAAAACAAAAAGCTGCAACCGTTCAAAAAAATAGCAGTCGCACTGCGCATGCGTGCTGATCATCGTGTGCCCCTGCGTAATGCGGCCGAATTGTTTTTAACATGTTCGCGGAATGCGCACGCGCACCGATCATCGTGCGTGTTTTTCGCCCCTCCCGACACCCACCCTCGGGTCGTGCCCCCGACTTTGAGGAACACTGCCTTATACAATGTGGTTGGGTTGATGTGTTTCTCGGCACTGCGAGCGCCAGGAAATGAGCAGTTAAGCGCGCTCGCTATGGGACCAAAGGTCTGTCTATCTCAGCCTTAACTATATTCATTGATGAAGCATGCACTGCCCACTGGGATAGGGAATTCCCTAGATTCACAACACTTGGAGAGTGAAGTCATTTCTTCTCATCCTGGTCCTAAATGGTCAGCTTCTTATCGAGACTGCGTTCCCCTTGTTTTAGATTCCTCGACCAGCAGAAACAATCTCTCAGGGTCCCCCTATTAAATGGGCAGCACGGTGGCACAGTGGTTGGCACTGCTGCCTCACAGTGCTAAGGCCCCGGGGTTCGATCCCCACCCTGAGTGACAGTCTGCGTGGAGTTTGTACATCCTCCCGGATGTGGATTTGCTCCGGTTTCCTCCCACAGTTCAAAGATGTGGGGCGCGATTCTCCGCTCCCCAGGTTGGGTGGGAGAATCGCGGGAGGGCCGCTCTGGCACCACCTGCAATTCTCCCACCCCCCCAAAATGGCGGCCCGCGATTCTCCGGCCCGGATGGGCCGAGCGGCCTGCCATTCCCGACCTGGTCATGCCGGCGGCAACCACACCTGGTCGCTGCCGGCGTGAACATAGCGCGAAAGGTAAGTTTGGGGTCTGTGGGGGGCGGAGAGGGGATTGAGCACCACGGCCGTGCTCGGGAGGGGACTGGCCCGCGATCGGTGCCCACCGATCATCGGGCCGGCGTCTCTAAGAGACGCACTCCTTCCCCTCCGCCGCCCCGCAAGGTGAAGCCGCCACGTCTTGCGGGGCAGTGGAGGGAAAGACGGTAACCGCGCATGCGCGGGTTGATGCCGGCCAACCTTCGCATGCGCAGTTGACGCAAGCGTCAAGGCCCGGTGGCCGAGTTTCACGAGACGCCGCTCCTAGCCCCCGGGGGGAGAATAGGGGGTGAGGAGCGGCCTCCGACGCCGTCGTGAAACACTCCGGGTTTCACGACGGCGTCGGCCGTTGTGGAGAATTCCGTCCGTGGAGGTTAGGTGGATTGGCCACGATGAATTGCCCCTGGTTGTTATGGGGATAGGATGGGGGATTGGGCCTAGGCAGGGAGCTCTTTCAAAGAATCGGTGCAGATCCAATGGACTGAATGGTCTTCTTTTACACTGTAGGGAGTCTATGATTCTTTGAAACCCCTTCAGAATTTTGTTGGTTTCAATGAGATCACCTCTCCTTCTTCTAAACTCCAGAGAATTTAGGCCTCATTTGCTCAGCCTCTCATTGTGGGACACACTCCTTATCCCAGGAACCAATCTATAGCCTCGGCTATGCTGCCTGCAATATAAGTACATTCTTTCTGATATATGGGGTCCTAAACTCCACCCAGTCCTCCAGTTACAGACTCACCGAAATGTTGCATAATTACAGCAAGACTGGTTTAGTTTTGTGCTCCAACTCCCTTGAAATAAAGGCCAACATGCCATTTGCCACCCTAATGGCTTACTGAACTTACGTGTCAACCTGCTGCATTCCTTCTATGAATACACCCAAGTCTCTTTGCGCATAAAAACACACAAGGGTTAACGCCTTTTAAAAATGTTCAGCTCAGACCCGTTCACGATGGAAGGCTCCCTGAAGGAAATGAATTCACCAAGTCCGGTTATTCAACAATCCATTTCTGCTCATCGCAATTGCCTGTCCTGTTCTGAGATGTACTTATTGCCACTGGAACCAGCAGCAGCGACTGACAAGTGTCCCAATTAATACGGGACTGCCAATTTTCAACTCGGTTGGACCTGAGCAACCCTCCGAGATGTCCAACTTTTGGGAAATGCTGAGAAGCGATCAGAGGAAGGAGCTGTGCAGTCTCCACAAGGAGAAGGTGAAATTGTTTTGCAAAACGGACAATCAGCTCATCTGTGTTGTTTGCCAGAGTTCAAAAAGCCACCAAAACCACGGGTTGCTGCCACTGGAAGAAGCTGCTGAAGAGTTTAAGGTGAGGAGATACTGTGTGGAGGAACCTAACAAAATCGATCCTGATCACAATGGTGTTCATTAACTTGGGGTTGAGGCACGGCTGTCAATATTTAAGACATTTTTGATACTGTGTTTTTCCATTTACAGCATTACAGAGCCATTAGTAATAATAATAATAAGAATAATAGTCACTTATCGTCACAAGTAGGGTTCGATGAAGTTACTGTGAAAAGCCCCTCGTCGCCACATTCCGGCGCCTGTTCAGGGAGGCCGGTACGGGAATTGAACCCGTGCTGCTGGCCTTGTTCTGCATTACAAGCCCACTGTGCTAAACCAGCCCATTCTTTACTCAGAGTAGTAAGGGCATGGAATGCCCTGCCTACAACAGTAGTGGACTCGCCAATAAGCGCATTCAAATGGTCATTGGATAGGCATATGGACGATAAGGGAATATGTAGATGGGCTTTAGAGGGGTTTCACAGGTCGGTGAGGGTCGAAGGGCCTGTACTGCGCTGCAATGTTCTATGTTCTATGTTACATAGAATTTACAGTGCAGAAAGAGGCCATGCGGCCCATCGAGTCTGCACCGGCTCCCGGAAAGAGCACCCTACCCAAGGTTAACACCTCCACCCTATCCCCATAACCCAGCAACCCCACCCAACACTAAGGACAATTTTGGACACTAAGGAGAATTTATCACGGCCAATCCACCTAACCTGCACATCTTTGGACTGTGGGAGGAAACCGGAGCACCCGGAGGAAACCCACGCACACACGGGGAGGACGTGCAGACTCCGCACCGACAATGACCCAAACCGGAATCAAACCTGGGACCCTGGAGCTGTGAAGCGATTGTGCTATCCACAATGCTACCATGCTGCCCCTATTCTATTACTTCTATTATATTATTCTATTACTATGTTCTATTACTTGGGCTGTTAGTTGTATTATTGTTTACGGAGGCCAGGGATAAAACATGCAAGTGTTAGATTGATTAATGTAGACGAGCCCTTCAACTGCTTGTGCAGAATGATCCAGATCTGAAGCAGTTAATGTCAGCATGAATTGTTGTATCACCAACACCTCTCCAACAGCCTTTGGCAATATGGTAAAATAACCGGGATCATGAAACAGGCAGATTCCTTTTTTCGGGCATTTTCCGAAAGAACAGCTCTAATACAGGCAGCTTTAGCAGGAATGAGCAATTTGGAAGTGTGGGAAAATAAATGTATTTTGAATCCGTAAGGAGGTAGTGGGCATGATTCAACGTGCAAAATCAGAGTTTCATTGAAGGCACGTTTAGCATGGTCTGCCTCAGTGCCAGTAACGCCAAGAGCAACTCCGCTATCAAGCAGGACTCCGGTGAGAAACGCCCCAGCAAGGTCATACTTACCTCATTTCCTGAACAAACCAGCTCAGCTCGTCAGTGCAGGAAGAGATCAGGGGGGAGTTTAAAAACGGTAGCACAGTGGTTAGCACTGTTGCTTCATGGCTTCAGGGTCCCAGGTTCGATTCCCGGCTTGGGTCGCTGTCTGTGCGGAGTCTGCACGTTCTCCCCGTGTCTGCGTGGGTTTCCTCCGGGTGCTCCGGTTTCCTCCCATAGTCCAAAGATGTTCAGGTTAGGTGGATTGGCCATGATCAATTGCCCTTAGTGTTCAAAAAAAGGGTGAGGTGGGGTTACTGGGTTACGGGGATAGGACGGCGGCGTGGGCTTTCCAAGGTCCAGTGCAGACTCGATGGGCCGAATGGCCTCCTTCTGCACTGTAAATTCTATGATTCAATGATTTTATGATCTCTTGAGTCTCGTCAGATAACAAATCATGGCCTCCAGATTCCTCCCACTTCCCCAACTTACCTCTTAGGGGGTCCTGAAGCCCCACACCCCCTCCTGAGAGCAGGCCGCCACCAGGTCCAATCCTAGTGCAGGCACTCTGGCATCAGGGCACTTTGGCACTGCCAGCCTGGCACCCCGACAGTGCACCTACCAGGGTGACAGTGCCATGTTGGCAGTACCAAGCGGGGGTGCCAAGGTATGACCCTGCCCAGAGCTTGACTACCCGGGAGTCTCCGATGCCCTGGGAGACACTCCCAGGTGCCATTATGCCTGGTCCACGTTTGTGTGGCCCAGTGCTCAATGGCGGCATGGCGAGCTCTCCCAGTTCCAGGCGTTTCTTCTTGAGCCTCAGGAGAATCGTGACCCAACATGTTTAAATGAACCTAACAGCTCGCTTAAATACGTTAATCTGGATCTTGCCCCGCGAGGGTGAGTTCTGAAATGCAGTGTCTCATCAGATCTCATTAGATCCCGCGACACATTCCGGGAATCGTAAATCTTGCGAGGACGCCTCTCAGGAAATTTAGCGATCTTGTTGCGTCACCGAGATCTAATGAGATCTCCCATGTCACAAAACATTGTTGGTGTGGTGAACAGAGAAGACAGCCTGAGTTTATAGGGTGGCATAGACAGGCTGGTGAGATGGGCAGAACAGTGGCAAATGGAATTTAACCCTGTAAAAGTGCGAGGTAATGCATTTTGGGAGGACTGACGAAGCAAGGGAATATACAATGAAGAGTCGGATGCTCGGGAGTACAGAGGATCAGGGCAACCATGGTGTGCATGTCTATAGATCTCTGAAGGCAGCACAACAGGTCAATGAGGTGGTTAAGAAGGAAGACGTTATTCCCTGAGCAGAGAATAGAATTTAAACAGAATTTACAATGCAGAAGGAGGCCATTTGGCCCATCGAGTCTGCACCGGCTCTTGGAAAGAGCACCATACCCAAGGTCCACACCTCCACTCCATCCCCATAACCCAGTAGCCCCACCCAACACTAAGGGTAATTTTGGACACTAAGGGCAATTTATCATGGCCAATCCACCTAACCTGCACATCTTTGGACTGTGGGAGGAAACCGGAGCACCCGGAGGAAACCCACGCACACACGGGGAGGATGTGCAGACTCCGCACAGACAGTAACCCAAGCCGGGAATCGATCCTGGGACCCTGGAGCTGTGAGGCAAGTGTGCTAGCAACAATGCTAATGTGCTGCCCTGAGTATAAGAGCAGGGAGGTTTTCATGGCGCTTATTAGGCCCCAGCTGGAGTACTGTGTGCAGTCGTGGTCGCCACATTATAGGAAGGATGTGATTGTACTGGAGGGGGTGCAGAGGAGATTCACCAGGATGTTGCCTGGGATGGAGCATGTCAGCAATGGAGAGAGCCTGGTTAGGCCGGGGTTGTTCTCCTTGGAGCAGAGGCAGCTGTGGGGGAAGGAGAGGGGAGAGGCCTGATAGAGATGTACACAACAATGAGTGACTTTGGGGAGATGGGAAGAAACATTTCCCCTCAGTAGAGGAGTCAATAACCGGGGCATAGATTTAAATTCAGGGCAGGTGAGAGGGATTTGAGGAAAAGCTTTGACATTCACAGGGTGGTTGGAATCTGGAACTCACTGCCTGAAAAGGGTGGGAGAGGTGGGAACATTTAAGAAGCATTTAGATCAGCACTTAAAATGCCAGAGCATACAAGGCTACATTTGATTTGGTTTAGATTTATTCTCATGAGTACAGTGAAAAGTATTGTTTTGCATACAATCCAGACAGATCGTTTCATACATGAAAAACACAGAACATACATCAATACACAATGTAAATACATAGACACAGGATTTGGGTGAAGCATACAGAGTGTAATGTAGCAGAGAAGATGCTTGGAGAGATCAGTTCAGTCCATGACGGCCTTGCAGGAATCTGGTAACAGCGGGGAAGAAGCTGTTTTTGAGTCTGTTCGTGCGTGTTCTCAGACTTTTGTACCTCCTGCCCGATGGAAGAGGTTGGAAGAGAGAATAACCCGGGTGGGAGGGGTCTTTGATTATGCTGCCCACTTTCCCCAGGCAGCGGAAGGTGTAGACAGAGTCAATGGATGGGAAGCGGGTTCATGTGATGGACTGGGCTGTGTTCACGACTCTGTGTAATTTCTTTTCATCTTGGGCTGAGCAGTTGCCATACCAAGCTGTGATGCAGCCAGATAGGGTGCTTTCTATGGTGCATCTATAAAAATTAGTAAGAGTCAATGTGGACATCCTGAATTTCCTTAGTTTCCTCGGGAAGTATAGGCACTGTTGTGCTTTCTTGGTCACAGTAGCATCAAGTGGGTGGACTGAGACAGACTGTTGGTGCTGTGCACACCTCAGAATTTGAAGCTGTCAACCATCTCCACCTCGGCCCCGTTGATGTTGACAGGGGTGTGTACAGTACTTTGCTTCCTGAAGTCAATGACCAGCTCCTTAGTTTTGCTGATGTTCAGAGAGAGATTGTTGTCAAAACACCACACCACTAGGTTCTCTATCTCGCTCCTGTATTCTGACTCATCGTTGTTTGAATCTGGCCCACTACGGTCGTGTCATCAGCAAACTTGTACATGGAGTTGGAGCCACATTTTGCCACACAGCCGTGTTTGTATAGGGAGTATAGTAGGGGGCTAAGTACGCAGCCTTATGGGCCCAGGTATTTAGTACTATCGTGGAGGGGGTGTTGTTTAACATTGCTGGTTGTTGTCTATGGGTCAGGAAGTCAAGGATCCAATTGCAGATTGAGGAGTCAAGTCCTAGATTTTGGGACTTTATGAGCTTGGCTGGCATTATGGTGTTTAAGGCAGGGCTGTAGTCAATGACTAGGAATCTGATGTAGGAGTCCTTGTTGTCAAGATGCTCCAGGGTGAGTGTAGGGCCAGGGAGATGGCGTCTGCTGTGGACCGGTTGTGGTGGTATGCAAATTGCAGTGGATCAAGGCATTCTGGGAGAGTGGAGTTGATGTGCCTCATGACCGACCTCTCGAAGTACTTCATAATGATCAATGGCAAGGCAACTGGACAGTTGCTGTTGAGGCACATTGCCTGGTACTTCTTTGGCACGACTATCATAGTTTCTTTAACCTCGGAACAGAGTAGGGAGAGGTTGAAGATGTCCGTGAACGCACCCGCCAGTTGGCCCGTGCAGGATCTGACTGCACGACCAGGGACTCCGTCAGGACCCATTGCTTTCCAAGGGTTCACTTTCAAGAAGGCTGCCAAGTACTGGGAAATGGGATTAGAATAGATTAGGTCCCAATGGCCGGGAGAGACACCATGGACCGAAGGGTCTCGTTCTGTGATGTAAAACTCTATAACTATGATTAAACAAATCAGTCCAGCGGTAAAAGTGTTTTCATTATTATCAAAAGAGATCTAAAACTGGGGAAAACAATAGCATTTGCAACTTTTGCTGGTCTATGGGATTGCGATAGCATTATTGCAGGTCAGGGCAAGTCATGTTGACATGCATCCCCCTCAGGTCTCATACAGGCTATCGATCCCTGTAATCTCCCAGGTCGAATGAAACTTTTGATGCCCTTGTTAGCGTAGAACCTGTCTACATCTGTGAAAAATATTCATTGACCCTGCCTCCACTGCTCCCCGGGGAGGGGGGTGGGAGGAGAGAGTTCCAAAAATTCATCACTCTCTGAGAGGAAATACATTTCCCATCTTCGTCTTCAATGTGCGAGGCATTATTTTTCGTCCCCTGCATGATTGCTTACCAAAGAGAAGCAGTACAGGGTCAACAGCAGAATAAGTGAAACGATACTTCATTTCTCACCAGTTATTCCAGTCAACATATCCTCAATGTTAACTCCATACCTCAGACCACAGATTGGCTTGCAAAGCAAATGAAGATCAGATGGTTCCTATGGACAGCAGCTGATCCCTCATTCCAATTTTGCACCAGATAGCAATCTGCAAATGAACAAGAAGAGACCTCATAAAATTCTGGAGAGCTCCACATAGGGGCAGGAAGAGTCAATTCGGCCGCTAAATGTTTGCCCTACCATTCAATCAAATCCTGGCTGGTCTGGATCTTAACTCTCGTCAATTATTTGATTTTATGATCCTTAATGTCAAAAATCTATCCAACCCCATGATGACATTTTCATTGATCACCCAACCAGCTGCAACAGTCTTTTCATAAGTCAGTTCTAGATTAGACTGTTCGAGAAGAAGTGCTCCCTGACACCAGACCACTCCGACGATTCAGCTCCAATTTTAAGGTTATTCCCCCATGTTCTGGACTCCCCGCACCAGAGGAAGTTGCTCTGGCACTTGTGTGGCACGAATGAAGCTCTCCACCGACCCACTCAAATCCTTTATCAGCTAAACATCTGAGATGGAGGTGGTGGGGAAGTGGGATTGTCACTGAACTCGTCATTCAGTGAAACGCTCTGGGGCCCTGTGTTCAAATCCCACCACGACAGATGAAATTAAAATCTGGATTTAAAAGTCTAATGATGGTCGTGAAACTATTGTTGTTCAAAAGGAAAAATCTGGCTCACATGCCTGCATGTAAGCCCAGATCCACAGCGACGTGATGACTCTGCAATAGCCCAGCACACCACTCAGTCAAGGGCAATTAGGGCTGGGCAAACACTCAGTTTGGGTTCTGCCAGAGTCATTCAGCTCCCGACCTCATTACAGCCTTTGTTCAAATGTGGACAACAGAGCTGAATGCCAGAGGTGAGGAGGCAGTGGCTGCCCTTGACTTCAAGGCAGCATTCAACCGGGTATGGCATTGAGGAATCCTAGCTAAACTGGAGTCAATGGGAATCGGGGAAAACTCTCCACTGGTTGGAGTCATACCTGACACAAAGGAAGATGGTTGTGGTGGTTGGAGGTCAATTGTTGCAGCATCAGGACATCACTGCAGGAGTTCCTTAAGGCACAGCAGTTCCTCAGGGTAGTGTCCTGGGCCCAACTACCTTCAGCTCCTTCACCTTCCTTCCATCATAAGGTCAGTTGTGGGGCTGTTCGGTGATGACTGCACAATGTTCAGTCGCATTCGCAACTCCTCAGATAATGAAACAGCCCATGTCCAAATGCAGCAAGACCTGGACAATATCCAGGCTTGGGGCTGACAAGGGGCAAGTTACATTCGTGCCACACAAGTGCCAGGCAATGACCATCCCCTACAAGAGACGATTTAATCATCGCCCCTTGACATTCAATGGCATTACCATCACTGAACCCCCCCCCACTATCAACATCCTGGGGGTTACCGTTAACCACAAACTGAACTGGACAAGCCATATAAATACTCTGGCTATCAGAATAGGTTAGAGATTAAGAATCCTACGGCAAGTAACAGCTCCTGACTCCTCAAAGCCTGTCCACCATCTACAAGGCACAAGTCAGGAGTGAGATGGAAAACTTTCCACGTGTCTGGATGAGCTCAGCTCCAACACTGAAGAAGCTCAACACCATCCAGGACAAAGCAGCCCCGCTTGATTGGCGTCCCTTCCACAAACATTCACTCCCTCCACCTCCGATGGACAGTGTCAGCCGTGTGTACCATCGACAAGATTCACTGCAGGAACTCACCAAGGTTCCTCAGGCAGCACCTTCCAAACCCACGGCCACCACCATCTAGAAGGACAAGAGCAGCAGATACCTGGGTTCATCCCCAGCTGGAGGTTCCCCTCCAAGTCACTCCCCATCCTGACTGGGAAATATATCGGCCGTTCCTTCAGTGTGGCCGGGTCCAAATCCTGGAGCTCCCTCCCTAACAGCACGGTGGGTGTACCTACACCTCAGGGACTGCAGCGGCTTCAAGACGGCAGCTCAGCACCACCTTGTCAAGATGCAATTAGGGATGGACAATACATGCTGGTCTAGTCAGTGAGCCCCACATTCTGGAATTGAATTTTTAATTTGTTCTGGAAGGGCAGCAGTGCCCACATCCCAGTGAATAGAAAACAGTAACCTGTTCATGTTCTAGATTCAAGACAGTGAGAATTTCCATTGATTAAACCAAATGGAATTTAATTTTCAGGTATTTATGGTATGCTCATGTTAATTGATGTTATTTATTCAGGTGAAGATGCGAACCTTCCTGAAGCCCTTCCAGGACAAAAAGAAGGAATATAATACTGTCAAAAGTGAATATGAGAAAATATTAAACCACATTCAGGTACTTTTGATGTCACTCTTTCTTCTTTCTTTGAATAGTTCAATATTCAGTTCAAGGTTAGGTGGATTTATGGGCAGCGTGGTAACATAGTGGTTGGCACTTTTGCTTCACAGCTCCAGGGTCCCAGGTTCGATTCCCCGCTGGGTCACTGTCTGTGCGGAGTCTGCACGTTCTCCCCGTATCTGCGTGGGTTTCCTCCGGGTGCTCCGGTTTCCTCCCACAGTCCAAAGATGTGCAGGTGAGGTGGATTGGCCATGCTAAATTGTCCTTCGTCTCCAACAGCGTCAGGAGGGGTTATTGGGTTTGGGGGGATAGGGTGGAAGTGAGGTCGGCGCAGACGCGATGGGCCGAATGGCCTCCTTCTGCACTGTGTTCTATGTTCTATTCGTCACCAAAATAAAATATCACTTCAGCAAATCTTCCATTTTCTGGTAAAACCCGAGTTCAATACAATACAGCAACACAATCAGTTTTTTGAAATTAATTTAAAGGATGTGGGTATTGCTGAGGGCACAGGGCCGACCATATTGCCGTGGGTCTGGAGTCACATGTAGGCCAGACCAGGTAAGGATGGCAGATTTCCTTCCCTAAAGAGCTTAGTGAACCAGATGGGTTTTTACCACAATCGACAATGGTTTCATGGTCGTCATCAAACTTTTAATTCCAGATTTTATTGAACACAAATTCCACCACCTGCTCTGGTGGGATTTGAATCCGGGTCACTAGAGCATTTTCCTGGGTCTTTTAATTACTAGTTCAGCGACAGTACCCTGTCTCCCCGAAGAGAGGGTTTTACTCTTGCGGTGACACGGTGGCTCAGTGGTTAGCACTGCAGCCTCACAATGCCAGGGACCCGGGTTTAATTCCGGCCTTGGGTCACTGTGCGGAGTCTGCACGTTCTCCCCGTGTCTGCGTGGGTTTCCTCCGGGTGCTCCGGTTTCCTCCCAAAGGTGTGCAGGTTAGGCGGATTGGCCATGCTAAATTGCTCCTTTGTGTCCAAAAGTTAGGTAAGATTACAGGGACAGGGCAGAAGATTGGGCCCAGGTAAGGTGCTCTTTCAGAGGGTCGGTGTCGATTTGATGGGCCAAATGGGCTCCTTCTACACTGCAGGGATTATATGAATATTCTTGTGAAGAAAACTGTACAATGTTTTTGGAATGACCATTTATATTTATCAACCTCCGTCTTCTTTCTCAAGGACCAAGGCATAAATACAGAGAAAGAGATCAACGCCGAATTTGAGAAACTTCACCAGTTTCTCCGTGAGGAAGAGAAGATTGTGTTGGAAGGTCTGAAACTGGAGAAAGAGGAAAAGAGTCAGGAGATGAAGGAGAGGATTGAGAAGATAACGGAGGAAATCTCATCGCTTTCAGTCACTGTTCAGGACATTGAACAAGAGCTGAGGGAACAGGACAATTTCAAGTTTTTAACGGTAGCTCTTTATCTGCTTTGGTTTTCTTTGTCGTTTCCTTGACACCATGTCCGAGATCACGCTAAAAAAAACCTGAAACCTTGCCAGTAACAAGAACTGAAGGCTGTCAGATCTGCTGAGTATTGCCGGAATTTCCTGAATTGTTCGGAATACGTCCCCGCTGACTCCGACACGTCAACTGCCATTTCAAGCTCGAACGAGAGTTGATTGGCAGAAGGAGGTTTCCAGTCTCATGCGGGCCTATTACGATCCCGGACCAGATCCCAACAGTTGCTAGGATACCGGACAGAAACCCCAATATTTTATTTAAAAGCAATTTACTGCGGATGCATGAATCTGAAACGAAAGGGAAAACGCTGGAAAATCTCAGCAAGTCTGGAAACATCGGTAGGGAGAGAAAAGAGCTAATGTTTCGAGTCCGATGACTTTTTGTCAAAGGCTGCCCCCCTGTGACCAACCTCGCCACCCTCCCGGACCACCCCCCACCAGTCCCCGCTGCCCCCCGCTGAAGCCCCCTCTGTCAGTGGGACAGCCCCCTCCCTTGACTGTGGTGGCGTCCCCCCCAACTGAGTCCGCAGCCGCCACGCGATATCCCCGAGCGGTGCGAGCACGTGCGAGCGATCCCGTCAGGGACTCAGACCATTGGGGACGGAGCATCGGGGGAGAGCCTCAGGTGACATCCTAAGGCTATCCCGACGGTGTGCGGCGTACTCCCCGGGTATGGCATTTTTGAGGCGGTGGAGCATCGCAAAAATGGCGCCGCCCCTAATTCCGACGTAAACGTGGATTCTCCGGCCAATCGCCGAATGCGATTTTCGCATTGGCGATCGGAGAATCCAGCCCCATTTGAAGCGGCGACCCAATCTCTCACTGCAACAGGGGGTACCGGTGAGCAGAGGCCCCCTTTAGGCCCCTTATTCAACATGACTCGCAGTGCTGAGAAACACCTGGCTAAATGTACTCGCTGTGTTTCCTTCTAATTATCTGCTCCTCAGGGAACCCCCTTAATGTAAACATAAATACATGAGCCTAAATTTTTACAATGCTTTAATTGCACTTCTGGCTGCCTTGCAAACAGGATTTTCAAAAACACAACTGCAGCGGTCATACGCACCGTAACCCAGACTTTTAACGCTTACTGCACCAAATATATACACTATAATATATCTGAAATCCTCACGTTATAGCTTGAGAGGGCGCAACTCCACATAAAGTGTGGCTGACCAGGAGTCTCTCCTGCTCTTACCACCAGCCACTGGCATATTTGGAAGGATTTACAGGTTAACAATCAACCTGTTTGGCCACGTTTTGAATGCACCTTTCTTGGCTGTCAGGTCCGAGGGTTGGACTCGAACCTGGCATTTCTGGCTTAGAGCCAGAGACACTACCCGCTGCGCCACAAGACCTCCCAGTAACCAATGGTTCACCCCTCACTCTGAGATTGTGATCCCTAGTTCTATTCTCCCCAGCCAGGGCAAACATTCCCCCAACATGCACTCTGTCCAGCCAGTGGAATATTCTAGTCCAGCCAGTGGAATGTGTTATGGGCCAGGGTTTAGAGAACCCCAAAGTGTATCATGGAGTTCACCTGACCCACAACTTTTAATAGATTGTGGTATGGGGAGCACACGGCCCACTCTACAGAGGTGGTACAGCAGAAATGGAAAAGTATTTTTTAAAGCGAAACAATGTTTATTCTATGAACTCAAGTTAACCTTTTTAAAACAAACAGTGAATATCTTAGCAACCATCAATTCAAATACAAACCCCAAAGAATACAACACAAAGTAATCCTTAAGCTGTCCTTTTAACATCCATAAGACTTTAATAAAAAACTTTTAACAGAAGCACATCAGGTTAAAGTCACTACGGAGAGCAGTTATTAGTTTGAAATCACCAAAGGATCCATTTACAGTGTTTAGATTACAGAGCGAGAGAGACTCATACATCTTCTGGCTGTGACTGCAGCTATCCAGCTCTGAAAATGAAACTAAAACATACCCTGCAGCAAACAGCCTAAAATGAAAGTAAAAAGCTGACAGAGAGCCCAGCTCCACCCACTCTCTGACATCACTGATAAACACCCATTTCATAAAGGTACTCTCACATGACAAATGTTCTAGTCCATCAAGTGGAATGTTCTAGTCCATCCAGTGGAAGGTTCCAGTCCAGCCAGTGGAAGATTCTAGTCCAGCCAGTGGAAGATTCTAGTCCAGCCAGTGGAATGTTCTAGTCCAGCCAGTGGAATGTTCTAGTCCATCCAGTGGAAGGTTCCAGTCCAGCCAGTGGAATAGTCTAGTCCAGCCAGTGGAATGTTCTAGTCCAGCCAGTGGAATGTTCTAGTCCAGCCAGTACAATGTTCTAGTCCAGCCAGTGGAATAGTCTAGTCCAGCCAGTGGAAGGTTCTAGACCAACCAGTGGAAGGTTCTAGTCCAGCCAGTGGAATGTTCTAGTCCAGCCAGTGGAATATTCTAGTCCAGCCAGTGGAATGTTCTAGTCCAGCCAGTGGAATGTTCTAGTCCAGCCAGTGGAATATTCTAGTCCAGCCAGTGGAGGGTTCTAGTCCAGCCAGTGGAAGGTTCTAGTCCAGCCAGTGGAATGTTCTAGTCCAGCCAGTGGAATATTCTAGTCCAGCCAGTGGAAGGTTCTAGTCCAGCCAGTGGAATGTTCTAGTCCAGCCAGTGGAATATTCTAGTCCAGCCAGTGGAAGGTTCTAGTCCAGCCAGTGGAATGTTCTTGTCCAGCCAGTGGAAGGTTCTAGTCCAGCGAGTGGAATATTCCAGTCCAGCCAGTGGAATGTTCTAGTCCAGCCAGTGGAATGTTCTAGTCCAGCCAGTGGAATGTTCTAGTCCAGCCAGTGGAATGTTCTAGTCCAGCCAGTGGAATGTTCTAGTCCAGCCAGTGGAATGTTCTAGTCCAGCCAGTGGAATGTTCTAGTCCAGCCAGTGGAATGTTCTAGTCCAGCCAGTGGATTTTTCCAGGCCAGCCATTGGCACGCATCACCACAGGATGGATGGGAACATTTGGAGAGTCTTGTGCTCTCCAAGTGCTCCCGCCCCTCTACTACTGGGAAGGGCAGGAAAATCCTAGCCCTCCTATTATGGTACCTGAACCAGACCGCAATTCATATTGAGACCCCAACTATTTTTCAATTTGTAAAAGGCACCTTCACTCCAGGAGCAATTCCACTGACGAGTGTTAAAGGAAACTTTATTATTCAAACAGAATTTATCCCATTGATGTCCAAGAAAAAAAATGCCTTTTAATTAATAGTTAAACAGTTCCATAAAAATAATGTAAGGCCTTTGATTTACTTTCCATTTACTTCTCAACTTTCAACAAAGTAAAATAAACATACAGGTCAAATGCCATTTATTAATAAAGTTACCACTCAGTGGATTACAGATACCTGGGATCACCCCCACCTGGAGGTTCCTCTCCAAGTCACTCCCCATCCTGACTGGGAAATATATCGGCCGTTCCTTCAGTGTCGCCGGGTCCAAATTCTGGAGCTCCCTCCCTAACAGCACGGTGGGTGTACCTACACCTCAGGGACTGCAGCAGCTTCAAGACGGCAGCTCAGCACCACCTTCCCAAGGGTCAATTGGAGATGGACAACACATATTGACCTAGCCATTTGTGGCCACTCTCCAAAATTTCCCGTCCCGCCCACGACCATGCCTGCCCTGACTGGCCGGGAAAATCCTATCCTTTGATGAATTAATGAAATAAATGAAGGTTATACAGAGTTGGCAGTGTCCCCCAATTGTACTATGTGGGGGTAGGGCTTGCAATCCTCAATAACCATATCTGCATTTTACCTGAATGGTTTAATCCAGGCAGCCACACCCACTAGTTCAGCTGGTGGTGCAGGTTTGACGAGTGATCAGAGAAAGCCGGGTGTGACCGTGAGTCAGACAAAGACAGGAATGAAAGCTGAGAGCGGTCCCTGAGGATTTCACTCCAATCCAATTTAGCTCACCAGGCTAAATCGCTGGCTTTTAAAGCAGACCAAGCAGGCCAGCAGCACGGTTCGATTCCTGTACCAGCCTCCCCGGACAGGCGCCGGAATGTGGCGACTAGGGGCTTTTCACAGTAACTTCATTGAAGCCTACTTGTGACAATAAGCGATTTTCATTTTCACAAGTACAGATTCTTGCTTCCTGCCTGGATGAAGCCAAAACCTGGAGGACAGATGAGAAATACTGAGCATGGCACTGTGATACAGGAGGCGGATCAAGTCGGGGGATTGGGTGGAAGCGTTGTGGTGTGCTTGTGGGGCGGGGGGAGAGGAGAGGTGCGGGAAAAGGAATGTTGTGATACAAAGGATCAGTTATAGTCAGGAGGATGTCCCCGAGCTGTAGGTTACAGATGGTTTGGACCCTGCTTGGTACCAGGGGTGAGGATATCTCCTCGTGGCTGGGGACATGAAAATGGATTTGGGGATTGAATGTTTGGCTGGCAAAGTGATGTGGACAAAGCAGAGGCTCGGATATTCCCCTCCTATCCGCGGTGAGGACCGCCATGGGGGAGGGGGGGGGGGGGGGGTGAAACATTTGGCGGACCAGCAAAAGGATCATCGACATCCGGCAGGAAATTCTGATCCCAAATAGGGAGGGACTGGAAAATCCCAACCAGGATTTTTAAAACTTATTGGACACTGGACACGACTGGAGGGGCTGGTTTAGCACAGTGAGCTAAACAGCTGGCTTGTAATGCAGAACAAGGCCAGCAGCGCGGGTTCAATTCCCGTCCCAGCCTCCCCGAACAGGCGACGGAATGTGGCGACTAGGGGCTTTTCACAGTAACTTCACTGAAGCCTACTTGTGGCAATACGCGATTATTATTACTTGCAGCATCTCTGGGAACAAAATGCCTTTAGTTTTAACTGCGACCTTTTATCCCCCCCATGTCATCTCAGTCACACATGGCCTTGAACTTCTGCGAATCTCTCTCTGCCCCTTCTTGTCCCACTCTGCCCGACATTTTTACCCAACTCGCCACCCTGTCCGACCCTCTTGACTGTTCCGGAACCACTCACTGCCAGTCCGTACATATGTGCCCAAAGTCAAGGGCCTTTCGCTGGACCCTCATGTCGTCCGTCCCGCTCACCAGGATTCCTGAGGCAGGCGCGATGGAAAATCCCACCCTACAAAAGAGTTTAATACGGAAGACATAGAGCAGATATTTCGACCTGTGGGCAAGACCAGAGCTGGGGATGAATATCCAGATAAATGAAGTGCATGGTATTGTTGTATTTATGGTGATGGGGGAGGGGAGATCGTACTTAAATCAGCACTTAAAGTGGGGGGGTGGGCATGGGACGGGCAGGGGAGGGGGGGGCATGGGGACGGGCAGGGGTGGGGGGGCATGGGGACGGGCAGGGGAGGGGGGGCATGGGGACGGGCAGGGGGAGGGGGGGGGGGGGTGACGGACCAGAAGGACATATTGTTGGAATTCAATCAAGGAGGGTAGGAAGAGGCTCATTCGGAGCAGAAACACTAGCATGGACCTATTGGGCTGGATGCCTGTTTGTCCGCTCTAAATATTTTCTAATACCTCATGGGATGTGGATCTGTGAATTTTGTCGTGCCACAGGATTGAGTCATTTATAACATACTGACTGTGCAGAGAGGACAAGGGCAGCCATCTTCCATATATTATGTAGATTTGCATCACACAAACAGCACAGCAACAGACCATTCAGCCCAACCAATCCACCCGGGCGTTGAAACTCCAGCCAAACCTGCTCACATTTTTCCTGACCCACATCTATCGGCTCTATTTCCCCGACATAGATTCTCTTTAAATATCCAATAAGCAATTATTTTTTATTTTTTATTCGGGAGGGTTTAAACTAATTTGGCAGGGGAATGGGAACCGGATCTGTAGTCCAGCAACTAAGGTAGACGATAGTCAGGACGCCAAAGCACATAGTGATGCAGTGGGGAAGGTAACAATGACAAAGGAGAGTACTTGCAGGCAAGGAGATGGGTTGAAGTGTGTATACTTTAATGCAAGAAGCATCAGGATAACTTGGTTGAACTTAAGGCATGGATCTGTACTTGGGACTACGATGTGGTGGCCATCACAGAAACTTGGATAGAAGAGGGGCAGAAATGGTTGTTGGAGGTCCCTGGTTATAGATGTTTCAACAAGATTAGGGAGGATGGTAAAAGAGGTGGGGGGGTGGCATTGTTAATTAGAGATAGTATAACAGCTGCAGAAAGGCAGTTCGAGGGGGATGTGCCTACTGAGGTAATATGGGTTGAAGTTAGAAATAGGAAAGGAGCAGTCACCTTGTTGGGAGTTTTCTATAGGCCCCCCAATAGCAGCAGAGATGTGGAGGAACAGATTGGGAAACAGATTTTGGAAAGGTGCAGAAGTCACAGGGTAGTAGTCATGGGCGACTTCAACTTCCCAAACATTGAGTGGAAACTCTTTAGATCAAATAGTTTGGATGGGGTAGTGTTTGTACAGTGTGTCCAGGAAGCTTTTTTAACACAATATGTAGATTGTCCGACCAGAGGGGAGGCCATATTGGATTTAGTACTTGGTAATGAACCAGGGCAGGTGATAGATTTGTTAGTGGGGGAGCATTTTGGAGGTAGTGACCACAATTCTGTGACTTTCACTTTAGTATTAAATACAATGCTGTCAGACAAGAATTGAAGTGCAGAAGTTGGGAACATAGGCTGTCAGGGAAGGACACAAGTGAAATGTGGAACTTATTCAAGGAACAGGTACTGCATGTCTTTGATATGTATGTCCCTGTCAGGCAGGGAAGAGATGGTCGAGTGAGGGAACCATGGTTGACAAGAGAGGTTGAATGTCTTGTTAAGAGGAAGAAGGAGACTTATGTAAGGCTGAAGAAACAAGGTTCAGACAGGGCGCTGGAGGGATACAAGATAGCCAGGAGGGAACTGAAGAAAGGGATTAGGAGAGCTAAGAGAGGGCATGAAAAATGTTTGGCGGGTAGGATCAAGGAAAACCCCAAGGCCTTTTACACATATGTGAGAAATATGAGAATGACTAGAGCGAGGGTAGGTCCGATTAAGGACAGTAGCGGGAGATTGTGTATTGAGTCTGAAGAGATAGGAGAGGTCTTGAACAAGTATTTTTCTTCAGTATTTACAAACGAGAGGGGCCATATTGTTGGAGAGGACAGCGTGAAGCAGACTGATAAGCTTGAGGAGATACTTGTCAGGAAGGAAGATGTGTTGCGCGTTTTGAAAAACTTGAGGATAGACAAGTCCCCCGGGCCTGACGGGATATATCCAAGGATTCTATGGGAAGCAAGAAATGAAATTGCAGAGCCGTTGGCAATGATCTTTTCGTCCTCGCTGTCAACAGGGATGGTACCAGAGGATTGGAGAGTGGCGAATGTCGTGCCCCTGTTCAAAAAAGGGAATAGGGATAACCCTGGGAATTACAGGCCAGTTAGTCTTACTTCGGTGGTAGGCAAAGTAATGGAAAGGGTACTGAGGGATAGGATTTCTGAGCATCTGGAAAGGCATTGCTTGATTAGGGATAGTCAGCACAGATTTGTGAGGGGTAGGTCTTGCCTTACAAGTCTTATTGAATTCTTTGAGGAGGTGACCAAGCATGTGGATGAAGGTAAAGCAGTGGATGTAGTGTACATGGATTTTAGTAAGGCATTTGATAAGTTTCCCCATGGTAGGCTTATGCAGAAAGTAAGGAGGCATGGGATAGTGGGAAATTTGGCCAGTTGGATAACAAACTGGCTAACCGATAGAAGACAGAGAGTTGTGGTGGATGGCAAATATTCAGCCTGGAGCCCAGTTATCAGTGGCGTACCGCAGGGATCAGTTCTGGGTCCTCTGCTGTTTGTGATTTTCATTAACGACTTGGATGAGGGAGTTGAAGGGTGGGTCAGTAAATTTGCAGATGATACGAAGATTGGTGGAGTTGTGGATAGTGAGGAGGGCAGTTGTCGGCTTCAAAGAGACCTAGATAGAATGCAGAGCTGGGCTGAGAAGTGGCAGATGGAGTTTAACCCTGACAAGTGTGAGGTTGTCCATTTTGGAAGGACAAATCTGAATGCGGAATACAGGGTTAATGGTAGGGTTCTTGGCAATGTGGAGGAGCAGAGAGATCTTGGGGTCTATGTTCATAGTTCTTTGAAAGTTGCCACTCAAGTGGATAGAGCTGTGAAGAAGGCCTATGGTGTGCTAGCGTTCATTAGCAGAGGGATTGAATTTAAGAGCCGTGAGGTGATGATGCAGCTGTACAAAACCTTGGTCAGGCCACATTTGGAGTACTGTGTGCAGTTCTGGTCACCTCATTTTAGGAAGGATGTGGAAGCTTTGGAAAAGGTGCAAAGGAGATTTACCAGGATGTTGCCTGGAATGGAGAGTAGGTCATACGAGGAAAGGTTGAGGGTGCTAGGCCTTTTCTCATTAGAACGGAGAAGGATGAGGGGCGACTTGATAGAGGTTTATAAGATGATCGGGGAATAGATAGAGTAGACAGTCAGAGACTTTTTCCCCGGGTGGAACACACCATTACAAGGGGACATAAATTTAAGATAAATGGTGGAAGATATAGAGGGGATGTCAGAGGTAGGTTCTTTACCCAGAGAGTAGTGGGGGCATGGAATACACTGCCTGTGGTAGTAGTTGAGTCGGAAAATTTATGGACCTTCAAGCGGCTAGTGGATAGGTACTTGGATTAGGGTAGAATAAGGGAGTGTAGGTTAACTTCTTAAGGGCAGCACGGTAGCATTGTGGATAGCACAATTGCTTCACAGCTCCAGGGTCCCAAGTTCGATTTCGACATGGGTCACTGTCTGTGTGGAGTCTGCACATCCTCCCCGTGACTGCGTGGGTTTCCTCCGAGTACTCCGGTTTCCTCCCACAGTCCAAAGATGTGCAGGTTGGGTGGATTGGCCATGAAAAATTGTCCAAAATTCTATGATTAACCTAGGACAAAAGTTCGGCGCAACATCGTGGGCCGAAGGGCCTGTTCTGTGCTGTATTTCTCTATTCTCTATTCTCTATTCTATTTTTTTAAATTTAGAGAACCCAATTCATTTTTTCCAATTAAGGGGCAATTTAGCCTGGCCAATCCATCGACCTTGCACATCTTTGGGTTGTGGGGGCGAAACCCACGCAAACGCGGGGAGAATGTGCAAACTCCGCACGGAAAATGACCCAAGCCGGGAATCAAACCTGGGACCCTGGCGCGGTAAGTCAACAGTGCTAACCACTGTGCTACCGTGCAATTATCCGGGTGCAATATCCATGTGCAATTCACTTTAATCACTCCCTGTGATAGTGAGTTCCAGATTTTGCCCGAATTCCCTGAGCCATTTCTGTTACTTTTTTGTAATAAACTGTCCTCTCCAAAAACATTAATGATTGATCTTTGGAACTTTATTTGAAGCCTACTTACGACAATAAGCGATTTTCATTTAATTTAATTTCATTTCTTGCTCCACAGAAAATTCTGGAAACAAAGGAAAGGTAATATTGACCCCCTTGATTTGATTTTAATTTCTAACATATTTCTCGGCCAGCCTGGAATGATCCAACACTGACCTTTACCTCCTGTTTCAGACTGAAGCGAACTCTCCCAGAGCCACAGAAGGTTTACCCTTTAATAAATGTGGGGAAGTACATTGGCTCACTGCAGTACAGAGTGTGGAAAAAGATGCTGACGGTGATTAATACAGGTGGGTGTGAGCTTCCTGACCCCAGCTATTAAACCACGCTCTCTATTAGAGTCATAGAGTTTTACAGCATGGAAAGATGCCTTTTGGCCCATTGCGCACGTGCCGACTCTCAAGCATTTAACAATTCAAATCCTTTATTCCAGCATGGTCCGTAGCCTTGTATGCTGAGGTATTTCAAGTGCTAAATTCAAGAGCTCCATTAGTAGAATGGACTGGTCTCTTTCCAATAAATATATAATGGTATCTGTAACTGATTAGATTTTACTTCAGTTGGTTTTCTGTTAAAATACATCATTGTCAGGTCCGCTTCCACTTGTCAGTGTGTACTGAATAATTGCCCAGGCCCCAAAATCCCAGTGGGGGTATCAATGTGTCATTTCAGATGTTTAAATTGCAATTGTTAACACATGTCCTTTGAAAACAATTAGCTGATTCTGCCTCTCGTATCCCTGGTGTCCAGTGTTATTGAAAACATGGAGGACATTGAACACTTAACAGATTCGATTGCTGAACGTAATCAATCACTGACTGACCCTGAGCTTTCACAAAACCAGCCTCCAGTAAAAGCAGCTGCATTTTGCAGTTTTAAATGTAGCTCGCTCCTGTCCCTGACATTCCTGTCTGCTCCTACCTAAGCTGCCTCCCTATTCGAGCAGGAAATAGTATTGGAACCGACTCACTATATGGGAATCCCCAAGACTCCAGGATTTGGGACAGGGTCAGGAAAACATCCATGGAGCAGCTGGAAGTTCAACTGATGCTACTTCTGCCCTGAATGGAAGGCTGGTTTGTGATGCAGAGCGAGGA